>NW_027466121.1:4485000-4972500 GCF_046127955.1 Nelusetta ayraudi | reverse complement strand
CTATCCATCGATCAACATCTACAGTCCACAACTTGACATTGATGAGAATTTGATCCAGATGTAGTTTGAATAAATGCCAACTAAAGGCCAAATCATTTGAAATAAACTGTGCCTGTGTTTTGCAAAGTCCCCCCCCACCCCGGCCAGTGAGTCAGAGGTGTGATGATGCTCACCACATGGTGAACAGGGTCTGATAGAGGATCAGGTTCTGTCTGTGAAGGACTGGTATGATAATGAGGAAGACGGCCACTAGAAGGGAGAGGAAGAACACCATCGTCTGCACGATCATGCCTGCAGGACAGACACACAGACAGAGAGAGAGAGAGAGAGCGAGAGAGAGAGAGAGACAGACAGACAGACAGACAGAGAGAGATCAGCTCAGTGGCCTTGAGGTTTGCAGCGTGTTGGTCAGCATCTGACAAATCCGCCATCATTCCTCTAGGAAACCCAAAAATGATGAGGCAACTCGTACAAAAGCTCCTCATAAAAAAAAAAGACATAAAAAAAAGCTCAACTGCTACAGAGGTGTGAACAGACAGTTCTGTTAAGATGACTTGAAATACTCCATAACATTGAGTTCTTTCCTTCTGCCGTTGCAGTTTTCTGGGCCACAAAAAAGACTTTGTGGTAAGAATAGAAAAGAAAAACACAAAATAACAACGATTACTTCATATTTTGTCCCCATAACATTTGCTACACGCACGCACCGATGCAGATGTGGGCTGCTGTGAAGCTGGTGTATCCCATCCAGCAAACCAGCGCTGGCCTTGACGGCCTAATGTTCCTCTGGCAGTTGTAAACGTTGTAGATGTCTCCTCTGTACAGCCCCTTTAGGTTTGACCTGCGGCCACACAAAGCAGAGGACACCGTCAAGCCGCTGCGGCAAAAATGCAAAGCATTAAACTGACTTGTCAGGGCAAATGACACGGTTAATTGAGGCGGTAATTTGGCTCGGGAATGCAATTTGATTCCTGGCAAAGAAAATCATTTCTTTTAATATGGCATAATTTATGGTAATGGTGCAGTTTTCCATTTCTTATCTTGACTGTCCGTTTCAAACGTAGGCAGCAGTTAGTGCTGGACAAATGCTTTTCTGTCCCCCGCGATGATTAGTTCCTTATTATGTCATAATAGCTCCTCTGTGAAGCATTACATTGTAATGAGGGGAAATTAAGCGCGCTCACGACTCCTGGAAGAAGTCTGGCATTGGGATTGGGAAAAAACAAAAATGACAAAGAGACTGACAAGATGATTTTCCTCTTTTCTTACCGATGCAGAACCATGGACCTCATGAGCATCGCCAGGTTGACCAGAGCCGACAGGGTCATGGCAGCGATGTAGCAAACTACGGCACACACACGAGCAGGTTAGGGCGATTTGCTCATCTTGCAAAGCATGACGACCTGACTCGGAAGACGAAGACGAAGACGAAGAAGTGCGTTTGTCTCACCCACCTTCCACACACCATATGTAATAAACCACGATCCGGACCACCTCGTGTTTGTCTGGAGACAGTATGATCTGAAAACCAGCTAAAACTTTGGCAATGTCTTCATCCACTCCCCGCCGAGCAGTCTGGAGGACAGGCACCACCCCGGAGATCAGCAGGAGACCCACCTGGGGAATGAGAGCAAACATTTTGGATTTCTGGGGAGCAGTTTTGGATGTTGAATTACTCCGAGGCGAAGCTGCGCGTTTCTACCACGGGAAAGTTACAAGAGACTAAAATAGAACGCATTTATATTCAGAGTTTGTTTGATTATTGCTATTGGTTGGAGGCTGTAATTAATAAAAAAAAAAAGAGAGAGAAATACTATTAAGAATTTAGGCTAACACTTAAGTGCATTAGTTAAGCATTAATAAACACTGAATATATCATTTATAAATCATGTGTCTGACATGAGTACTCATTAGTATGTAGTTTATAAACACAGTTATTAATGTTTTACTCTTCATTAATGAGCTCATCAATAGCATGCTTAATGATTAGTGGATGTGTTAATAGATGTTTTATAAAAACTCACAAATGTATTTTCAGTGTTATAAACAGTGTTTATTAACCACATACTGAGTATTCATGTCAGAAACATGATTTATAAATGATGAATTCAGTGTTTATTAATGCTTAGCTAATGCTTAATAGTGTGTAGTTATCATAAATTGTTACCGAATTTATGTAATCTAACTGTCCATGGAATAAATTACAGTAGTAGTAGTAGTCGTAGTAGAAGAAGAAGCAGCTGATTTCAGCCAAAGCACAAGCAACAACATGTCAGTCAGCATGTGGTCGTGCTCTGTTCAATGATGCAGTACTTCCAGTGCATATATTCATTACCTGATACATGGTTATAAAGGACACCACACCAGATATCGCCAGCTTCAATGGAAAGCGGAATGCTGTTTCAAAAGGAAAAATGGAAAATGTCACAGCCGACGCGAAAACGCTGGAAACAGGACAGACAGACAGACAGACAGACACCCGGACGAGGTTTTTACCTTCCTCTGGTGTGTAAATGTACGACTTCACAGCATTAATCATCCTCTGAGGGAGGCTGGGCGTCTCCACGCTCGATGTGCTGAGGGGAAAGTTGCACAGGCGCAATTGTCAGATACTGTATTTTACATCCATTATCAGAAGTTTGTGAGCTTTTTATATATATATATATATATATATATATATATAAGTATATATATATATTTTTTTTACAGACATCGTTGAATGTATGACAATGAGTACCAGCTGAGAAAAGCCCTTCTTACAAATCAAAAAATGCATTATTTCTTGCTGCAGCCTCCTAATTATATTTCTGGTTATTTGCACAGTGAAGGAGATGGAATATTCCAGAGTGAATGTGCTTTATTTAAAATCTTCCTGTTGGCATTTTGAGCCTCTGACAGCTTGGCTTGAAAGAGAGAAAAAAAACAAAAACATAACGGTGCAACCAATGTGAGTGGAAATATTTATTTATTTATATATTTAAAGATTGCTCATATTTAAAAATGAGACATCTTTTGGTTATATCAATTCCTCAAGACTCTAGGGCATGGGCTATCACACTTTGATTGACATCACCTTGGCTGTCAGTCATTTCTGATAATGGCCCCGGGGGCAGCTGCTGTAATGCGGCCCTACTTGTTTGAGCCATCTTGATATCCATGTCATACGTCACTTGGTATAAATGTTAGCGTAGCGAGCAAAACAGCCGTGTGTGAGCTGATTATTATTCATCCAACAGTCCAGTTGTCAGACTTCTCTGCTTTTGTTGTAACACGTTGAGGAAACAACCAGAAAACGTGAAATGTCTGCACTGATGCGGTTTAACGCTGCAAATGGAACACACCTGCCTGATCATTTACCTGATTTTTTTAGGTTTCTTGAGGATTTCCTTCACATAGTCTTGGTAGTAGCTGCTGCTGAGATCCTGACAGCATTAAAAGGAGAATTTATAAATGCAACAGTCAGCTGTTGAAGAGAGGGGGGTGTTCATATGACGTTGAACCCCCTGCCTCCCCTTACGCACACACACAGCTTTGTCACACCCGTGCTAAGATTATGATCAAATAAACAAAGCTTTGTGCTTCACCGGCTGGAAGAAAAAAAAAAAAAAAAATACAAGGCGCCCTTTTCATAATCTGATCCAGAACATAACATAAACCAATTACGTCAAATCTTCTTAAATTGATTAGGCAAGCGGCACACTGCGCTGGACATCACGTTTCACTCCCTCAGCCTGGACTGCACCAGCACGATAAGCACCTCGATTAGCCGGCAGCTCTCTCATGCTCTCTCTCTCTCTCTCTCACTCACACACACACACACAGGTGCCTCAAAATAGATCAAAATACATGTTTGAAATCATTCTGGGTAACTTGAAGGAACTTAAAAACAAAGTGGAGTCCAAACAGCTTGTGGTGAGGAGTCCAACAGGCAAATCTTACCTCGGAGCCGTTATTTTTCTCTGCACCCTTAAAGCCCTTGAAGAGAAGGAGAGGATACTGGAAACTTAGAAATGCCAGACAGGCAATCTGAGGCAGGCTGGAGAAAAGCGAGAAGTGTTTGTGTATCTGCAAAAAGGAAGAGAAGAAGACTTGATCATCAACGGGGCAAGTGTGGGATACATCTGAAAATGGCCAAAGATGTGGATATAAGGCACACGCGTCTGCACACGAGCAATTTATATATATTAAAGCCGATGTAAAAATCCCCAAAATATTTCAAAGGATAAAAGAGTTGTATTGTATAGATTGTCACAGGCAACACACACCCTCTGCCAAACAATGGTGAAATGTAAAATTAAAAAAAAAATTTGATTGGGTTCAATTCTCTTCTTCTTTTTCTTTTCATTGCTCTCAATAGTTTGAATATGCCTTTCTTTCTTTCAAACAAAGGTGCTACTGTCCTGCTGGATCAATGTCAATCAATGCTGATCAGCTCAAAGCTTGAACGCCCTTTGCAGCATTTCTTACATACCAACAAAGACAAGAGATCAAAAAAAAGAAAAAAAAAAGAAAGAAAGAAAAAGAAACCTCGCCAAGGCTTAATGTCTCTTCCAAACACTAAACTGATTAACTGTGACAAAGTCTCCTGATTAAGAGCAGGAGGAGAGCGGAACTAATCGTTTTGAGTTTTAGCCGTTCGTCACACGGATCGCTCCGACCGTGAGTCAGCCTGATATTCATCTTGTCAGCCCCCACATGTACAGACTACAGACAGGCTTTGTTTGGCCTGTAATACCACAACAAATCAGCTTTGATTTTAATCCCCAGAATTTACACAGCTGACGCATTGCACACAAAATGCTAATTATTCCATTTTTTCGAGAAAAATCTGAATGGCTCGAGATTTTTTTTTTTTTTTTTTGTAACTCCAAATAAAACTATTAACGCTGCCTTGAAACTTACAAAGACATCCAAAGCCGGCTTTGCTTACCAGAGGCGTTTTGGGACAGTCGATTTTCTGCCACACAAGCACGCCAAAGTGTGTCCATGACAGGAGGCTGCCAAGTACATATCCCACTTTGTTATGCAAAGTGCCGCATGCCAGGAGAGGGTAGTACAGAGCGGGATAGTAGAAGACTCCGAGAATCACCCAGTTCTCTGGAAATGCGGCAAAAGCGTGTGAGCATCCAGGAGAAAACAAGCTGATGTGGATTAAAGATGTGAGAACTTTTTGCTGAAAAAAACTGAAAAAGTGGCTTTGCTGAAAAAAGTTATAAACTCCTGAAGCCAGTTTCAGTTTCAGTTTAAATTCAGGGGAAAACAACAGAACAGTCCAACAAAAACAAGAAGGCTTAGTCTAACAATACCAAGTAAAAAAGAAACCCGAAATTATGTGCTGAGGTGAGCAGCAGCTGATTAGAATTGAAGTGAGTTAAATGTGTCTTGAAGAACTTAAATAGATCTGTTAAAAATCATGCATGCACGTGGGCCTGATGTGGGTGCACGTCACTTTCTCACGTTTGTTTTGTGTGTCCGCTGTGAAGGGAAGGGGATTGGGCGAGATGATCAGGCCCCACAGTTTGCACAGGAGAACTCCAAACACTGCAACCGCCAGGCCCTTGTGCTGCGTGTGATCCAGGAAGTTGACCGGGCTGTGGGATCCAGCAGTTGGTATTTAGAGGCCACGTGCTATCAAGCTCACACTCTTACGACACTTTGTATTTTTCATTTCATTCACGGTCCTCGGAAATTGAGCGAAGGACTCGGGGATGTTTCAGTGTTTCAATACTGCGCGTTGCTGTTTTATCTACATTTGACCCAGCGTACAAAATTGAAACAGAAATCAGTCATGGAGTGTGCAGTTATTACAAAGCCTTACCTGAGTAACCCGGGCAGACCTCTGTGCGTGTCGCCCTTCTTCATGCGCCTGGACAAGATTGCGAGGATCAGCATGACGACGAGCTGCAAGGGGAAACATGCCAGTGAGTATTGTCTGCACAGTTGCGTGCAGCTGCGCATCAGCCTGTCTCTGCACTAAAAGTGACTCGATGCCACGAAAGGCCAAACCACAGAGTCTCAGTCATACTCCTCCAACTCCTCCCCCCCCCCCCCCCCAACCTCCTGTGGAGGAGGCCTCAATGAATTGTCATCAGTCAGAATCAGTGACCACTGAGCGTTCACTGACCTCTAATGACCTGTGACACATTTAGGGTAAACAGAGCTGCGCAGACCTCCCTGCTCATTACATGTCTGGTATGTACCATCTTTAAAAACATCAAACGCAGACATCATTAGCGGCAAGCTGTCGTTAGGAAGATGAAAAGCCGAGTGGCCAATTCGCTAACAAGGCAGAGGAGCGGGAACACGCCGTACACGATACTAACAATCCTCAGAGTTCACAGCGGGCTGCGTTGTACGACGCGGATCTTATAAACTCCAGGAAGAAATTTTAAAGTCGTGCAGAGGGACTGATTAAAAACTAAACCGCAGCCTACAGAGAATATGAATCAACGTCAATAAAACATAAAACATCATCCTGATTTCGAGCAGCTGTCACGCTCAAGACCACAGCCGTCGTGGAACCTGTGTCACACACCTGTGCAACATGGGACCACCAATACAGAACCAAGGCTGAAGACATCGCTGCATTTTGATATTAAATCAAAAAAATAAATAAATAAATAAATGTTATAGCCATGCTATGGTTATAAAACATATATGTAAATATAAATCCAGTTTTCGGTCGAGCAAAGAACAAGTACAGAGGTTTAGCGGGCAATTTTTTTTAGCTGATATTTGCTCCAAGAGAGAAACTGCGATCGATGCGTAACCTAAAAACTGGATGTGGAAGCAAGGATCTGGAAAAGGTTTAAACACGTAAATTAAATTACGTGTTTATATTATTAAATATTCGAAGAAAATACCCATAAGTCAAAAGGGAATATGTTGTAAAGGTAAATTGTGAACCAAAAAGTAAAAATAGGCTAAAACTGGAAAACGAAAATGTAACTACATATCTTGTCTCGATTAATGATAATTCATTGGATGTTTCCTTGTAAAATAAATTGGAAGCACCACTATGTACAAACTATGTAAACTAAACATTCAAAAAAAGGCAGTGATTCAGTGTCTCGGAACAAATGTGTTTGCTGAACTCAGCTTGAGGACAACTCAGGCCTCTTCCTCCACTGCGACGTCTCAGCAGAGCCTGGTTCACATGGCACTGTGTGAAGTGCGCCGCGTGCCTGATAACAGAATGGCGAGGGACTGGACGGCCCAGCGTCCCACTGGCAGGGACCAGGACTTACGGATATGGCCGTGATACATATGTGGTAGAGCTTGTCATCGGCAGTCGGGTCACATGGAGGGATTACTCTGTGGGGGGGGGGAGGAAAAAAAAAACAAACATTCACGTATTGGGCAAAAGGAAGCGAGTGACTCAACAGGCAAAAAAGGTTTCACACGTGACGGACAGAAGGAACCAGCTGCTGCGGCTGCTGGGGACCTGCGGCGAAAGCCCTGCGGAGATTTGCATTTAAACGGATTGGTATCAGCGTGACACGGGAACAACAACAAATGCCAGCTTATGCTCACGCTCCTGTACACTGGGAGAGCAGGAATGCCTGGTCATGGGGTAGTTAATTACTACTAATATTTGACAGTTATGTGAGCTTTGTGGACGCATTTAGAAGAAGAAGAAGAAGAAGAAGAAAAAAAAAAAACTGCTGCAGGATGATTTGTGGTCTGTGATCACTGAAGCAGGCAGCCATTGCAATTGATGTCGGAAGGTTTCTGTCCTGTTTCACCGCTCCAAAAAAGGAGCGAGTTTGTCACTGGGCGCCCCGTGAGCACAGTATTTGTAAGCTTTTAAGTTAAAAGTTTCCAGAGGGAGAGCTGGCTGAGGAGGAAGAGGAGAAGTAACAGCAGCAACAGCAGCAACGACGGCTTGTACAACACAAAGGCAGTGAGATGCAGCCAATTTCAGTATATCACATACTTCTCATCACATCACACTGCCTGCGTGTCCTGTTGCATTGTGGGAAGGGGCCGTCAGTTTTCAGGATACGTTTTTGATCATGACATGTTACAGAGTCACCAGGTTTTAAAGTGTGAATGCACACAAGTTAGTTTTTTTTTTTCTTCCCTCCGACTCAGTGACGCTCACGCCAACCAACTCTCAGCACAACTGGCTCCTCGCGGCAGCAAAATGAGACGGCCATTGTGGCTCAATGTAACCAGAACCAAGATGACACACTGGCATTGGTAAAGTGTCACCCAATATCTCAATAAGAGCCTCCTCCCACCTCTGATTCCCCTAAATGAAATGAATACGAGCTGCTTTATGTTGACGAGACAAAGGAGACAGAAATAATCTCGTTTTATAAAACCATGAAAAATGTTCTTACTCTGCCTGTGCACGAGTGGGTAGAGGCTCCAGGTCTGGGTACTCGTAGTCCAGAGCATCCTTATCCATTGCGCCGTCTCTTCTCAAAAACCAGGAAGGGAGCTTTTCTTGTTATTTATTATTTTTTTTTAACCACAAACAGCTGTGATCTTCTTCACAGTCAGAGGGGGAAAAAGGAGAAGTGTCTCCAAAAAACAAAAAGTTGGACTCGGCAGAAGTTGGCGTCCCGCTTCCCCGCTGGTTGTTTGGTCTCTGGTCTCCCTCGCACACTGGAGTCCTCACTCACAGCCTTTGGCTCAGGTGCCTCTCGCCTCGTCCCGCTGCCGAGCTGAGAGTAATGTGACAGGTCCTGGCTGCTCTGCGTGCTGCCTCCACCGTGCTAAAGGCCTCGCTTCAGCTGAGGGTTACCACCGCACTGGGAGCCTGGGAAGACAAGGGAGAGGTGGAGTGGGAGGAGGAGGAGGGGGGAGTTGCAGCGTGTGAAAAGAGAAGGAAAAATGTGGAGATCTGGCCAGCCAATCCAAACAGCCACCTGCAGCTTACTGGGATTAAATCTACCTTTTGGTTTGTGTTGTTGGACCTGTTGCCAGTGGCTGGAGGAGTCTGCGGGCGTGCGGCTAAAAAAAAAAGAAAGAAAAAAAAATCCAGGCTGCGTAGGCAGATAGGGGGAATCGACATTTTCTTACCAGAGCTCATAGTTCCAGTCAGATAAGATGGGGTTGGGGGGGGGGGGGGGTATTGATGATGTTCCACCACGGGCTCTCAGTTTTAGGCACACCAACACCAAACCCAGACAACGGAGCCGAATGAAAGTGAGTAGATGTGAGATCACATCTGAAATCTTCCGATAAAGAGTTCGTTCACCCCCGCGCTTTATCTGCACCGCTGATAAAAACAGGAGAACCACGTTCAAGAGTGTGCACCATGTGTATCTTTATGTATAGGGCAAAAATCTATCTGAAAACTTTTTTGTTTGTTTGTTTGTTTTTCTGACAATATTGAGCTCATGGTTCAACAACATAAAATGAACTCAACAAAAATATTGAGAGTCTTTGGTCCCTCCCTGACGAAAGAAAATCTTTAGTTTTATACATAAGGTGTCTCGCTTTATCTCATGAATGATAGTTTATCAGTAGAGTGCTAAATTCTCCAGTGTATACAGATAGAAATGTCATAAGTATAGAAATATGTCCTAAGAGACACAATCCGACGCAGTGGCAACTTCTTATTAACCAATGCTAGTGCAGAAGTGATGAGTTTTTCTATGGACAGAGTGGCAGAACTTGTAAACCAGTACAGTCTCGTTTTCTGAGAGAAGCAGCCAGAAGTCCCCTGGGACTTCCAAGCGGGAGTATTTTCAGATATTTTTGAAGTGAGACATGGCTGAACAAGTTGTTCCTTCGAAAAGTAAAAAGTAAATATTCAAATGAATATCGAGATCTCTTTAACCAAGAAAACCATGGATCCACTGACACCTTTCAAAATAAACTTGCTTTTAGCAGCTGCTTAACGCACGCTTTGACCTTTCTACTGATTTTGCATTTGCAAATGAAGAGTAGACCTTTTAGCCATGTGGCCTCTTGATACATCTATCCATCTATCTATTTTAGACATATGGCCTCTTGGCTTGACTTTACTGGCAACATTTTACCTGCCAAAAGAAAATTATCAAAAGCCGTTGCATTACAAAAGTAAGAAGCAGAACAGAAAGCACAGGCATGTGAGTTCTTTAAAGGCGGGTTAAGGGTCAGGGGTCACTCTAACACCAATGTTCTGTTTGCAAACATGGTTAATAAAGCTGCAGATAATTTATTTATAATTCGGTAAACTTGCACCGTGTATGCAGCGGTGCTCTGCTCCTGCTCTGAGCCACGGCCGACCGAGGATAGATCAGTTTTGCAACACTGCCCCTCTGTCAGCGTACGCTCATTATTCCTGGATTACACTTTGCAGACGTCTTTAGGAAGCGGCCGAGTTTCCCTGCCGACGCTCTGAAGAAAGCCGCGCTTCTCCTCCACAACAGACGGAGTCACCAAATCAGATGGGCTCCCAAACGAGAAACGCAGCCCAGCCAAATAAAGGGGTCACTGAACAAAGAATGCTTTGAACAATTATAATTACATCACAGAGGGGGCAGTCTGATTGGGCCAGACAGTTTCAGGTTTAGGAAGTCAGCTCCTGAAAGCTTTGAGAAACATTAAGGAGCCTTGTGGAAACAAACATTGGTGAATGACTGATTTGCTAATCTGTGTGGGGTTTGAATATATATATATGTATATATATATATATATATATATATATATATATATATATATATATATATATATATATATATATATATAATACAAGGAAACAAAGGAACCACAGGAGGTAAGTCCATGCATATACACACGAATTACATCGGAAAGTGGCCCTTTAAACACACTCCCTCCGGTGCTTGAAAACCTCAAAAAACCCGAACTGGCTTGACACCTGAAGGCATCACCAAACACCTCGTTCCCTGGGGGTTTCTGCCCCTCTGCTGATCTTTCTCTCCCTCCGCATCCTGACCCTCCAGATTGTGTTTCACCTCTTTGAAGCTGATCCCCAACTCACTGCATAAAGAGACTCAGAGGCAGGTAACCCACTCACCTGCTCCCTCTTCTCTCCGCTCTGCTCCGCACGCTTCCTCTGACGCGGACAATTAAAAGTTTGATTTGCGCGCATCTCTGCGGCCCACGCTGAGTTTCTACCAGGGGGGGGGGGGGGTGGACGGGTGATGACGAGCGATCGTCGCGGGTACTCTGCGACGACCGCGGCCACGACGGCTAATTAGTTTGCGGAGTTTCGCGGAGACGGCAGGATTTTTACTCACCCGACACCTGCAGGTGCGCTGCGGCGTCACGTGATCCGCGGAGGGGTCAAAAAGTCCCCGCACGTCAAAATTAACCGCAATCGGCATAAAATCGGACACATTGTGCATCCACGTAGACACACACACACACACACACACACACACACACACACACACACACACCGTAAAATACACTCTGTTGTGTGGAGTTTGATGAGAATCTCACCTCTGCTGTCCGTCAGAGAGCTGTAAATGACGAGGTGCGCTTGTTTTCCAGCACACACACACACACACACACACACACACAAAACCCACGTCGGATTTTGCCAATAACAGCGTAAACAACAGAAGAATCCCAGAGTTGCTTTCCTAGTTTTTATCCCCCCCCCCCAGCAGACACCTCACATGCATTGTGCGGGACTTTGACCAGCGTCTATCTAGTTCTGATGAGAACATCATAAAAAGGGCTGTTGTGAAACCTGTGGAGGCCACACTATTGACAAAGCAGACATTCACACTTATCAGGTTGCAATCAAAGGCCGCTTAACTTTCCAATATGGCTGTAATTATTGTTATTTTAAAATCCATGCTAAATGACCGATGTCATTTCCAACTGGGATTTTTTCAGATTTCGCGTTGAGGCCACGACCAAGCCTCTTCTGACCACCTTTAAAGCTTTTGTTGCTTTTGTTTTTGCTTTTTGTTTGTCTGTTTGACGTAGACACACCGTATCCGTATCAAGAATAATCAGAAAACATAAAGTCCTAATGGCCAATCAGAAGCCTGCAAATCAGCGAATTTAAAGTCTCAGCTCTCGACTGACATCGGATTGTACACTCTCTGGCTACTTTATTAGGCATACCTAATAGGCTAGTACTGGGGTACGCTGGTCACTGAGTGTATATGTACACTGCATCAAGGTTGGAGGTGTTGTGTGTTCAAAGTTGCTATTCTGCAGACCTTGGCTGTAACCACTGGTTATTTGATTTCTTGTTGCCTCTCTATGGCCTCCAACCTGACATCAACAAGGCATTTTTCCTGTGTCTCTCTAAAGACCAGAGATGGCTCAGCGTGAAAATCACAGTAGATCAGCAGAAATAATCAGACCAGCCTGTCTGGCAATAACACTCTCACGTTCAAAATCACTAAAATCCCCTTTCTACCCCCATTCTGAGTCTGGCTTTGAACTTCAGTGAGTCCTTTTCATCATGTGATTGGTTGATTTGCGCAAAGAGCAAACTGAGCATTCTTCCTGATTAAGTGGCTGCTGAGTGTATTTTGTTTTCGAGCAGCATAAAGGCATAAGACTCATTTCTAAATGCATACAGTGGGGAAGATGAGTGTCTCAGAAAGTACAATAGTATTTATTCATTTTTGAATTTGTAGCTTCTGGGCTTACACACCTTGAAAATGCGGAGAGAGCTGCTGGATATTACTCCCTTGTGCTGCTTGGTGATAATAAAAAGTGGAATTGTATTATTTTTTTTATGCCTTCTAGAAAGTGCCTGAAGCAATTCGGTAATGATAGGTTCATTAAAAAAAAAAGCAAGAGAATGTCTTCATATTACTATGAAAGTTGCAAACAAAAGAAAACCATCCATAGTTCTTTGAAACAACAAACAAAAAAGCATCAATCGACAGTGAGAGAATTTACACAACAGACTTACAAAGGGACGTTGTGCGGTAAATAAAGCCTTGTTTTCTCCTGTTGTATCAAGTCATTACACTTTAAGTGTGTTTGGATGTGCACTTGTAACACTTGTATTGAAAGTATTGGATAACCTCCTGCTCTGTGGGTATTACATTCTCCCAGGCACTTTAGTAGGCCAAGGTCACCACAATACGCCAAAAGTTGTGACTCAAGCACTTTACGTTATATTTAATCTGACACATTTTTATGGTGATAGGGAGCTGATGAGGAACACAGGATGTAATCTCAGAAGAAGGGTAACAATTGCCAGAGACAAAACGTCCTGCTATGTTTATTGTCCCTTGTATTGCAGATGATGTGCAGAACAAAAAATGCCATATCCTGAAATCAGTTTTCCCTATTTTATTTATTTATTTATTTATTTATTTTAAATAATCAACTCCATTTAACAAATAGAAAATTGACTCATGCCTTGTGGAAGGCTCCTGGCTTGTGGGGCTAATTACGGGGGGTATTTTCTCTGCTTCGGCCTGCTGCACTGCCTCTGTCATAATCAATGAGCCTTGTAACACTCAATTAGAGCATAATTGGATTTGTGTGTGTTCGGGGTGCAAAAAAAAAACCATGTACATTTGGGCGGACATGAAAGAAGTGCTTATCACGGTTGACAGCTGTAATGAAGAAGAATTGGGTCGGCCAATTGTAAATTTCAGAACAATTCTGTCGTTGTAAGCACCTTCTGACGTCCCCTCCCACTCGCACTAATGTTCCTTGGCTGCTGCTTTGAACGCCCTTGGATTTATTTGGGTTGTAAGATTTCAAGTAAATTCAACATTACGACCGTTCACCACTGTGTACAACATTTTTGGAGGCCCTGTGACGTAAATTACTGCTAGGAAATTCGCAGGCTTTGTTGTTTCAGCTATGCAGAAGATTCAAAAATGTAAGTAAGAGAAACAACATCCAGTGGGGGGCTCTTTACTCTCAGCTGCGTAAAAACAGATTTATTATAATTTTGGTCAAGAAAGAGAAAAGAAGCCACATGACTGAAAAAAAGGTGATTACGTTGCAATTTACTCAGGGAATTTTCTGTTTCTGTGATGGCTTTTCTTCTCAGGTGGCAAACTAGCTTTGATATTGTGTTTTGACAAGGTTAAACATCTACTTAGAGCGAAAGAAAAAAAAAATCAATTTCAGTTGTTCGGGTCGTTTGTTTTGATATATCACCGCACCGCCGGTGGGCCAGTCGCCGCAGATTTATTTCCCTGCTTATGAAGGCTGAGGACGGTGCGCTTTATCTCAGAAAGCTGTGACAAGTACAAATCTTTCCAATGGTTATTAAAGTGGTCGCGATTACTGTGCTGAGGACGCCGGCCGACACCAGCCTGGGAATTTATGTTGGGCAGGCGTAGCCAGGTCTGAATTGCTGTGTGATAATCTTCTTTATACAACCTTTGTATAAAGAAGGCGAGCACAACAGAGTCACTCAAAACATTTGATTTGATCTTTTGGATTTATTTTTTAAACACCAAATGACTTTTTAGGCTTGCTTGATGTTTTCCCTACTAAGGACAACATGGGGACATCATAACCCACCCGCTTAGACCTGATCATTACAAATATTGAAATACTTACAACTTAGAGTGCAGCCAATATAGTGCTTATGCTTATAGTGATTAAATTTGATTTTTAAAATCTTTTTCTTCACTGAGTTAAAACTACTGGAGAATCAGGAATTTACAACATTTTTGGTATCTTTGTGTGTTGGGGTTTTTGGAAGCTAACGTTCTGTAAGATTGATTTCTTTGTCGACATCAGGTATTTATGGCTCTTTCGGTGTGTGTGAGGTTGTGTGTGTGTGTGTTTGAGAGAGAGAGAGAGAGAGACAGAGTCAGCGCGTGTGTGCGCTGATGTCTTCTTTAGTTGGGGCGTTGTAAACGTCACAGTGATAAATGATGTCCTTGTCGCGGTCCGCATTTTGTCATGCTGTGTGTGTGTGTGTGTGTGAGTGCATTGTTGGGGTGGCCTGTAAGCATAAGGCTATGGGTTGGATTTCAAATGTTTCTGCCTTATCTTTGCTTTCAAAAGTGAAGGGTGTCAAGTCCAGTCATGCTGATGTTGACGTCTCTGTTGCCTCATATTTTCTGAGAAAATGTGTCAATGAATTTCCCAGTTCCTCCATTAAACATCTTAAACAAGAGAAAGTAAGTGTGATGGGAGAGTACGTTGGACATGTTGCAATTAAAAACATCTTTAAAATGTTTCAGTCCCTTGCAATACAATTGTTCGTAATCAACTATCGGAATGATCGATGTTCCCATCGGGAGGATTCTGTGCTGCGTGAATGTTGTTGCCCTGATTTGATGTGAATCATGCAGTATTCATTAGAAACGACTAAGCCAGTTTGTTTGACACTGAAAACTGTCACATTATAAAACCGTCAATCCGAGAATAAATTTTGCAGTTGTGCTGGCTGCCTCTCATCAGACTCTTATTTATTCATCCACTGACCATTGTGGCCATTTTTCATAAGACTGGAAGCCTCCTGGCCGGGGCTGCGTGGATTAAATGTTTCTCTGATGAATAATGTATCCACAGTCTGAAGCTGCAGACGCGTCTCGCCGTGTGCCTTCTCAGACGTTTGACTTTCACACGCGCCTGCTGGAATGAGGCTGAATCAGGAGTTTGTCTCGCTTTCATCGACGGCCCGGGAGGAAAATCCTGTTCAGACTGCAGAGACGTTTCCTGCGATGTCAGGATGCATTTCAATGCTGTGTTACGCCAGGCTCCATAATGGCCGCCCACTCTTCGGCCACTGGTTGAATTATGCTAATGATCATTTCATCACCGTAGTAATGGGAAATTGCTTTAGGATGTCTTACAACACGCTGCTGGTGTTACTGATGACAGTTGTTTTTGGACTTGCAGATCTCGCAATAAGAATGTTAATAATGTCGATAAATGAGAAAACCTTACCCTCACAAAATGTAGTGTTTTCTAATGTGACGTGTTAACATGTGTGAGTAATTATCCAAACAGAATTGATCTGAGTCCTGAAGAGTCAAAGATGTCTTTTGTTTTTTTTTTTGTTGTTGTGTGTAGTGATTGCTTTGAAGACAGCGCGGCGCTCGGCGAGAGGATTTGTCCGCGTCGGCTCGGCACAAATGGGCGGGAAGCCGGGGAATCGGGACGCTCTCTGATGCCGACGGAAAGAATCCCATTGAGACGACGGTGCCGTCACACCCCGTGAGTTCCCCCGCAAAGATCACTCACACCTCACTCCCTCAGCCAGGGGTGCCGCTCACCGCGGGGTTGACGCACATGCTCATCTGTTGGGAGTCACGTCAGCAGCCGTAAATTAAGTTTGCGTAAACACAGCCTGACACTAGAAAGAGCCTGTGTGATTTAGGAAATAAATGAGCTTTAACTCTGAAGTAACCAGGCGGCTGCGGTGGATTGAAAGCGGCAGATGGATTCCATGGAAAAAGGCGGGAGAAAAAACTGCGATGATTCGCTAAAAAAAAAAATCGGTGTCAGCTTCTGCTGTTGTGTTTGTGGGGCGTGCGCTCTTTCTTCCAGACGCTATTTCCTCAAACTGGAATGCGATGGAAGGGTAGTTTTATTTCTAACGTTATTCTATCAACACAGACATTTACAACAATAGTGTGATGTTGCCTCGGGTTGCGGAAGCGCATTGCTGCCACCCTAGAAAAATAAAAAACAGGGCTCAGTATCACGGCCACTAACGTGAAAATGATCACAAAATACCGTGATAGACATTTTTACGTGATAATTTTCACAAAATAACGTGAAAATGATCACCAAATAACGTGATAGTTTCCCGTCATATCGTGAAAATGATCACGGAAAAACGTCATAGTTTCGCGTTGAAAGGATCTCCACTGAACAACAGCACACCGACTAACTTACGTGTTACTTACGTGTTTATAGAGAATATAAACAAAAAAAACTAAACAAAACAAAAATGAGCGGCAGTTGTGTCGGGGGAAATGCCTTGCTGTTGTCAGAGGTCAAAGGTCAGAATGGAAAGACTGGCCTTTCCACTTCCTTTGACTGTTGGGCACCCGGTTGTACCAGTTTCAATGCAGATTCTAGATTCTCTTTATTGGAACGGCTGCCCTGCTTTGTGTGAACTTTATCGTTGCGACAGTTGACAGTTTCCCTGATGCGTTATCAGCACCGCTGTCCCGCCCACTGACCCACACGGTGACGTCATGGTGCAGATGACTGCAGTGCACGACTGACTCACGCTCCCCTTGTTTGAGCGATAGGTCTGTGAGAGAAACCCACGCTGCTGATCACTCTGTCTGTTTTTATTGTAACAACAACATGACGATGCAAAGATACAAAAATAACATCTAAAAATAGTCATGTTATAAAAGAAAATGCTGATAATCATTTTTCACATTGTCTGTGTTTTATTTTCATATTGTAAGCCTCTGAAATGTTCAAACCAAAGATGTTTTTTTTTTTTTTAAAGCGCCTCTTTAAAGATGAAAACGTTTGTCTTCTCCAGCGGGGGGGCCGCCCTCGGTGCGACTGAATCATAAAAAAGCCTCTTTGAGCTCCGGGAGTCACGGCTCTTCCCGTCTTTTTATCTCTTTTTTTTTTCCCCTCATTCTGACCCAGACCCTCATTATTCCGGCAGCAGATTGTAATTTGCATGCGTGTGCCCCGGTGAGTGGATGGGAGGATGGCGGCTCTTCAGGGGCTTTAACGTCCCCAAAGATGCAGGAGATTCACAAGTGTTGTTATTGTAGCTCTCCTCGCTGACGCTCTGCTCTTCTTGCTGAGCGTAAATTGTCCGTCGCTCACCGTCATCTTGAGAGTTAGCGCATTCGCGTTGTTGGAGAGACGAAGAAAGATTCTAATCTGCGACTGTTGCCAGCACTTGCGCAAGTGAGAAAAACACACTCTCCTCCCCGTTTTGTTTTTCTGCCCCTTAATCCCGACGAAAGCGCCGCCTCGTTCCTGCTGGGAATTGTCGGCCTCTGGAGAATGGAGCCCGCCGCGCAGCGTGCGACTCGTCCTTTCAAGGAGCTGCCGGCAGCAGTTTGATGTCACATTCCTGCGGCTGTCGAGCTCTGAGCCTTTTTTCCCAAACTCTTGATTTTTTTTCTAGCGTTCTGTTCTGTGCGACAAGGACCTTCATTCAGTGCGTTTCTACTGAACCAAAAGGGGGGGTGAGGGGGGGGGGGTAAAGAGAGATTGCTTCTCGCAACGTGCGCGCAAAAGACAGAACAAGCTGCCGAGGGATTGACTGCAGAGTACCTTGATTTCTGAGGATCAATTATCACAACTATTAAACACATTCGAATTGCTACGTTTTTCTCAGCAGTTTCTCCTGCGTGACATTTTACTGTGTGGGGTTTCTTTTGGCCTCACTCGAGTCAAATCACATTTCTGTATTTTCTGTGGCTCTGCTGTAATTTGTCTCCACAGATAATGATCTCCACCGTTTGCCAGCCTCTTTGTCAGTTATACACAAGCCAGTGGCCACTTTAATATCTCCCATCATCACTCACACTGCGATTAAGCTGCTAAGACACGCACACACACACACACACACACACACATATACACACACATGCAGAGATATCTGCAGTGATTTGCATTTGCGATTTGAAGACGGCGACAAAGCCGCCGTCCGCAGCGGCCGCCACAAGCGCATTGTGATACAACACAAGATGCGTGAAAATGGAGGGGAAATGGATCTTTTTTCCCGTTCCTCCATAGTGACCACCTCCCGGCTCTGTGTGCTTTGTTGATTGGCAGCCGCAATCCCTGGAATCCTGCGCTCGCTATTGCTCTGGGTCAGAAGCAGGCCGAGAGGAATGAGCCTTCATACTCCCACATATCTGCTCTTTGCTGCGTCTGCCTGTTTTCCCCCCCACCCCCTTACTGTCCACCGCCTCCTCAGAAATGCTGGAAACCTGTCCTGAATTATTGAAGACTGTGCCCTCCCTTGAGACAGAGACACTGCCGCGTTTTTGTCCATCATCGGCAGCAGCAGCAGCAGTGCCGAGTTGTGTTTTATATTCTCCCCTCACAGTTACATTTCCCCTAATTTCCCCTTGTTACATTTCCCCTAACCTGGGCAGCAGGAGCACGGTGTGATTTACATTTATCCTCTTCAAAATCTAAACTACTGTGGAAATGTGGCAATTCAAGCCAAGATTACAAGCATACCTGTCTTAACAAGGAAGATCACTACATGACAACAGGAGAGCAGAAGAGAGTATGGCAATAAAAAATGTATTCTAAATCATTTTTGCATGATTTGAACTGAATTAGCTTTATCCTTAATGCGCATTACGGTGATGTCAGCGGAGGAGTGCAGGGGCCCCACTTACTGTGACGGACGGCCGCGTGAAGGCGATTAGAGGAAGGTCAGCATCCTCTGGTATCTGGTGTGTTGTTGTCGACTTGTTTGTGTGTCATAATATGCACTTTACAAGGGTCAATCCAATGAAACATGGACGTTTCGCGCATCATTCTGCAGATAAAAACCAAAGGAAAACAAACACAATCACAACAACATGAAACTCAAACCTCTCCTATTTTATTTTTGACCTGGGTTTGGGATTGATTAGAAATTAACTATATATAAACTATATATGCTGAAATAAGAAGAATAGGCAAATTGGACTAAATTAAAAATAAAAATTTAAAGTGGGTCCTCTCTGACTGATTCGTGGAATATATTGATCGGTTTATTTCTTATCAGGCGCTTTCTGTCTCAGTTCAATGCAGGAAGTTCAATGTGTTTTTTTTCCTTATCTGAGTATTTTTCCCAAAACAAAGAAAATATTAGAAACACACTATTAAGATAAAATTGCCTAACCGTAAATGTATAGGAGTCCTTTATACTGTCAGGAATTAACTGAAAACCAACAGGTTGGTCAACTTTTCTTTTTAAGATAAAATATAAAACATAGTTTACTTATTTATATGTAACAATATACAATATGCGAATATGTAATAAATCTTTTCAACTTTGTTTTAATTTTTGCATCTTGGTAGTTTTTCTTTCACTGCTGCTTAGACAGTTTAGACAGCAAGTGATTTACGTACAATAATAAATAGCAGAAACTAATGAGTTGACTCACTGAGTGTAATTTAAATTTCTTTAAAAAAAAAAAAGTGCTTCAGTCTCAAAGCGATTTATGTTTTTTCTCGCAGCGCGGGCCTGCGCCTGGAGACGGCCGGTCGCCCGGCGGAATGCAGATTCACGTTGCGCTGCGGCAAAGCATCGCTCCTGAAGATGAATGCTGCTTTATTGTGCCTCATTGTGCCAAACTAATTAATCCGGTGACAAGTGTGACATCAACCGCCCCCTACATCTGAACAGAGGTATTGAACAGAACAAAGTCACTCAAGGTTACCGTCTGATGTGACTTTAGATTGAATAGAGACGCCGCCATGCAGCGCGAGTACAGCAGTGCGGCGAAATGACCTGTTGCTTAGGAACCGCAGTGACTTGATACATGAGAGGCAGCTTCGCCAAGGTCCTTCAACACTAGAATCTTATTTTCCCCAATTCCAACCTTAATTACTGAGTGTCTTTTCATAATCGATAACTTTAATGTTGAGATCCAAGCCTTTTTTTCCCCCTCTATGTAGTCATGCAGAGGAGTTGTCTGTTTGAATGTGTTGCGTGTGCTCTACAACTGAAGGCGTCACTTTCTTCTACTTTCAGCGTATGTTCTATTTTCATAAATCACCATCTTTTGCATCGGGGGTAGAAATGGTGTGAAAACACGTGTCTCAGGTCCCGGCTGGATGAGGAGGTGGGAGGAGCTGACGCCCACACGCTCGGGCCCGGAGCCGGTGGGTGGGTGGGGGGAGGGGGTCGCCATTATCACCGAGACAAGTTCAATGAAGTCACGTGATTTGCATCCGTCCCTGCGAGGGCGCGACAATTACCGCTTCACGCACATCGACACCTGTTAAAATAACCGCCCTCGTCGTTGCTGTGCCGGCATCTTGACAAAATCCAATTATGTTGCTCAGCTTCGGGGGATCAGGCACGTCGACCTCGAAATGAAGTACTTTGTTTTCTAAAATAAAGTATTTGCAAAATGTTTAGTTTCACTTTTTGTTTATGTTCACGTTTAGCTATTTTTAAAAATTGATGTGATAAACATGCTTAAGTTAAAATTGTGATATAGTGGAAATTGCATAAAAATTCAGTTAGTTTCTTTTTCTCCCTATATATATGTATATATATATATATATACACATATATATTAACTGCACTAATTGTATTGTATTCCAATTTATCTTAAGGGCTGTCAGGCAGATTGGTTTGTGCTACTATTTATAAAAAAAAAAAAAAAAAGTCACCATGTCTTAAAATGCAAATTTAAAAAAAATGTCAGTAAACCCCCCAAAAAGTCTTGAAAAAAGAATGAAATTCAATGGCTGAACCGTGAAGAGGTAAATTTTGCAGCGAGCCGCTCTCAGGAGCGTTTAACCAACGTCTGGCTTCAGTCGACCACCGACAAGAACGTGTGAGTGATTAGCGAACACGGCGAAGGAGGGTGAAGCCGCGGAAGCCGTCCCACCCGCTCTCCGCCGTCTGAACCCCCGCTGTGAGGAAAAGCGTCGGTCGAATGGAGGCGGCAGACGCGGCCGCTATCAGTGGGGGCAGCATCAGAGGGGGAGCAGCACTTCAAATGGAAAGTGAGGGGTTTTCAAGGCATACAGTCATAAATTTTTCATCTGCATTCGGCTTTGAGGCGGGCTGTGGGGGAGGGGGAGGGGTAGGGTGGTGGGGGGACAGGCCAGCCGGGCTCCAATTGAAGGCTTCTAACAACAACCGAGGGCTTTCACAGACAAAGGGTAGAGACGGTAGGGGAGTGGAGGGGAGGAGGAGGGCAGCCACGAATGAGAAACAACAACAAAAAAATCCTTTGTTTACAATATGTGAACAAAAACAGGGGCCTCGGACAGAGTCGACGATTAGCCGCTGCGCCTGGAAGCTAATCCGCGCGTGCAGCGGTGAACATCACGACGACACGGCAGAGTCTGAGACTGGAGGAGCTGCAGTCCATTTCCTTGTTATCCTCTCTGTGAAACACCAAACAGCGATTGGTAGTCGAGAACACGCTACAGTCAGCCAAAAAACACGAGCTTTGTTTGTGTACTATGTACGTATCGTGTAGCGACATCTACATTAGCCACTATGGTACACTGTTTGACAATCCACAACAGTGTACAGCAACAATTTGGTTCTATCCTCTTCTATATCTACATTTGCCTACTTTGGTTGCGCTATAAGTTATTATGTTTAAGTATAATTTAGTTTTCTTAAGATTTAGCTTGCATCTAATTCTGATTACCAGCCTCATATTGGAGTCAAAGTGGAACCGATTGCTTAGCAGTTGCTTCAAAGCTAACTAAAAGCTGACTAACCTAATAATACTAATAATTCATTTGAAGGTAAATTTTATCACTCATTTCATTTTGTTCATTTATATTTTTTGAATTCAACACTGCATGTGGATGTTAAACAATGTGATAACAGTAGCACCGCTGTGTTTCTCAAGAATGAGACCGATACACAGAGAGGAACCACACATTAACCACAGGCAAATGTGTATTTTTAGCCCAGTCTGGTGTTTAAATAGTCTTCTTCAAATATTCAGTGAGCGCTGCTCGGAGGTGGCTTGAAATGTACGTTGCTCAGAAACGCCTGTACAAAATAAAAATCACACCGAGCCTTTTGATCCTATGTTTGAGTAAAAAAAAAAGGTTGTGTGGTGGATCAGAGCCAGTGGTCGCGGCAAAGAGATGTGGGATGTGAAACGCCGCCCGTCGTCCTGCGAGCAGACGGTGCTGCTCCACAAAGCCCCCTTGCAAATTTAATGACTTTTTTTTTTTCCCCGGCGCTGCTGAATCCTCTGGGTGCAGGCTGTGTCTGGATGCTAATGCTGCCTGACATCTCCATCCTTGTTTAAAAAGCCCGTGTTATCTGAACTAGCTAATGCAAAGGCAGATTAAAGGCAACTTTGATAGAAAGCATCCTCCTGACCTCTTCCGCTGTGCGTTTCTGTCTGCTCAATGCGGCTCACTGCTCGGATCTGACTTCATCTCCGAAGATATCGACAGGACGCGAGGAGGAAGTAGATGGGATCACTTAAGTTTTAAGACAAACGCAAGATGTGAGTTGCTCTCGCTTGTTATTCAAACAATTCCTGCTATTTTTTAAGTGGTTTAGGTCCTCATACAATATTCATATGCATAGATTTTACATCGGCTGCATCATCACCTCAACTGCGAGGGCCAACAAGCTGTGGATTCTGTGGAACTGCGGGCTCGATCTTTAAAGTGCCCTTTCGTTTGGTGCTTTGAAGAAATGCGGAGAATAAATAAAGCAATAAGCTGGACCCAGCCCACAGCAATAAGTAAACTTTGTTTGATTCCAAGAACACCGCCGTCCCCCCTAAGGATGAGAGCAAAATAAGATATTTATTTGACAATTTATTGACAATTAACAACAAGCAAGCACTTACAGTATGTTTTAGCGCTTGCTGTTATTTTAACATGGACATGAATACTTTAAAAAAAAAAAAAAAGTCCAAGCTTCTTCCATGTGAAATGGAACCATTATAATAGATATTTTAAATTTAAATTTAAATTTAAATTTCACTATCAATTTCTATTTCTATTCTGACCAGACGTCAATTAATCCCAGACAATTAACCAGATTGTGCAGTGAGCAATGGTGACATGCAGTGTGTGCAGTGCGATTCGGTCCAGCAGCGGCACCGGGTGCAGGCTATGCATTTGCGCGCGGGATTAACGCGCACGGCGGCGGTCAGACGTGGAGCTCCATGACTGGAAGCAGGTGGCACGTTCCTCACATCCTCACTAAGAGGGATTAGGCCCCAGAGGGGAGAGGGAGCACATTTGAAAGGGCTGTTTAAAGGTTTCGGAGGGACGGAGGGCCGTTCATGTGACCGGTCAGGCATTTTGAGCCGCTGATTTCTACACAAGAGTTTTATAACATCTTGTGTAAGACAACAGAGCTAGTCGCTCTGCTCGGCTTTGTTGCTCCACTGGAATGTGAGAGCTGGCTAGGCTTCCTGTTGCACATGCGGACTCAAGGGGGTTTGATTTAAATATAATTCTGCACTAAATGCCTGGTAATCTGAGTGCAAAAGCGCACAACGTGTTTTCACACTATGGATATCAAAAAATGCAGCCCTATAGTCGCACAGTACATTAGTGGTCTAGCTGACATTAGCATCTTCTCGCTAGGCAACGGCCATTAGCTGAGGCTGCACATTTTGATCAGGCTTAATGTAATAGGCATAAAAGTGAAGGTGAAAAATTGGTTTCAGAATGGTAAAATTGTGTCTGTGCTCACTTTTTAATCTGTTTGCGCCGCATCCAGCCTGGGACAATACTCCAGAAGTGTCCTTCATTGTATTTGAGTCAATAAAATGTACAAAAAGAAGAATACAATACGGTATTTAGAGGCAAGTGACGTGGTTTCTCTTTTTATTGATATGTGAGAGAATTTAGCATGAACGACAGCTTTCTTTGTCTAAATAGGTTCTGGTGGATTTTTAAAAAATTAGATCACAGACCTTTTTATCCAATGCATTCATAACAGCCAGCATTTCATTATGTACGAATAAAAGATGGGCACTTGGCTGGAGAAGCAAACATTTTGAGCCCAGCGGAGACAATCAGCCACCTTTGTGAAGCTAGAGAAATGCTTCTGCTCTTATCTCCTCAGGAAAATTGCATTTGCAGCTCTGAGCTCTTGCGGGGAGTGCAGTGCAGCAGAGGAGTTCTGTGGGAGGAGGAGTCAGGAGGTCACCTGTTTCACTCGGCAGCCCACAGACAGCCCGCCCACCTGGAGAAACTCTCCGTTGAGCGCTGAGCCCCACGGGGAGGGCGAGCAGCTAAAGAGCACAACAGCGACCAATGTGGGATGAAGATTCGGAACAAGAGTCAACAGAAGCCAGAACCTGGTCCGTCTGGGTCGATCTTTGTTAACTCCAGTCATCTCCGCTCCGATGGAAGCCTTTTATGAATGGATGGACAAAGTGTTTCGTAGCATTTGCACTTCGACAGACAACCGTTTTGAGTTGTTTGTGCTCTCCTTGGTGTAGAATAGCCAGCGGCCTTTCAGGATATCAAAGCAGTATCTTCAAGGGTTTGCCAGCACAGGATATAGAAGAAGAATTTAAAGCTGTCATGTGACGGTGGGTGTGAATGTTAAGGGTGTTTTTAATTTGGGCCCGTATGCACGCTCATGCTCTGGTGGGTCAGGATTTATGACCCTCAGCTGTGGATGTGATTTAATGAGGCACCATTTTAAGTCCAAATGACTCACAGTGATATGCATTTCTTTTTGCTTTGCTTTTAGATCGTGAAGTCACCAGATTACACCATTCTGTCTTTGCTCAATCTTCAAACTTTCAGACCTCAGTCACACCTGATGCAATACGTGCTGGGGATTAACATGGGATTATGCCTGAAATCAAATGCTGCCCATAGCCACTCTCTCAGTCCTACCCAACAGAAAATGTTGTGTTCTTGGCTAATACTGGCTCTGTGTGTGTGTGTGTGTGTGTGTGTGTGTGTGTGTGTGTGTGTGTGTGTGTGTGTGTGTGTGTGTGAAATAGCTGTGCATTGATTCTCTTCTAGTCCAACCAAAGGAAAGTCTAGTCGTGGAAATCACAGCATGTTTCCCATTCCGAGGTATTGATCTCTACAAATCATGGGTTACTGATGAATGTAAGGTAAAAAAAAAAAATATATATATATATATATATATACTTATTTGGGCATTTCAGCAATCTGTGTTCCATGTTTTGCGCAGTGGATGAACACTGACCTGAAGGTGCTGTTGCTGCAGCAAAGAAAAAACCCACAAACTCACACAGCAAGCTCCTCCGTCTGACCTCGTGGTGAAAGTGTTACTGTCTGGCCAGTTAGTATTGATTCTTACCCTGCAGTGGCCCAGAAGGGGAAGAGGTGTTAACATGTAGACTGCATCGTCTGCTCACAGACATCGAGCATTTGCGACACTTCTGCAGAACTTCGCGCTCTCACAAGTGTTGTGTCATGTTCAGTGTTTTGTTTTTTGTTTGTTTTGTTTTATTGACAGTCTTGCCTGCTAAGGCTTTCTTTCTTTCGTTTCTGTTCAGCTTCTTTCATCAAGTTTGTGCATTTTATTGATGTTTTTATTGTCTTGTTTGAGTTATCTATGTCTGGTCTCGTCATGCACTTTCTGCTTTTATTTTACTGTCATGGTTTGAAGTCTGTCAAGCTTCATGCCATGTTAATCTTTTCTGTTTCACTTTGTCTTGTCTTCACTTCCTGTTTCACTTTGTACTCACCTCCTTCCTCTTGTTTCAAACCCCGACTTCCTCCCTGTCTGTGATTTTCACCTGTGTCTCGTTGTCTGCCCCGCCCCCTGATTGGTCTCACCTGTGTTCCCCTGCCTTCATGTATAACTCGCGCTCGTCTCCCTTCTGTCTGGTGTCAGCTCATCATCTGTGTAAGTCGGGCTTAAAGTTTGAGAATACACGGCTCGTTGCTGCGCCGTTGTCGTGTGATTGGTGTGTTTGTCTTTTTCCTACGTGTGACCTTGCAAGCAACAAATAACCAACAGACACTTTCTTTTTCAAAGTCCCATCACTCTCGCTGAACAAGCCATGGGATTCTTCCACTGGATGTATTCATTGTTGACATTAATTGCAGAACATTGAGCTGCTAATTTCCAGAGCATGGAGCCAGCCAGACGTGTGACAGAATAATTACAGACAAGCGCTGAGAGGGTTTTTTTTTTTCCTTTTTGATAAAGTGTGTGGTGACCGATTTCTGCGGCCGTGGATGGAATACTGATGATCCAACACTGTCTCTGAAACCGCCTCCCTTTGTTCCAGCCACAGCTCTATTTGCCGCCGCTTGCCTCCTCCCCTCCTCTGCGCCCATTGGACGACGGCGGAGTCGCCGGCTTGACGCTCGCGTCGTGAAGGATTCCAACTGTTGCTAAGGTATTTTGAACAGTTAGTTGACCCCTGGATGGGTTAATTTTCTCTCCGTCTTTGCCTGCTGAGAGAATAGTGTTGCCGCTAAATGCGCTGATGGTGTGAAATCTCAGAAGTTCTCATCGGCGCGTTCAGGCCGTCTCCATCTACGCTCTCTGTCTGAGGTTGTTTACGGCTTCAGGCAACATCTTTTTATCCAGAGGTGACCCACATCGTGTCGGGTTTCTTTATATTGAGTGTCCTACAAATCGTCTGCCAAGAGAATTTTGGCAAAGACCGCCGATGTCTGCTCACAGACGAAAAAAAAAACAACAACCCGTACACAGCGGATAAAAAAAAGCTCCAGTTCAACCTGAGTTCAGTGCTCGTGTGCAGGAATAGCTGTTCAATCATTCAGCGCAGGTGACACAGGTGCTGCAGCAAAAGACAGACGGTCAATAAAGGGATAGTTCTCTCTCGAAAAAAAAAATGCCCTTTACAGTATGTATGTATTCTTTTTGCCTCTCATTCATGTTAAAATCGTCCAGCATTTTCCTATTTCTTATCCAATATTGAGGGGGACCAGTTTTTCGCACGGGGCTCTGCCTCTCTCACTCTGAAGCAGCCCTACGTAAAGCAACTACAAAACAGGATGATCATGTTTTGAGTCAGATCAGACTGACGTGTCTTCTGTCCCTTGCTTTATGCCCCCTGAGCAGGGTGGTCTGGAGATGGCTATTGTTCTTCTTGAGTTGAATTTTGTGTGCATTGCATGCGTTTGTATTTGCATTCTGTCAACAATACAGTAAAAACCTCCAATGGGGTGGAATCTTTTCCCTCTGTGAAACTCTAGTACAGTCGCCTGGATTAGAAAATGTCACCCCGGCCCGCAGTGGCGTCAAGATTGTCAAAAATATTGGAATTGTGAAGCAAATTTTATTTTATTTTGTTCCTTTTTATAGTGAACTTTTGTCTGTTTTCTACATTTGCTCAACTAATTTATGCTACAATAGCAATCGGCACCAAACAATAGATGACAGAGCCTATAAATAATTTACAGCGATGATGCCGAATGCAGCATCACCCTGTCTCTACAGGAAGTGGAAGGCAGTCGACTCCCCTCTAGCTTTCCTCTCACTGCTTTGTTTGAAGTCGGTCCAGGTGTGCTCACCTCATCCACAGTCTGTGGTAACAAACAAGTGAAACAAACACCCGGTTGTTACACTCACGGTGAAAAATCATTTGTCTCTGTGCGGTTTACCTGCCTACTGATTGGCTTGACGGACACTCGAACCCATCACCAGCGTTGCATGCGCTCCACCACCGGTAGAACTGCAACAGGCTCAGTCTGTCGGCCACAGCGCTCCATCTCCTGCTCCGCCAAACCCTTCCATCGCACTCCAGTTTAAATTTAGGCTTCACCTAAGACCACACACGCCATGGCCATGTGTTACTGTGGAGGGGAAGGCGAGAGCCGCTGGGCCTGTCTGTGAGTCTGGGGGAGCTCATCATGGAGAGAGAGGCTGGGCTTCCTGGGACTGTTGGTATTGAGCAGCGAGAAGAGCTCCGGGCACAATCCATCAAAACAGAGCTGTTTGCACTGTGGGAATAGTCATGAATAATCCATGCTTTCTTTACGCTTCCCTATGTTATCAGGCGTATCCCATCACACTCTCTGTTGCCTTTTCCACTGCGCCTAAAATATCAAGATGTTGTATTTGTAATACACATTTTTTTTTTTTTTTGTCTATGCTAAGTTGTGACTCTGGAATGTCTGGGCGGATATCTTAATGCGGCAACAAAAATTGTGTGTTCTCTTGGCTGAAAGGTCAGTTCAGCCATTAATCGGTCTCTTTAAGATTGTCACATGGTTGCTAGTATGTAAGAATACATAGAATGTAAAACTAGAATAAGACTTATCAAAAAAACAACAAAAAACCAAATGATCAACAACAAGTTAAAGGTCCATAATATCTGCCAGACACCAGTATACCAGCCTCGCACTATTAATTATTAAAAATGCTGTTAATATCAGCGAACAGCATATTTAGCTCCCTGGTTGCAATTCTCAGCAAAAAAATATTTGGGTTTGTTTTTTTTTTCTCTTTTTTTCCGCTGAAATGTATGTTTCGTTCGACCTTTTACACCCAGAAGGAGAAAAACAAATGAGCTGTGAGGCAGTCGCTTATTTAAAATAAGAGGGAGTTCATTGATAGGCTGGAAGCAATTCCCATATCACTTCCATTGTTACGTTACACCAACTTTGTAAATTAAATTCAATTAAAGTATCGTATAAACTAAATACAGCAGTAGCTGGTAGCAAACTGCTTTCATGCGGACAGTTGAATGTGATGCACACGATCACGCAAGGAAGATGTTTTTTTGCACTTGTGTTGCTTTCCAGTTTGCTTTTTCTTTATGTTGGTCATAAACATTGATTTGTGCAGCTTTAATAATGGAAGAGCCTCTTGAGAGCCCTGAACCGTAATTACTGTTTGTGAAGTCTGTCGCTCCCATTGTTTGTTTTTTTTTATATTCTTTTATTCGATTCCTTAACCACACAGAACCGAGCCCAACTCAACAACAACACAATTTCCTACCTGGTGGACTATATAGTGGATCCCACAGGAGACTAAGGTGGCCTGTGAAAGTATTGGATTAAAGTTAAATAAATAAATAAATAAATAAATAAATAAAAACCTATATGACAGCAGTATTAGAGGTGTCTTTTCTCTCCTGTGTTTTTCTATGGGTTTGAGATGTGAAGACTGTTTCTAGTCAGTCAGGTGAACAGGGTTTCAAAACCAAGTCCACAATTAGGATTGACAGGTTTGCATGTCCAGCTTTGAACTAATATTGTGGTGGTTCACGCCTACCAGAACACTAACCTGAGGGAAGGTAAAACCGTTGACACTTAATTTTTTACAAGGACTTAGAGTTTTCATATTCCTGTAGTAAGCACGGTTTCCACTATTATCTGATAAATGGCTTAAATCCTATGGCAGTGATGAACATCCAATTAGACTCCAGGAGGGGTTTACTGATCCAAGCGATTCTGATGTCGGCAAATCACTCTGCTCTAATTAGATCTTAGAATTTTAGAGGTGATACCCATCTCAATTTCCCCTCTCACAGCTCGGCCTCGGCGGAGATGAGAAAAACATGCTAACTCAATCAAGCAAAGTGAGAATTTGATATTAACTCAATGTTTTCATTGATCTGAGGCTAGACAGCTAGTGTTTGATAACACAAGTCACAACGTCGGATTGCATTCCTGCATAATTTGAATGAGTTGATGGGACAGGTTTTCTGTTTATTTTTCAAACCTTTGACCTGCAGTTTTTTTTCCCCTCAAACCTCTAAAATCAATCTTATTTCCAATGCGCCCATAAACCAAAAATAAATTTAAATTCCACTTTCTGCCCACTGCAGCAAGTATGGTCCTTAACTGAGGCAGCCAGTCAGAAAAAAAAACCTTTCTCTGCTTTTATTCTGCCTCTGTGAGCAGCATAATCAATACGCACCGCCTGTATTTTGCAGCTGGTGGGCGAGGCAGGACGTCTCGTATGCAGGAGGCAAATGCACACCAGGGTGGGCGCGTCCTGTAACGCACTAATGCACCTCAGGGTTCTGACATCAATTAAGGGAGACAATGGACAACTGTGCAGCGGATAGAAGGGTGAAAAGCAGAAAAAAACAAAACCAGAAACAGCTGCGGAGGTGCAAAAACGCTGCCATCGCCCCTCATCTCAAATATTGGCAATGACATTTTGGGTCTTGCCGCTTTGTGCAGCAACTGCACTTGCAGCAAGATGGTAAAAAAGGCAGGTCGACTGCTGCAAACATCCCAATGCAGAGAGAGTGAAGGAAATCTGTGAGTCAGAATATTAAAATAGACAATACTATGACATACGCCAGTCAAAAGTTTATCTTTACAACTTTCTACATTGCAGACAGATACTGAAACCATCAAATACATGAGCAAGATGTATGTAATTATGCAGCAAAGAAAAACATGTTTAAGTCTAAATATGCTTTTTTATGAAAGGTGACTATTTTGAAGAATTTTTATTTTACACTTTTATTGTTTCCTACAAAATTCTGTGTGTTCATACCTAGTTTTGATGCTTTCAGTGAGAAACTGCAATGTCAATAGTCATGAGAATGAAAGAAAATACATTAAATTCATAGGCCGTGTCAAACTTTATAACTATAATACCATAAAAAAAAAAGATATATTAATAGCTATATTAAGATAAATGCATAAAAATTATTTTGATGTTGACGGAGAAACATATTAATCTAAAATTAGATTAACACTTGGGGACCATGCTGTCTCCTTCACAATACTCTTGTATAACTACAAAAAACCAATTCATTCTATCAATTCCCTTTGCATTTTGCATGAGCTATTTAAAATGATTCAGTCATATGTAATATTTTTCTTTTTGTCTGATATCTTAAAACTAAGGGTTTTGCATTCTGTGCAGAGCTGATGGTGTTACAGAATCATTTCCTCAGCATGCCTGCGACATTTGGCACGTCTGGCCGGCTTCCTGTCACTGCCGCTTCCCTCTGGCCGTGTTTTCCTAATAACAGTGTTGGAGTGGTTGTCATGGTACATGGTGGTTCAGTGTTTTCTCAAAAACGGCTTTTCCACCTGAGCGTTGGAATGGTCGATACTCCCATCTGATTTTCATTTATGCATGTTGTGAAAGTGTGGGGGGACGGGTGGGGGGGGGGGGGGGGGGGGTTGGAGGGGTTCCAAACTCTTATTGTGTCAGAAATTGGTAGGCAATTCTCTTTTTGCATGGCAGGGCGTGTGTCCTTCTCTTGGGTTCACAAGTGCACTAGGATGGATACAGAGTCAGCCAATATAATGTATGCACACATCAGGAAAAGAAAAATGTGCATAGATATTTGAATACCAAATGTATTTAGACATCATGAGATTAATACAAGTTACCTTTGAAATCTATAATTACAAAAGGTGCTCAATGTGGTGGTGGCCATTGGCTTCCAGACATGTATGTGTACAGTAAACTACTGCTTGGGTAACGTTTGTTACCTCAACAGTTAATGCAACATTCATGATGGTAATGCCATCTGTTAGGAAAACATCGTACAACGTTACGCAGTGTTATCGATCGTAATTTGATCAAACTTTGAAAGAGGTGTGAATATGTGCAGAAGTACTCATACAAATTAAATATGTATGCAAGTTTTTCTTTTCCTGATATGTTTTGGCCTTTATTTTTCTTTTGGCCGACTGTATGTGCTTTTATTTTGAATTTTTTTTTAACATTTTGGTAAAATAGTATAAAATTGTGTTTGGAGTTTTGTATTCTAATAATACTCAAGGTTTCACCCTCCTGGTTGTACCCTCCCTACACCACTGGCTCCAGGTGAACCTGTCCGGATCCCTTCCGTCCTAATGTAGATCCAGTTTGACACCGCAAGCTCGTGTCCAGAAGCCTCCAAATCGAACACAAATCCCTACGCTCCTCCCCGACGGTTTTAGCCGAGCAGCAGTGGGAAGGACGTGGCTCCCATCCCAGAGTGGTGGCGGGGAGCCGGGGTGTGGAGAGCCAGTATGTCTTCCTCTCTCTCTCCCTCTCTCTCTCTCTCTCTCTCGGAGCGCTCTGTTTGTCACTGGCCGTCGCCGTCTGTCACGCCGCAGAGCGCCGCGGCCGCACCGTCTCACCTCACACGCTTCAATCCCGCTTCAATCCCGCTTCAATCGCCTGTAGCCGCGACTTCAAAAGGAAGACGCGTCGTCCTCGTCTGCTTACACGCTGCTAAAAAGGCCCCTCCACCCCCCTGAGGGACCTCCACTCTTCCTCCGGCCATCGATCTGCTGAGCCTTCACCTCCATTCATCTGCCCTCTTATCCATCTTCCTGCATCCTCGCCACCTTTCTGTTTGGCTCCGGCTCCGGCCGCTCGTCCGTGCGCTCGCACCGGATCCCTCAATGGCTTCTGTTTGGGATCAATACGTTGGGCCTCTCCCTGTCAAGAACATAAATAATTCACGTCGGTGGTTTTGGTGTTTTACTATCTCGCAATACATTAGCGGCTTATATTAATCTGAGTATTTTGCGTGCAGGTGCAACGCCACTCGATCCCACCCGTCCTCTTTGAAAGGGTTTTTGCTTTGCTTTGCACTTCTTCCTCTCCCGCTTCTTCTCCACATTGCTCTTTCCTCTGCAGTCCAACCCCCACGCCAGCGCGTATCGATCGTTCCACTGCACTAATTATCCTGTTTGGCCTTGAATGTCTCTGTGAACCGCAGTCCGCCTTTGATCGACACGCCTCAACGTCCCCCTCAGCAAATAGAAATATGGCAGGTTTTGACTCCTGACGCTCGCCAAACACACGTTTGTGACGCCTTCCTTAATAAATGAAGCAATGAAGAAAGTCCTCTTCCTGTCTGCAGCCACTTCCTGTGCCAGAGGATGATCTCTTAACTTGGCGGGTCAGCACCTGTACATAATTACACATGCATCCATGCGTAGTGTATAATACTGCTTTGTATGTGTACGTATCAATGCATTGCATTAGTGTGCACACGCGTGTGGGCAGAAGCACAGGATGGTACATCCTGCTCTGCAGCCATCTGTGCCCAAGCAGGCAGCAGGCCACCTCACACGCAGCCTTCCATGCAGACCTATAGCTCTGTTTGTTTTCACTTTGATTTTAACCTCATGAAAATCTCCTCCGAGCGTATCTGGATTCAGCTCAGTACTGTTTTAAAGATGATGTCAATATGCATTTGTCTGTGAAGATTTGATTGAATGTGCTTGACTTAGATCTGAGTCATACACAAAAAGGACTTACTTACAAGACACCAAAAGCAAAAAGAGACAGAATAACAGCTTAGAGATGTTCATTTTAAAAAAAGAACAAAAAAGTATTAAAATAACAGCTTCTCTATTCTGTATTTTGTTCATAAGCAATCATAATGTGATGAAAGCAAAATGTTTTATATCCTCAATCTCTCCAGAATCAGACAATTCACAAATCCAGGTCATCCGCCTGGACGCTTTTTATTTGTTCAATGGCCAGAGTGTAGCAAAAGATCTTAGACTTCTTGATAAATGCGCTATGACATAAACTTCAGCACGGTAACTAAGGTTTCAGTGTAGTCATGTGAGCAGATAGGGTTCTTTATCTACATGTCCCTCATGTTTGGTCATGACAGCATTTCAAAACAGGAAGGTATTGAATTAATGTATCTATGAAGCATATATGCATCCATAATACATGACGATATCAGCGACATAATTGTTTATTATGCAATTGTTGAATTAAATGTATCTTGGTTTGCGTTTCTAACGCCACATGCAGTCTTTGTTTCCACATTTTTCATCTCACATTGTCAGAAATGGGAAGCATAAAACTTTAGATATGGTGTTGAAATATTTTCATCCCAATCATATTTATCCTTATCTTTCCTTATAATGTCTCTAGAATTTTGTGTTTGTTCTAGAATTTCATTGTCAGCACTTTACATGAGGATGGATCACTTCTTTTCGTTACAGCCCAAAAGTGCCTTCTCTCTTTTATTTTATACCTTAAGCCGCACTGCTCTGCCTGCACTACACCACTACGCCTTTCACCAAATTACACAACAAGCTCTTGCAGAGAAGCGCTGTCTGTTCATGAGCACTCAGAGGAAAGCATCATCTCGGATAAATCCTGTGTGTTTGCACTGAATTACCATTCCAGACGCATCCTCCCACTGAATGCATTTACATGATTAGAGTTTCACTTCTGTCTGTAATTGCCAGGAATAATGGTGGCAGATTTGGAATCAATAAGGATCTTTAGAGCCAGAGTCACTTGTGACCTTTGCGCGCTCTCAACGGAGCCTCGGCCAATGACATTTTGCGCTCGCACGCGTCCCCACGGACGAGCACTCATCAGCCGCTGTGTAAATGACACTCCTGGCAGCCCCGTGTGTGTTTTTTAAACAGTGTTCTGCCCAGCAGAGTGTGTCTTTGCACCAGTGCCGTCTGCTGAGCGGCGGTCAGCACACAGGAGGGAAAAACTATATTTAGTAGCAAGAAGCAGGAAAAAATGGGTTTAAGACAGGTTAGAGAAAGACGCAGGCAACACAGGCATAAATTATTCAGATTTTTTGGCCAACCACGCTGCTGCTTCATCAACCCTAATGAGCTGCAACATCTGTCTGCCCGGGGCATGTGACCCTCCCTGCCCTTCTGCAGCCCCCTCCAGCTGACTCCCATTCTGTTGGCGGCACTTCCTCTTCTCACCTGCGGGTGCCCTCCTCCTCCCTCCTCCTCCTTTGTGTTCCTCCCAGGGAGTGAGGCTTAGTTGCGCTCAGAGTGTGGGACACACACGCACCCCAGTCTCTGCCATATGCCAGCTCCCCGCAGGGCGGCAGCCAGGTGCCCGGCACGCTCTCACCCCAGCTATGCCACAACAGCACTGCCTGCTGGGATCAGCCTCTCGGTGCCAACTGTTGATCGTCGCGTCCTCTTATTCCTGTCCAGAGATCCGTGCTAAGCCAGGGACAAGCTGTGCACCGATGTAGACCTACAGCAGGCTGATGATGGAGTCAGTGTCTTTTGATTGTTGATGAGTCAAGACAATTTTTCCGAAGCTGCGTTTTGTTTTTGTAGTGCGTTGCTGTGATCCTCCGCAGTGTTTGCTGCACGTCTCCCAGGTTGTTTCCCCAGAGACGCAGCCTGTTGTGTGTGTGTGTGTGTGTGTGTGTGTGTGTGTGTGTGTGTGTGTGTGTGTGTGTGTGTGTGTGTGTGTGTGTCAACCACTGACAGTCGGTTAGTATTTATTTATTTATTTATATTTATTTACTTACTTTATGGCTAAACCTTGCAACTAACTTTATTTCTTTCCAACTTCTCTGTCCAACTTAGTGGATAAATCTATACCATTGCATCCAAATACAACACATATCCTCTGTATGTCACTCCATTATTATCAGTATTTTCCTTCTTTCATATGAACCTTCCCCAGATGAGCCTGGGGCTTCTCACTCACTCACTCACTCACTCACTCACTCACTGAAATAGAATGCGTCCCACTTGTTTGGGGAAGATACTTGTCCTTTATTGCTCCTTAATAATTGCTTCCTGGCATTTTTATCCCAGCACAGCCCCTTTTTATGAGGGACAATGTGTCGTTTACCCGCTCTCGGGTGGGAAGTGGCCCTGTTGGACGTGTTCAGTGCGTCTCCCTCTCCCGCTGCTTGGCTGCTTTATGGGCCTGGTTTATTGGCAGTCTGCAACCTTATGATATTAATAGACGGATGGCTCTCCTGTGTGTTCTTCTAAGTATTAGGCTCTTGAACGGTGACTGTCAAGATGGGAATTCACCAGAACGTCGCCCCTCGACTTCATATTGCATAGAACTGCTGCTTTGCAGTGATTTGGTCCTTTACACCCTGCTGTTGAATATAACCACGGCCTCGTGCTCAAGGTTAGAGTGTATAGTTACGCAGGAAGGGCACTCATGTATAATGTATACATTATTGCATTTATTGCTAATTAGCACTAAGAGGGAAGGATGCCCCCCGATTTCCCCTGATTTTAGCCTCATTTGCATAAATATAATGGGGCACCAGAGAGTGTGAAGCCTGACGTCTGTCCTCCCCTCAGGGAGGAGGAGAAGTGTTGCTGGGATCTGGGTGCATGGGTGGCAATCTTGAGAGAGCTGGCAGTCACATTCTAAACAAGTGTGGCCAGCAGAAAAAAAAAAAAAAAAAGAAGAAGAATCCACCATAAACCTGACACCAGCTGTGTTTCCATCACCCCTAGAATTGCGCAAAACCTAAATTTTGCAATAAAAAACTGGTCATGGCAAACTCAGCGAGTGACTGGGACAACCGAGCCCTTTGAATATGAATGCGTCACTTAGTTTGCCTCTACTGCTTAACAGATGGACATTTCTACACGTAGCCGGTGAACAAACACCCGCTTTGCAAAGGTAATTATTATTCAACATAAATAGCAAAGCACATCAGGGCAGGATGAGATCAAACACGGATGTGCAGTGTAAAAGTCTTTGATGGGATGCTCCTAACAGGAGAGTTCCTGGGATAACCTGGCAGCTATAAAATGGGCTTGAATAATAGCGAGTGATTTCAGGGTGGGGCTGTGGGGTTTTCTGGAAAGGGTGATATATTATTCACCGGGGTGGGCGGGTGGGTGGGTGTAGGGCGCCTAAAGTGCCAAATTAATTTGTTTTTTTCCTTCCAGTTGGATGGAGGTATAAATGGGCGCTGTCAGTCGTGCAGTAAAGTGCCATGCATTCATTTAGACAAGTGTTATTGCTGCTCGGCAGCGGCGCCGTTCCTGACGACGCGGCCAGCCTGGTGGGTGGAAGCTGTGTAATTATCTCTGGTCGGTATGATGGCGATGATTGCTGAAACAGCCAAGTGGTCCCAGAGCACGGCAGGTGTCGACGGTGGGGCTGCAGGTAGGAGGGGCCCGGCTGAGTCTGAGTGAGCAGACCCGAGGTTGGTTGAACAACGGTGTCAAAACAAGAGATTGCAAAAAATATATATATATTTAGGAGATAAAATGTTAAGTTTTACCAATTCTAAATAAAAATAGAGCCATAAAATCCAAGTCTCAGGAGAAAAGACACCATTAATGACATTGTGGTCCTGATCCAACAAATGTCTTCCTCATAAACCTTTGGTCTCTTGTCATTACACCTTCATGTCTCTTCTTTAGGTGTCTGTTTTAATATCCGTATCAGGATCATGCTGGTGTTTTGAACAGATCAGTGTTGACAGGCACAACACAGCGCTTTTTTTTCCCTCCCTCATTTCAATCGCTGCCGCTGAGTGATTTGGAAGGAGCGCAATTGCTGGGACAGACATCTGCCTTGTTTCAAAGGAGCGGCCGGACGGAACAGGAATGCTAATGCGTCGGTGTCGTGTATTTATCTTTCTGACATTCAACAGAGCCCAGACGCTTCGCCTGTCCCTCAGCCATTCTGAGGGAAACTTTGAAACGCGCGGGACTTTGAGTCACAGCGTGAACGTGACGGATGTTTCATTAGGGAGGTGGGGGTTCTGCTGAGGCTCGCAGGACGTCCACCTGGACACAGGCAGATATTATTTCATCATCTTTTTCATCGTCATTTTGTGCTGCAGACAAAAGATGATAATTATCTACGGAGTGAGTGAATGCTTTTTCATGGGCAAACGCACACAAAAGACTTTTGCCCTCGGTTTCTTTTCCTACATCGCTGCAAAACAAAATGCCCTTTTCATCTGTGCCACTACCTGGCTTTGTCCCTCGGCCTTCTCTCTCTCTCTCTCTCTCTCTCTCTCTCTCTCTCTCTCTCTCTCTCTCTGTGTATGTGTGTGTGTGTGTGTCTCTCTCTCTCTCTCTTTCTCTCTCTCTCTCTCTGTCTCTCTCTGTCTCTCTCTGTCTCTCTCTCCCTGTTGCGCGGCGAGGACAATGTCTGAGATGATCAAGACTCACTCGGCTGACTAATGAGGACGATTCAGCGGGGGCAAAAGGCTCAGGTTGAACGTCTTTGTTACGCGGGCCTGCTCTCCCCCCATCTCTGCCCCCCCCTCCTCTGCAGCCTGCTCCCTCGGGAGGCCTCGCTGACTCCCTAATTGAATCAAGTGCACACGGTGCCTCCCCCTTTGCAGCTTGGCCCCTCCCATTACGGGAAGAGTGAGGAGGAGAGCTCCACTCCCCCCCCCTGATGCTTTGATGCTTTTGTTCTCTTCAGCACCATGGACAGCGGCTGGCTGCAGAGGGGTTTGTGTTTCTTCTCCCCCTCTCGCTTCAACTGGTTGCCCACTGCTGGTTGGAGAGGAGCGTCGGCCCTTCAGCGAATATCTCCACCGCTGTTTCTCTGCTCTGAGGCTTATGGGCGGCTGTCGGTCCTTTTGCACACGCAAATTAATATTCCAGCTGTAACGAGGAGGGAGCTGACCCCCGCCCCAGAGGCCAAAAGGTTCTGCAGCCCAATCAGCCTGCGGTTTAATAGGAGGCAGAGCCGCATCTCCGCAGTGTGATTCCTGGGAAAGAGGGCAGGTGGCCACGGAAATCAACTCACGGAGAGAAGATGGGGCCGCGTGACTGCGCATAAGCTTACAGCACTTTGTATTTCCTCGGTGGCCGCCTCCCCTCCTTCCTCAAACACACTCTGAAACACACACACACACACAGTGCCTTTCCTCGCGCAGGCCAGCGCTCTCATCTCAGAGAGACAGATTGGAGCTGTGCTTCAAGGGAGAGTCTGCGTATTAGACGGCCTCCAGATGCCGGGTTAATGAATGAATCCATTTAGCGAGCCAGAGTCTGAAATTGAGAGTTACTACGTCCGACTGGCTGGCCTGCTGGATTCCTGCCTGCCTGTTTGTTTACGTGGATGTTTCACCACGCTCCACTTTTAAAAGTTTAACCCCCCGAGGAAGCCGATGCAATAAAATGGAATTGTGTTGTTGATTGGTTTGAATTCCAACCTCCCATTCAAAACAAGTATCAAATACAGTATATCTTTTCTGAAGTCATGAAGGTAATTAAAACAAGTAGACGACAGCTGATATCTTCTTATAGCCACAAACAAAAACCGTAATATAAAAAAGACATCTATGGTGATTTGATTAATTGGAGTTAATTGAAGGTATTTTTCCTGGAATCTAATTACAACTGGTAACCCAATGAGGGTCATTCCCATAAAGCGCCACAGCGATGGACTTGGGTCAGTTACATCCACAGGGCTGCAGGCTTAATTGGCGGGAGGAACTGGATTAGTCGTGGTGAAGTATATCTGCTGCTAATGATATTAGAGAGGAGTCCGGAGAATAACCATGCAGCCTGGTTCGATGAGCCACAGGAAGATCAAACCCACGCTGTTTCACTGTGTGCGGTTGCGGTGCCCTGTAGGTACAATGGGCCACTGTAGTTCTTTCATTTCAGGCGCTCCAAAGTTGCATAACCATGAAAATTGACACAGTATGATTTTTTAATCGTGTTGGACTTGTTTAATATGCAATAACTGTGTCAAATAATGGCGCCGGCCGTGATATCTGGGCTTTGACGGCGACGGTATTAAATATCCACAACCTCCGTCGACTGCCGCATGCAATCTTCCTGTAAGTGCACTATCTCCCTTGCTGGAGGCACGCTAGGAGGAGGGGTCCTTCACACTTACCGACCCTCCCCACCCACCAGAGCGCCACGCCCAGTTCTCTGAAACAGCAGCTTTACCGTAAAAAAAAAAAAAAAAACCCTGTGCGTCGTCTGCATTATTTATTTCATTTTATTCATTTATGTTTTCAATTAGCTCTGATTTTATGTACGTCTTTGCCGCAATGATGAATTTCATTTCAACTCATTCACATTGTGCTTTACTCCACATGAAGTAGGCCCACAAATTGATTACAAATCTGCATGAGCTTTCAAGACGTCTGTCGGAGACGAATCAATATTCTCTCCGAGTACAAATTTCAAATTCATCAAGGCTCCTTATATAGTATTGATTGTGTGAACAGGCTGGCCTGAAAGGAATCTGATTACTTTACCCCACTATCGCTCAGAATGAACAGAAACTGGGCAGTGGCCAGGATGACTTCCTGTGCATTAATACAACCATTTTACCTCACTGTGATGTATGTCAAAAAGATGAGAACTCAAAGGATGGACTTCTAGGAAGTTCTGTTTTTTCCCAGACGTTTGCTTTTTACTATACAAGCCTCAGTGCAGCAATTCCATTAACAATAACAGTTGAATAAAATAAAAATTGTACATAAATAAATACATTTAAATCCCCCCTTTATATTGGCACGGCTGCGGTTCTCCCTGCAGACTTCACCACAGGTTCAGATGCCGCGTAAAGTATGCAGTCCTCCTCATGCAGCGGTACAATAATTTCAGACCCCTTTCGCCGCTGGGCACTGTTGTTTTTTGAGAGTATTGCAGGCACGCAGACGCAAAAGAGCGAAGCTGGACCTGAATAGTAATAGCTTGACGGAGACAGAGTCCACACATTGTCTGTGCACTTTCAGACGTGCTAGAGTCCCCTCACGGAGACGGCGTCTCAGCAGCTCCAACACAAGAGGTTAGTGTGGTCGCAGAGACGGTGGCACCACGATGAGGCCATAGTGACACCTAGTGGTGGTTGTTCAGTGCTCTGTGTGGACTGTGGCTGTCGGCTCTCCTTTCACAGCATTGTGTGGTTCCCCAAAACTAGTTTTCTTGTCCAAATATTAATGATAATGGAAAGAGTAAAAACGAATTAATATGACTTGATTATATAATTATGATTATATCATATAAAGTCTAATATTGTGCCAAATTCTCAACTATAATTTCAAGAATAATTCTATAATGTTGTGTCTCAATGAAACCATAACCCTTTTCTGTTCAGATAATGTGTCCCTTTGTGATGTCACAAAGGTCAATGATACCTGACTGTTGCCTCCCACATGGGTCGAAAACACTCCCACCCGGGTGCCGCCTATGACCGCCTTGTTGTTGTCCCTGCAACAAAAGCATCCATTTTACTTGGAAAATAAGCATCATTGTGACTGACTGTAAAGACTGGGCCAAATGTGTTTAGTTTTTTGTTTTTTTTGCAGATCTGTATAGGGATTTGTGAATAAATACTCAGTCAAAAAAATCTAAATTTTAATTTATTATGTTAAGTAACTAAATTAACGTTTTTTATTTAGGTGAATCATTTTTAAAATTGTTACTGCGAAGAGCCAATATTAAAATGCACCATAATGTCAAAACTAATACAATACATCTGGTGACGGACTTTAGTGCCACTTTTTGAGCATTTTTTCGGTCTCCCTATACGGCTGTTTTATCAACAGCATTGAACAACATTGAAAGCACAATACCAACAGGCATTGGCGTTTCTGTCTGGCGGCCGGTGCGGTCATGAAATGTGTGCAAGACTGTTGCAATTCATGCTGGCCTTGACAGACAAAGGCAGGGGGAACCGGGCGCGTGTGGGAGGAGGGAGACGCTCGGCTCTGAGACTAAATACAAGAGCCGAGAGCTCCGGAGACCTTGAGCACTTGCAGGGTCACCGCAAGTCAAGGTTCTGATAGCTGCCGTGCGCGGAAGGGCCCCAAGCTCGCAGCCTGTTAATACCACTTGGCGGAGGCGAGCAACTGCGCGGTGACGCGTTTTAATTCACCGTGTCCATTTGGCGAGGGCTCGTTTGTGGAAAGAGCCCTCGCAGGGCCAGTCAAGATAAGGCCTTTAATAGACGGCAGAGTCATTAAGATGCCTCATTCCAGGCTTATTTACTGCTAATTCTTTGTTTGTTTTTCCTCATTCTCCTGTCGCCCTCCGATAAGGGGCTGATTGGAGCTGCACAGGGATTCCCGCAGCACCTGCCTGCCGTGCAGCTCGTCCCAGAGCCTCTGTGTTTGAAGGCTGCATATCTGCGCCCTGCAGCTGGCGCAGACGGCGGGGAAACTGATTTTCCGCCTGTTCCGCTACTCCCACCTCAGCCTCGCGAGCGAGCGAGCGTGCGTCACCTCGAAGCGAATGCAGATGCGGCACAATGAAGCTGTTCGCAGTGGCGTGTCACCTATTGTCTGGCTTGTCTTGTACGGGCTCCGCTTAATGGCTCATCATTTGTCCGCCTGCAAGGAAGCGAGCACTGTCCCGCATCCAGGAAGGGTTGTGGGGTTAACCTCTCAATCTCTCAATTCTGGGCCCTTATCCGATTTTGGAAATGTAAAACGAGGTGCCCTAAATGGACGAGATACCATCAGCCCTGGTTGCTTTTTGCTTCGCCGAGTCAATAAAGAGCTAATGTAGATGTTTAACCCTGCGATGCACCCCTGGCTAATGCCATTAATCCCTCTCTGCACATGATAAATGATCTCTTCCAAGGGCTGCCTTGAAGCGGTGACTGATGGACAGCCTCTCCGCTGGTCCGCAGCGGTGCACACGCAGGGAGGGATGAGAACTTTTATGTGGCCATCATGCGGGTCCGGCGACCCTTTCATTTTAAGTGTTTGCCCCTCTGACCTGCCGCTCCCACAGACGGCGCCCGCTAAGACAGCATCTCCTGACAGGATGTGGAGGGGAGGGGAGCGGAGGGCAGGGGAGGGCGGCGTTCCTCCCCAGGCCGTATAATCACATCACCGGTTCGACCTCGGACCTGTGTGTTGGGGAAGAAGGTGTGGGGCTCGGGTGTCGACATCATCGCCTCTATTGCTCTGCCGCTTGATTTAAATTCAATCCCACTGACAGTCCTGCCAAAACGGGAGTGATGCATTAGCACAACAGGCTCGCCCACCGGTCGCCCATCAATCTTGGCGCCCTTTTCACCGCCGCAGACGTGTTGCGGCGTGCTTTTAATTTCAAGCCGCCTGCATGTTTAATTCATTGGGATTTGTTTGTTTAGCCGGCCAATCGTTTGTGTCGCCTCTCAGCGGCTTCTCTCGTGTGGTGATCTCATCCCAACAGGGTTGCATTGCCTTCAGATTTATTTTTTATATCAAAAAACCAAGATTTATATCTTGGAGCTACAAGTGTTTCCTCAGGGACATTTCTATGGTCTAAGAGAGACGTGCAAACTACGGTGGCTGTTAAGCTTGGTTAATGCCTGGTCTAAGACAACTATGTGACACATAAATACATTTTTGTATAAATATTTAATGCAAAAAATGTGATTGGGGTGTTCTTACTCATTATAAAAGTTGAGAAGTCCATGTAGTTGCTTCTGCTGGAAAATGTTCATTGTTTGAACAATGAATTTCTGGACCTCTTCTCACTGGCAACTGAATTGATGCATAGATTTAAATGTGGATGCTTTTTATACAGTTCTGACCTCAAAATATTAGAGTAAGATAATGAGATAATAAATGAGGATAATACATTTAGAACATGATGGACCTCTTTTAATGATTCATTCAGATATCAGATTATAATTTCAGATGTTGAGATGGTGAGTAAACAAATTGCGTGCATGTCTTCTTCCCTGTTGCTCTTGCCAGTCCCTTTTGGGTGAAAGCAACATTTGTGTTGTTTATGTTCCCCTTAAGTATTCAGCAGCAAGCTGGCTTTGCTAAATGTCAAACTGTGTGTTTAGTCATTAAGGTTTCCTCGTGTAGTGTTTTAGAAAGGTCATGTTGAGCCCTCCGGGAAAAAGTCGCTCATACTAGCTGCACTGCGGCAGACTGTGACATAGATAGTCAACCGCTGGCAATGCTTTAAGGTTGTCAGAGGCTAGAATTTTTTGCCACATGTGAAGCGAGAGACATTTTGACAACTTGAACCAGACCGAAGGTTAAGTCTTCATACACAATTTTTCATTTTGAACGACTTGCAGTTTCCCCCACCAACTTAATCAGTGTTTTTCTAAAAATTTGATTCCCCCCCCACCAGCCTGTGTTTGGAAGCACCCACCCACCCACGTCAGCCATCTCACTCAGGGTTGACCCTGTGTTTTACGGCGCTGGCGTGTTTGTTTATGGAGCGGCGAGCTTTCACAGCAGAATGACTGTAATTGATGGACGGTGATTTACTGATAATCCTTGGCTTTGCTCTTACACTGCATGGGGAGTGACATTGGCTGCCAGCCACCATGTCCTTGACTCGAAGCCGCACGTTGCCCTTGACACAAATACACGCACACACACACACACACACACACACCTCTCCCTCCCTTCCTCCTTCTCTCTCACTCCCTCTCTCTCTTCTTTCTTTCTCCCTGTGTCATCTCTGGGTTGCTTGATTTTAAAACCCATTTTACCCACCGAACCCCTCACTGCACATGTGATTTTCTATCGCTGACCGCTGAAGATATGATTTCATTTTGAGCTGAATGTCATTTTCTCAGGGGAGTCCTGTAATTACATTTTTTGGTGCCACATTTCCACATTACAGTCCCAGCATGTGGAAAAAACAATTAGTTTAAATCTCCTTGAGCATAATTTAGTGGTGAGCTATGAGGTATATGAGCCCATATTGCGTCATGGAAATTTGAGTTTAATATAAAAGCATTACTGTTCAGTTTATTAGCTTTTAAAAGCAAACATTAATCTTTTTCTGATAAAAATCAAAAGATGTGCCTTCCTGATTGAGCAGAAAGCTCATTTACATCTTGTGCACGTCATTTAATGGTTACATTAATAATGACCCTTATGACTGTTACAAAATATCCCATTGGTGGATGACGTGTTTTCATACACGACAAACATGTGTTTCAATATATCAAGCTATGGCTGTTCTCAGTTTTTGTCACGCTTCAATATAAAATCCTAAAGAAAATAATGTAAAATGAATATAAAGATTGGTCATGATTATTTTTATGTACGTTTTTTTTTTTTTTTATTGTTGTTGTTGTTGTTGTAAAGGGATGCAATAATAATACTTAACATTCAGATAGACTATTGTAATTCAAAGAATGAGACTAAACGAGAAGCTCTGTATACCAGCAGCTGCATAAAGCACCTCATCTTCTTTTCACAGCTTTCATGTCATTCACGACACAACTGCCACCAGTTTTCCGGCACTCTTTACACCTCCCTGTCCATTAGCAGAGTGCTGGTCATTCTGCCTGACTGGTCACATCACATGTGCATGGTGCCAAGGGAGCCTCAGGACCGGGTGCTTTATTGAAAAGGGTTGCCAAGATGCTCAGGTCAAATGTTGGGAAAATTGAAGGGGAGAGCAAAATGACGGTGGTAGAAAGGAAAGGTGGGATATATGTGGATGCGGGAGAAGCTCCTGGGAGCTGCTGGGCCGCGGCGGCCTAATTGAAGCTCCGTGTGGCAGCAGACTCGGAGCTGTCACTCCAGTGAAGAGCCCATTTGCTGCATTTTACAAGTTGCGTGCTGAATTCCGATGATTGTCCGCAAAGCCCAGGCGACAGTGTGTCACTGAGACAACCACACGCACACACATGCACACACACGCACACACACACACACACACACACACACACACACACACAGCCCCCACCCATCCCTCATCAGATTATAGGTAACGGGGTCAGCAGCATTCAAAACACGGCGCAACGGATGCAGAACATGTGCACATAAATTATGTCGCTGTGAGGATTTTGTAAATTTGTCCGGCGATCTCACCCATAATAATGTGGTATTACGTTCAGCTGGAAGTTCTCCCTTGTTGCCGGAGTAGAGATTAGGCCTTGAACACACAGCTGCAAGCATCCAGTGAATTATTTATGATCGGTTAAAGAAACCTGTGAAGGGGGAGAAAAAAATGAAGTCTAAATTCGCTGGAGTAGAATTCTTACTTGCAAAGTATGTCATAGTTTATGTCCAAAAGCATGAAACGTGGTTGTTGAGCTCTGTTTGCTTGACGCACTGCAGTCAAGGAAGCCACTGAGGACGTTTCCTCCTCGTTACAACAAAACTATAGGGACACTGTGATCACCAGACACTCTTTAAGATGAGCGGCAACAACTTAGCTGCTCCCACTTTTCAGTGTTCAGTGTTAGTCAGATGTTGTGCCATCAATTAGTGTCTCTGCAGCAGCCTTCAGCACTAATGAGACACGAACGAAGAGGAGTTATTGATTAGTGCTGTGTGATGCTGAACATTTGCATATGAGCAAGTAACACACACACACACACACACACACACACACACGCACACACACACGCACACACACACGCACACACAGCTATCTGTGGCTACAGATCAGTCTTGAGTTGACTAACTTTAATGTTTATACCATGCTGTGAGTTTTTCATTTTGATCCGTGCACCCAATCCATCGCTTTTTCTAAACAATCTGGGGTTTTTTTGTGTGTCGTGTTTACTTTTGCTTGCATTGAATGCCTCTCTAAAACGATTCCTCCCGCAGTATCAGTGAGCGGCCTGTGTGAAGGTGTGGGATGAATGTACGGAGCGAGCCACAGGTGCTGCACAGCGTGTCACTCAGAAATCGTTAGTCAGTCGCCACCCGTCTGCTCGACCTGAATTCATGCGGGGGCTGGTATTTACGCAACAGGAACCTGCGTTTGATTCCATCGATTGCTACATGCTGCAGGCATTTTGAGTTTGCTGCTTGTTTTATTCAAATGAAATAAATCACGCCGGTAGAAGGGTGGCTTTAATAGGATTTTGAATAAAGAAATACTTGGTAGAACTACCACTAAAGGGGAAGAAAACATAAGAGGTGGCATTGGAGGAAAATAAATTTACAATTAGAAGTGAAATAAAGAACAATACAATCCCTTTTTTCTATCTGCAAATTGTAACTGTTGATGTTGCAGTATTTATTTTTTTTAGAACAACAATCTTCTTCTGGACGTCGTCAAGATTTGTGTTGTGGTTACAGGTCAATTGTTCCGGCTCTATGGTAGACTCCAGCTTGTATGTCAGACGGCTTTTGACATTTTTCAGTTTTCATGAAGGCTTTAAAAAAGACCAAACTTCAGAACCAGCCTGCAGCCAAAAAGGTAACCAGACAAAGATATAGCGTTTTGTATTTGCTTTGAAGATGAGAGCGTGTTGCACAAAAGATTCATGTGAAATGTTAATTGTTGGAGCTTGTGCTACCTGGCAACTGGGATCATTGGGTCTATTGACGTGCTGCAGGGCTGACTAAAAGCTCTCTGGTTACAGAGAACAGACTCAATGCATGGTGACGGAACAGATTTTATATTAAGGGAGTAGAAGGTAAAAGAGGCTGCATTATTTCATTTTTTTTCATGTTGGCTATTTGCTATTTATTGTGCAGAAGTGGTTTCCGGTCGGAAAGGTAACTGGCAGACCTGCTACATTGTCAATTAGGTTTTTGATGTAACTCTCTGTAAAGGTAAACATGAACTGATTACTGTTCTATCAGTCAGTTACAATAGACCAAACTATGATTGGTTCAAGGGCATTGAGGCATGAAAAAAGAGCTTTCATAACACCAAGCAGAGTCAAGATGTAAACAGACTAAACATTGTATACTCACAAGAAGCCACTCTTCAAAAAAAGAAACAGAACAGGTTTTAAATAATATACTGATAAAAAACAAAATGCATATCTCCCTGCTCCAGTGTGAATGAACTTAAAAAGGTTTCTAAAGTCTGTTCCCAAGATGTTTATCATATTTTGCTGAATGCTTTGGGCTCCTCTCTCCTCGTATCTGTTCGCTGATATTTGCCTATTTTTGGGAGCAGCCGTCAAACCCTCCCAGGGCTGTAGGTCATCAATAGTCTCCAATCAAAGTTACCTTTACATTGAGATTTTTATGAGCTAATCCAAGTCCAAGTCCAGACTAATTCTGTGTCATCTCTGCCGTTCAAAGGGTGGATTTGACCTCCCATCCTACGATGCACTGGCACAGCTCCTTCCAAATCACCGGCGGCCTCTCCGGGGGGCAACCGCTGTATTGTACAGGCCAGCAGCTGCAGCAGTTCATGAGAGGCCGCCTCAGAGTCCAGAGCCTAAACGGGCAGACAAACCCAACATAAACCGCACATATCACGCGCACCATCTGCACACACGGTAGGACTGACGACCACCTTTTCAGAAGGAGGCACGTTTAAAAATGATGACAGCGCTGCTTGTGTTTTAGACAACCTCTGCACGATCCGGGAGACGACCCTCGGTTGGCACGGATCACCAACCTACAGAATGAGGTGATTGGATGTGATCAATACCGCTCTGTGTCGAAGGCTGAGGTAATTTCCATTGTCACATCAGATTAGCAGACACTGACACCGGAGTCTGACACTCTGGATCTAGAATAATGAAGTCGGAATTTGATTAACAACATTCAATCAACCGGCTATTAACACACTTCACTATTTCATGCTGTCTAAGAATTTAAGAAATTGAGAGAATTTGGAATTGTACATCTATTGATTGATTCAATAGCTTCAGTTAGGTGTCGTATACGTGATTACATTGAAAAATCATCATATTCTGTGTTTGCACTTCAGACCAGCTGCTTTTCTGTGTGTGTCTGAGTACCTTTAAGTGACAGCGAGGAAATTTCATCGTCCTCGTATCACAATTGCGAGGTGGAGTGTTCAGACACGGAGAGATTCCCCTGCGGATTTTGACAGAGGATTGGACTTCCCGAGCTCATCACGAGGAAACGTCCTTCCCATCATGCCTCTGGGTCCCGCCCAGCCGAGGCACCGCCCTGTTCTACACTCGTGATTGTCACCTCTTCCCTGCCCTTTCAATTAGGCGCTCAATTTCACCCTGGCGTCCCACGGGAGCCACAGCCACACCATCTGAGATTGGAATCCCTTAATCGTCATCCTCCCCTCACACAACAGACACACACAATACACACGGCCGGACCCGGCTCTCCATTCAGCGCCGTCTCCAGAATGTGAGAGGGAAATGTGACAGAACGGCGAATAATAGGCGTGAACAGGCTGCTAGACGACCCGCACGTGCCCTACACAGAGAAATGTGTCGATAGGCGAGCTTCGCAACAATGCATTCTGGGAGGAGCTCCAATGGAAATGGAATCAGTGGAAGTGTTTGGGATCTTCTTTTTTTTTTTTTATGAAAAAGAAAGGAAACAAAGAGGGTGACATGTATGTTCATAAAAGCGTTCAGTTTTTGTTTAACTCATTAGAAGAATCGTACTCTCATGATCTCATCAGTCTCGTTTATGTCTTTTTTGTGTGTTTTAATCAGTATTTGAACCAATTAGCTTCAAATGATACATTAAGAAAAAAACACTCTTAAAAAGAATTCACTAAACTTTGTTTATGGGAAACACGTTGCTTTGTTCTGTCTAAGGGTACATTTTATATTTAATAGAAATTTGTCGCAGGGGTGTTGCTCCATGTTGCGTTTGCCTTGTTTACGACAGCTTGTAAAGTGGACAGGGTTAAAGAGACACCTAGTGGTCACGTTTTGTCGCGCGTTTTGTTGTCTCTATGTTGAAAGAGAGATTTGTTTAGTCGTGAAACAACGCCGTTGTATCGTGCGACTGATTTGAATCATCTGCATGCTAGCAACTCAACTCAAACTCTCACAGCTTTAACAGGGATGAATTAATTAAAAAGCATAATCATACTTTTTTTGTTGTTGTTGTTGTTGCAACAGGGGATCAAAAACTACGATTCAGCCCTGAATAAAATGGCAGAGGACATCGTGGCATTAAGGAGACGAGTGGCGGCGGTTGAGGCTGAAAACAGACTGCTCCGCACAGAGGTGCCTCCGCACCAGGACCTTGGCCACAACCTGGTGACAGACTGGGACGTCAACACTATGGCAAAGACCGAGGTTGCACATCTCATCGGTAGGCAATACCATCCTATTATCCAACTACTGCTCTCTCTTGAACATATATTTTTGATGGATTTAACCTATTCAAAAACAACAAGTTTGGTTCATTTGAAGTGAAAATCTGCTAACCAGCCGTTACACCATCAGTCCATGTCTTCTATGATTTTTAAGAACATTTGATTGGCAGACGCGGCAAAAGGTTTCTGTGTGTGTGTGTGTGTGTGTGTGTGTGTGTGTGTGTGTGTGTGTGTGTGTGTGTGTGTGTGTGTGTGTGTGTGTGTGTGTGTGTGTGTCTTCCCAAGCAGACTGCTTAATGATAAGCCAGTTCCTTTTAGGCCATGGACCCTGATAAGTGTGTGTGGGCAGAGCGTTCCTTATCTCCTGAAGGACAGTTTGTGACCTGCGGTGAAGGGATGTTCTCTCTGCTGCCATCAGAGCAAAAGGACCTGATTTCAGCTGCTTCCTCAAAAAGCTTTTATTGAGCAGTGTTTTCACCTCCACACCGTAATTAATCAACGTTAATCGCAGTCAGTTTGCTTTTTGTAAAACATTTTCTCATACACGACACTCTAGATTTCAAATTATAATATTTTTTGAGAGACATATATTTTTTTTAAGAATATAACTTATACTTTTGGGGGCAAATTGTTAATGCTTTGTTCTCCTCTGGATGATTTGACATCTTCAAGACTCTCTCAAACGGATGCTGGCAACTGAGACCCGTAAGGCTGCCTCACAAAGGGACAGGATCCATCAGCAGCAAAATGACTTGATCAAGGTTAGAATATGCATGCTCTCACATCAAATAATAATCACTGGCAGTATCTACGACGTGTTCATGCAGTCCGCTACGCTGTTCAAAAGAGTTGTGGGGAGAAGGAGCGGCTTAACCTTCAGAGAGTTCAGCAGCAGCGACGGCAGGAGGATCTGCAGCTGCACCAGAGCTGCTCAGCAAAGATAGAAAATCTGGAGGCCACAGTCAAACAGCAGAGACAGGTAAAGCTGTTAGCTTTAGCTTCTACTTCCATTTGCATTACAGCGGAAATATCCTATGTGAGATTTTATCATTTTTAATCTCTCAGATTATAAAAAAGATGGAGAGAGCTTTGGAACGCAGCAAGGGTAGGACAAATATGATATATGATTTGTGATGTGTGCAAAAGCTGTGGTCAGAAATTCTCTCTATGTTGTAAAAGGCAAAGGCGTGCAGAGAAAGGAGTCGTTGTTGGCCTTGAGAACTGAGCTGGCAGGACTTCAACAGTGAAGCTGTTCATCGAAGCCAGAACACAAAGTAAAAGTTTCATTTGCTTTGAGAATCATCTCAACCATTCATGGTCATTCATGGTCATTCCAGGAGAAACTGACTGGAGAGTCCTCACACTACAGAACACAAAGGCCCCTGGTGTCTGGTCAGTGATGTTTTGCTCAGACAGAAAGACTACTTTGATGCATTCTCTGTGTTTTTTTTCTCTGAAACTAAATCTGAATTTCTACAGGGGTCTGTGTGTGATTATTTGTGTATGTAGACCAATGCGAAAAGTCAAAAGCTAGAATAACTACTCTGCTTCTCAGAGTCAAACAAGCATTCACAAATATGAACTGTGTACTATGTCATACCTTTACAATATATCATTAAAAAAAAAAAAATCACAAATCCCTCTGTGAACCCGTTGTATCATTTTATTGATCAGGAGTTGAAACTTAAGAACGCTTTCCATGTGTGCATCCAATATAGGTTCTGTACATTCCAGGTATTTTGATATATCATGGTAGCTTTGGAAGTAAACAGCAAAAGCAGTTACTTAATTCCCTATAGTTCCATATTTAATGAGGTATGTTTAGCGTTCACTTTCCTAATGTTTCTTATCTCCAATCAACATTCGGATCAGATTTTATGTAGCGTTTACGTTTGTGGCGTTCTGTGAGGCACTTCATATATAACTTTTATAATGTAAAATTAAGTGACAGCGTGTGTTGATCACACACCACAGTTGCCTTCTGGATGTTACCGCTCGCCGCTCAGGGGCTTCAGTGTCAGTGTTATAGGCTTTTCTGGCAAGAGGATCAGCTCAAAGGTGCTCTGCACTTCCACATGCCGCATTTTCTCCACTTTGAAATTCTCCAGCATCTGCGAGGACAAAAGATATGAAAGTGTTTTTTCTCGTGTGCAAGAAAACAACAAATAAGACAACAATGTTTTACTATCCCTGTCTCGTCTCACATGGATGAGGAAGATCTGCATCTCGGCCTCAGCTATCCTCCGTCCCAAACACTGACGGGGGCCGAAGCCAAAGCCGAGACTCTTAAAGTACTGCGTCTCCGTCCTCAGCCAGCGGGACGGCTGATACTGCTCCGGGCGCAAAAACACTTTGGGGTCCCGGCCCATTGCATACAGGCCTAACTGGACCAGAGTCTATGCAGAGAAGAATAGAAAGAAAGAAAAAAAAAACAGAGGAGTTGAGCAGTGGAACAAGAGGGAGAGAAACAGATGGAAGATAACTTTAACTCACCCCGGCCGGAATGTGGTAATTTTGAATAGTAATATCCTCTGATATGTATCTTTGCAAGCTCACTGCAACTGGGTGCAACCTGAGGGATCGTAATAGAACTTAGAATTGAAGACAACCTCAGAGTACACAGCAAAATAAATTGTTTTTTTTGTTTTTTTACCTTAAAGTTTCCTTCAGGGCTCCTTTAACCAGCGGGATCCTCTTCAGCATCTCCATCATGTCCCCCTGACTCTCGGCCCGAGCTGCGGCCACCTCCGCCCTCAGCTCCTCCTGGAGGGTGGGGTGTCTGGCCAGTTCATACAATGTCCACAGCAGCGTAATAGAGGTCTGAAAGACAGAAACAAGCAAACGCTTTGAAGGAAAATTAAGAAAAAAATGGACTCTCCTGCACCCTGACATCATCATTTGATAGCGTACTGTATCAACTCCACCAGCCATTAGTTCGGTAACGCTCGCCTTGATGTCTTCAACGGACAGCTTGTCCAGCATGAGCAGGTTTGCAAGGACACCGGGGTATTTTTTGGGAGCGCCAGCATCCTGACGCAGCTGCCTGTAGATGTTTTGGATGCAGCGGTCGGCTACAAACAACACAAGCAAGACATAAAACATAAAAATGCATGTTTTTAGTCATCAATGACCAAAACGGTAGTAATTGTGCTTGTGCGCTACCTTGGCCAAAGATACCATCCCAGGCGTCCACATGGTCGCGCCATACCTTTGCCCCGATCTGCCTTAACAGAGCTGGAGGTATGTACAGCATTGGCGAGGTAGTTTTAAACATGAGGGTGATGCAGTCAATGAAATGCTGAGCTTCCGGGTCGATGTAGTCCAGCAGCAAACCCAAACGCTCCCCGTAGAGCACCGAGCTCACGGCTGTAGAGACAAGAGACATCGGGGGAATTGACCAGGCATTAGTAAGACATAGAAAAGAGCACTGGCCCTCAAACCCCCAGTGATCAGTTCGGGAGACCAAATCTTACATTCCAGGGCATATTTGAAGAGCTCCTGGGAGAGGTCAGTGGTCCACTTGTTTTGGCCACTTCGCTGTATCTTTTTGTGAACTCGGGCCACGAAATCCTCTCCCACCTCGTCCAGCAGAGGCACAAAGTTCTCCAGCACTTTCGGGGAGATCACCTCCTTGTTCAGAATCACGCGATTTGATCTCCAGTCTTCTCCATTCCTGGGGAAAGTTTGGGAATCTGTGTCAACACAATCCACCGCTCATGATGCCTGACGAAAGCAGCAGTTAAGCAGAATTGAAGAAGTCCAGTTGCTCTTTCACTCCCTGGCACTCAAGCATATTTTTTATTAAAGGAAGTTCCACAACCGATTTTGGTATATTTTAATATACAAAGGAAATGAGAGAACTGTGGCACTTACTTGAGCAAAACCCCATATTTGCGGTTCCTGTAGTCTCTGTATGATGTCCAGGCTTCAACTTTGAGCCTTTTAGGATAGTGGCCCTCGGCTTTGAACAGGATAGCAGCATCTTCAGGGTTGATGATATTTACACTTTCATAATAGCCTACTTTCTCCCTGACATGAAAAAGTCAGAAGGAGAAGGCGTGAAAATACCCGTCTCTTCAAAAGCACGAGGCCACACATTGTCAGCCACCTCTCACAAGAAATGTTTATATTTTGAGTGATAAAGTCTCGCGCGGCTGACATCATTCCACATTGTTTGGTCTGACAACATCATTGACTCAATAGTGGGTAGGCGATTAGCGCCACTCCTATTTATTTTCAGAATCTATGCCAGCCGCTTCACCCGCCGTACCTGTAAATGGGTCCAAACGTGTTGAAGTTCTGCACCATGATGCGATGAAGGTTCTTGAAGCCGTCCTGTTTCCAGAAACTGTACAGGTTGGCCGCCCCGTTCTTCCACAGTCCGGGGATCTCGTTGAAAGGCCTGACAATGCTGCTGCTCTCAGAGTACACCTGTCTGACCACCGGCAAGCTGCTGCTGCGGCGCACACCCTTGATATTTAGCGCTTCTATCCAGGACAGAGGCGGCATCATTGAGCTGCACCTCACATTCCACCTGGCCATCCTACCAAAGAATCCAATGTCTCTCTTTCTCCCTCTGTGCTCCTCCTCTGACTATCAGGGACAAATGCTCCACAGCAAGGAGGCTGGTCTAAATAGTCAGCGCCGCCCTTACACTGATCAAGGCCCTGCATGTTGAACTGAGATGCACGTGTTAATACGTGTCACAGGGCGTTTTCGTTTTCATCACAGCGCTACGCACTCCTGCAATTTACCATTTATGTGTGTTTGTTGACTTTAAAGAAGGACGGAATGACCAGGCCATGAAGGAAAACCTCTTTATGGCAAATGTACTGAGTGCATACAATCAAAATAAGCAGTACTTCAAAGTTTACATTACAAAATGATTACATAACAATAGAAATGTCTCTGTGACCATCACTTCTTCAGCAGCTTTATGACTTCTTCCAGCTTCAGGGCAGTCCACATGTCACCCTGGACTTTAAGTCGTCCACTCGTGAAGGCAGCAAAGGGCCCCAGCTCACCGTGGAACATGGCCAGTAGGTCTTTATCACTCGTACTCAATGTCACGTCTGGTTCTCTGCTCAAGGACCCCACTCCAGCTGAGCCGCTCCCTACAGAACACAGGGCATGGAAAATCCTTGATCAGAACATTATACTCTTCATATGATCAGAAAAAGCAGGTATTGTTAGAAAAACCTGCAATAGAGGCTAATAAAAAATTTCTTGGAAATTTCATTACATAAATCAAAACTAAGAAAAAAAAGTTATAATACACATTCACATTTACATTAAGAGCAAGTCCACTTGTTTGAAGCTAACAGACTGCATTATATAAAGTTATGTTTTTGTTATTTTTAGCAGAATGTTTTGACATCTAAAGCTGAAGTGGCAACATCAATGGCGAGACAACATACAAGATAAACACTGATTCTATAAAATCTTACAAATTGGGCTTTTTTTTTCTTTCACTTTTTTCATTTTACCTTGGCTCAAATCCAGATAACATTGGCGATACTGTCCATTTTCTGAACATATATCAAACTGGAAGCAGGCCCCGACCCGCTCGACCAATTTTTCAGACAGTAGAGGCTTTACATTGCTGAGAAGTTCCTCAACAGAACCTGGCGTGACCATGACTGACTTGTTGTCACTGCTGAGCTCATCTATGAGAGCAACTTGGTCCTCTGAGGAGTGAAATACAAAACATTATCACATTGTGGCAATGTTGCTGTACAAAAAAATGTTGTGTGTGTGTGTGCAGCTTTACCTTGTTTCTGCTGTGGTTTGGCAACGTTACTCAGGAAGTGCATGGCCAACTGCTGCATGGGACCAACAAGACCTTCCAAACCAGGCACAGACGGAGGCATAATGAGCGGACCTGAGATGCCGTCGCTAGGTGCTTTTAGCAGAGAACCCAGGGTGAGCTCCACTCTGTCCACCTCCAGCCCCCAGTGTCTGGTCAACTCATTGATATCGATCTGTGCACAGCAAAACAGGATGCATGCTTATGATGAAACTGCTTGAAAGCCAGCAGTGAGCAGATGTAATGTCACCTCACCCCAAGATATTCTCCCAGTTTGACTCGCTCCGCTTGGATCTCTCTCACAGTCTTCTTGGCAAGACTTTGGGACAAAGCGTTCTGTGCCGTCATCCTCGTCGAGGCATTTAGGTCCTGGACTGACAGCACAGACATGACAGGATTCCAGATCCTGAACTGGATGTCAGCTCCCACTGACAGGATGCCACCATCTTGAGAGGTCACCTGAAGTGGAAGGAGTGGTAAAATATATAAAAATACACATCAAGTGGAAAAACTCAATAGAAGTAAAAAATAAACACTTTTATTTTACAAGTATACGGTAATTATTTTTTAAATTTAAAGACAGGAGGACTTTCACAGGGCTGGAGGCTTCAAGATTTAATGTACTTCAGCTTGCTGAAGTTCTGAGTTCTCTGATTTCATAGAGTGAGAAGAGTGCCACCTGCAGGACAAACTGAATAACTCGTTCTTTAGCTGCCTCTATTTTTTCACCTCAATAGAAACTGTCTGTCTTTTCTTACTGTTAAGCTGTTCTCTGCATTTCAAAAATTGATTAAAAAATATGTGTCAAACTCACAATGTTACATAAACTTAAGCCCCAATTCTAAGTTAGTAGTGGGTTGATGAGTGAAAAAAAAAATATATATAACATTTTTTAATAATTTACAGGGCTTTTACCTGGAGTTCCTTTTCAAATTTTCAAAAAAATTAAAGAACTACAGCAGACAAAACTTTTGTGGCTGTTTCATTTGCTACAGAGTAACCTGATTATATTCATGCCTGATTATTATAAACTGATTATAACTGTTTTAAACACACTTGGACACTAAATTTCATTATATTAAAGTATAGTTAAGTAATTAAGTAAGTTAACCTGACAAGGAGGAATGTTGAAAGCGCGGGTCCGAAGATCCACCATTTTCCACTGATCAATCAGGGGCAGCACCAAAACAATGCCGGGCCCCTTTGGAGGACACACTCGCCCCAGACGAAACACCACCAGCCTCTGGTAATTCGGCACAGTCTGTGGACAAATGTGTGTTAGATATGACATTTTAATTTTTGCAAACGTCAATTTTAGATATGATGTTTGTGTGAGCGTTTATGTGAGCGTGATATGATATGGAAGTATCTTGTGAGAATTTGTTTTTAATCTTACCTTGAGTACAAACCATCCACTTATTGGAAAGGTGATGAAGATGCAGATGTATCCAAGGAAGATCACAATCAAATGGCAAATCCAGGACACCCAACTTTGGGCAGCATCTTAAATAAGAAAATGTTAAAGCCTTTACTTTTTTTTTTACTTTTCTTTTTAAAGCAAACCAGTCACTTCTCTCATGTTCTACACGTTGGATTTCCAAAATGTCAAATTGTGTAAAATATCTAAAAGTGGACTGCTATAATATGGATTAAAGTTCTTTATATACTAGTGATGGATGTGCATTTCAATGTGGTTCAAGCAGACAGAAGAGAGGGGAAAAAACTCCTCAGAGAAATCAAACTTTCGGGTTCTAGTGGACCTATGTGAAAGGTGCAGAATCGTACCGGTTAAATATACATAGGGCCAGAAGGACTGAAGCGTATTTTGCTATCTCTTAACTCGTGTCAGTGTGATTGTAAACACTGCATACCGGTGAAGTCGTGTCGAGAGACATTCGGCATGCTGTCAAAGGAGACTCCTCCATGGTAGCCCGGCTGAGTGAAGCCATCAGCGTCCACAAACAAGCCTGGGGTCTTCGGACCTGTGGGGTCCCTCTGAGGGAGCAGCTGGTACGACTTGCTAAACATCCTCAAGTATGTTAACAACTACAACCTTTTTATAAAAATAAAAAAAAAAATAGAGAGAGCTTGCATAGTTTATCTGCCAATCACTGTCCTTCCAAGTCACTTTGGCTTTTTGTTTTGTTGCTTCTAATGTCTTCCGTATTGCGTTGCTACTCTTCTTCTGGAGTGTTTTAGCTTCTTATCGATAGATGTGCTGATTACCGCCACCAAGCGGTACTATAAGCAAAATCATTTATTTATTTTTATAGTTGGAAAATTATAAAACATATATGTTTTCTAAATATTACTTCTCTATGTGTCAACATTTTAAAAGGCATATAAGTGTGCACATACTGAATGTCTAATGTGTTTGATGATATGATTAATGTCCATATTTTATTTATTGTTTTAAATCTGCATGGTAGGGGATATTATTAAAAATAAATTAATAAATAAAAATAATTACACGACTTGTTGCTGGGCATATTTTTTGTGTCTCTGAAATTATAATATTGAATAAATCCTGACAATTTTAATGATGGTGCCTAAAGGGAAAAACCCTCTCAAATGAACTTACCATCTTGGCGAAGCTCATACAGTCCTTGTCTTATTTATGTCCTTCCTCCTCTTTCATGTTTCACATACAGTTCTCCATTAAATGAGTGACAGAATGAATAACAAATTCTGATATATGTTCTTTTCATTGATTTTACTGAAAGAACAATGTACAACAAAAAAATAAAGCTTATTATACTCTTCCAGAAACAAAAACACAATGTCACAAAACACTTTTGCTGTACACATATATACACCCACGTAGAAGAATAACAACAACAAATAATCAATAACACATCCTTCTTCCTTCGGCTACAATTAGCGGAGGTTAGGCCTGTTGTCTCTTCAATTTAGCCATGTACTCAATCCTAAAACCACATCAGAATAAAATTTCCTGGGTGCCCCCCTCAGATTGTACTTAATTTTTTCCAGATAAGGTCCTGAATCTATAAGGGAAGCTTGAGGCGGGGTGCTCATTCTGATATATTCTGATTCTTTATAAATCACCCAAAACTCTGGCCAGTTTACCTTTCTGTTGTTTGGACATTTGCTCATCTTTTAATTTGTGAAATACTTATAAATATATTTTTTAATATATTTCTAGATATTTTCAAAAGGGAAGAAAACTGTCTTACAACTTCAACATTTTCTTTGACATTTTTCCCCGTGCAGTTCCTGTGACGTAAAATATGTGTTATGCCGTATTATGCCGCTGGCTAAGAATCGGGTACGCTTCGCGGTAACGCGCACACTGCTAAAGCGGAAATGACCAAATGACGACTTGGGACGCCTGTCTCAAAACACCGTCGTTTTTTTTGTTTTGTTTTTGCGGGATTTAATTGAGCAAGAGATATATTCGGTTGCTTAATGCAATTAAATATCCAGCGTCCACAACTTATGCTGCTTGTTAAGATATTGTGAACACCTTAGCAATTGTATTTTCTTGATTATAAAATAATCTGCAGAGTCATCTATGTCATCTTTGTCCCATCACGCTCGTTCAGAGTGCGGTCAAGGTGTCTGCAAGCACGCTGCATTATGTGAAACTGTTTTGTTGACGCTTAATTACATATTTGCAGGATGCAAAAGGTTATGATTGGGGGTTACCACACGTGGCATTATTTATTATCTTGGTATTCAAGCCCCGAATCTTCTCAAAATTCTGAGATTAAAGTCAAAATTCCGAGTTTATTAAATCAGAAATCCACCATTTTAAATCAGAAGTATGGTGCTTCTTAGGACCAACTTCTCTACGTTCTGTTTTTTCCCTCGCATGTTTGAGAATTCCTCGGAGGAACTTCTACATTCTAGAAGGAGAAAAGGGTAAGGGGGGGAATCGTAATCTTGCTTATCTTTTGTATTGTCTTGTAATTTAAGCACAATACACTGTCGCTGTGGTAGGAGGAATGTTGTGATGTCGATAGCGATAACATGACGACATCACATTTTTCAGAAACAACGCCCTTATGATGACTCGGAATTGAACACAATATCAAGGCATTTGTTGACCCAAAGTTTTTAATCTACATTTAGATTCATCTGACGCTTTGGCTGTGTAAATAAAATGAGTTTTAAGACGTAATAAAAAAAAAAAACCATTCATATATTCAATAAACAAGACATGGTATAGAGCATTTTGCAAGTTTTAATATAAAATATTATTTTTATATTATATATCACTTTTATTATTTGATTGGGGTTTTCCCTCCGACCAATTAACGAGATGGGAATGAGAAGTCGTGTTTTGATTTTTTATTATTATTTTTATTTCGCTTCCGGTTTTGGCCGTGCACGCCTCTGCGAGGGGCACGCAATTTTTTGGAAGCCTTGGAGAAAACGACGTAACACCGGCGTCAGTTGTTGACGCTGTGTCTCTTTGTTGGCTTAGCAGCAGCGGCGGCGGCGACGTTTTGTTGTTATTTTCGCTGGAGCTAAAACACGGACACCGCCAATTTGGGCTTTTCGTATTATTCCTTATTCCATATTTCACACCCTGTAGACGTTTAGGTGTGCTTGTCACAAGTTGATAACACCCCTAGGAATGGACTCAGACGAAGGTTACAACTATGAGTACGACGACGAAGAGGAGGAATGTAGCGAGGATAGCGCCGAAGAGGAGCCCGAGGACAACCTGGAGCTCGGAGAAGTGGAGTTGGTCGATCCCGTGGTGGCCGGTGGAGAGCGGGATGACTGTGGAGAGACTGGCGGAGGTGGCCACGGTCCCGGCGAGGAGGAGGAAGAAGATTACCGTTTTGAGGTTTTGACCGCGGAGCAGATTCTCCAGCATATGGTGGAGTGTATTCGGGAGGTCAATGAGGTCATACAGGTATGTATTTTGTCATGTCAGTGTCAAAAAATGACCAGGTTCAGGTTTGGCTTCAAGCGTAAACAGGCCTTGGATTTTAGCTTAGCCGTTAGCCACCGTGGAGTAGTTTAGTTGCTGGCAAGTTGGTAGTTTCTCAACAGTGATAGGATTTGCCCTGTCATTTTTCTTTTATACGTCATACAGGTCAACTTTTTAAACTGAAAAAGATTTAAGCCGCTTCTAACTTAAATCGTGGCGGTGAGTGTAGTAGTTCAGATGTGTTTTATTCCAGGAAGTAGCCCCATCCCTTTGAGAAGTTGGCAGCAACGTTCGCCAAGCTAATGTTAGCTTAGCCGAGCACCCCAGAAAAAGTAACTGTATAGGCTGTCGTTCTCGTTCTCGAAACAGACAACTGCCAACTACTACAAAACGGCAGTTGTATTATGTGAATGATAAAAATGTCACCTCAAGGTTGTAGCTTATGTAAAACGACACGGAGCTTGGCGTTTTGTTGAATTGGGAAAGGCTTGGTCATCGAGTTACTTAGCTTACTGTATGCTAGGTACCTTGTTTAACAATTTGGTTGTATTTCATCTTTGTATTTTTGAATCAGTTCGTTAAAGCGAATAACACAAACGAACGATAACTTACAGAACTCGTTTAATGTTAGGTAATGACAAATGAAAATAGATATCGGGGCAGACTCGTCGTAGCTCGGTCCCTTATCGGCAACTCGGGCCCCATTTCCTTTCATGTAACTAGCCTACTAATAAAATCGTATGGCGTCTTTAAGAGCAGTCGACATACGCATATATTTTATTTATATCTTAAACACGAAGTGAATTTGTGTGTCATTGCGCCACCCACAAGTGAATCCTAATTGAAAGGAATAAAAATTGAAGTGCAGCATCGCGGGTGTTGCAGCCGCAGAGTGACATAGTGATCCTTCTAAAAATAGCAGTTAAGTTGGTTCCACTGAACTGCTTTGCCACGAGGTTCTACAGCCCCTACAAAAGCATTGTCCCGTCTAAAACATATATGCGTGTTGCATGTTCTTTCTTAGAAATATAAAGTCTTGCTTACTGACTTGAATTTGACTTTCACAGCCCTGAACCCCAAAGCTGAACTTTAGTCAGTATGGTTCATATTCATCCAGTTTGAAACAACTATGTGATTGAATAATGACCTCTGTGTAAGTCATTGTATTGTCACTGTCTGTCACAAAAATCAGTTTTGGTGGTTTGCTTCTTGTTCTTGCCTTGCAATATTACATATTCCCATACCATGTTCTGTACATGTTGCATTATAATTTCCATTGTCCTATATTTCATTATTTTCTTATGTGGTGTAAACAGTTGTAATTGCTAAAGATCTTGCTCATGCCTTGTCCTCTCTCTGAGCCCTTTTGTGTGATGATGCGTTTGATAACATATCCTCAAATGCATTTACCATTTTTACCATGTTAGTATCATAATCGATTGGAAGTTGGGGAGTTTCGTATTACCTGCTTAAACTGTGACTTTCTTTTCATAGAACTCTTAAAAGTGACTAATTTTTGTTTCATACAGTAGTGCACATAAAATAACTTCAAATCAGTCTTTAAATCTCTACTAAGTCTGTTTTTCAGGCGGGCTTCCTTAAAATATGGCGGTGCAAGATGGCAGCTAACTAGGAGCAAGACCTGTGCTCGATGTATATTCTTTTAAATGACTTAATTTGTACTGCTAGTATGCACTTTTCTTAATGTATTTATGTGCAGTATGTTAAGCTTTTACCCAGGACTGAACGGCACTCGCATTCATTTCGAGATCACGTTTCTCTCACAATTTTTTCCCCCCAAAACAAATATTTATTACCCTTATTGTCTGTAACAAAAGAACAGAACAAAAACATCATAGTGTTTCATGCAAGATTCATTGGCGCATCAACTCCGGCTGTCAAGTCGTAACTGCACCATCAGACAGTAGACAATGCTTCTTAACTGTACACAGCAATAGAATCAAACATGGTCCTTTTTTTCTGCAGCAAACTGGTTAGAGATTCTTTGCTAAGAACACAAGTCGGTCAACATTTTCCGGCTTGAGTGACTCCTCATAACTTTGTCAAAATTTGCTCCGTGGTGATGTTTGAGGTTGTGCTACGAAGTCGAATCTCTCTCTGCATGTAACCTTCTTCTGACTTTTGTCGTCTTCTCTGAAACCAAAAAAACTTCCAGACCACGGAATGTGATCCGTGGACCTTGGGCTCTATTTTGTTCTCACCGTGGACTGATACGTTTTGTTGTACAGCCAACAACAGCCAACAAGACTTGTCAGCCGTACAAGTCTTCCTTTCAAAGCATTTCACGCATTCACGTTGTCGGTAAGGCGGCGCTTTTCACGCAGTTAGATGTTTTTCCCCACCTGACCCCGTCTTTGGCTGTTCTGCATCACGTGGTATTTTGATGCAAAGTCATTCAGGAGCTCTTGTTTTTGTGCAGTTGGTGTCGCGAATGAAAATGCTGCAGGAGAAATTAGGAACGCTTCTTTTCTGGCAGCTGATGTCCTGAACGGAAAAAATGTGACGGAATCGTCGACATTGAGAAACTAGAGCGCTGCACGTATGAATCGATGGCATTTTTTTTTTTTTTTATGGTTAATCGTTAGGTTATGGTTAATAATTTTACTAAAATAAAAATCCTAAATCAAGCCAAATTTTGCACACAGGACCTTTAATGTCACATATTAATTTGTAGAGTAAAATGTTTGTTGTCAATACCAAGAGTATTTCATACTTAAAATGTTAAAGGAATGAGTTATAGGCAAATTCAGAATTGTAATTGTAAAGGCAGTATTGGGTTTTCTTCTTTTGTTATTTGAAGATGTCTTTATCTTTAATCCTCAAGGCTTTGTTACTTCTGGTTCATTTGAACTACATCAGCACTTAAAAGATTATATTTACCTGAGTGACCAAAAACCAACTCATATATTTATTTCACAAGTAGGAATGAAGAATAGGCACATCCATGCAAAGGAAAGTAGCTCTTAAAGTTACTCGAGCTTTTTTCCTCTTTAAATCTGGGCTCCTTTGAGTTTCCAACTCTGGGTTAACCTGCCGTGTGCCAAGTCCAGCAGCACAATGAAACCTGGAGGGGTCGTGAAGGAGAGCGGTCGGTGTCGCGTAATTGATGTTGCCTTGTGTCGTGTTGAGTCACGTAGTTGTGCTCGTGTCTGCTGACTGCTGGAAGACGTGTTCATGGTGCAGCCATCAGGCAGCTGAGCTGGTTGAGCCTCACCTGGGCTGCAGCTATCACTTTGCTTTTATACCTCTGGGGGCATTTATTTGTTGTAAATCCACGAGCTCCATCCTCAATACATATCAACAATATTATATTGGCAGATAACACAAGCAAAATTGTAAAACATTACTTGCATCATTCAAACTTCCTAATTTGTTGCAGGTGATCGTTATTGCATAATTGGCTACATGGTCTCAGATTCTGATCCTCAGGGTTATAATAAATTGACTCATATTAATCAGATTTCATTTTGTGTTGCTTGTTATGGCTCATTATTATTTATTGCTTCACTTTAGACACGCATATGTTTTCTCAGATGCTGCTGTTGGAGACTTCAGAACAAGTGTCTAAATTTAGAACGCTTGACTTTTGTATTTTACAATAAATACCTGCGTGTCAATTTGGAAACTGTCTGTGAGCATACGACTTCAACTTTGCAGTTACTTACTTACTTAATCCTCTTCGTCCCAAGTGGGACATAAGGCTTCGACGATCTGCCTCCATCGAGACCTGTCTTGTGCTACATGTTGTGCCTCGCCCCATGTAAGGTTCATCTCCTTAAGCTCAGCTGTCATGTTTCGCCGCCAGGTGGTTTTGGGTCGACCTTGACTCCTTTTCCCTGCTGGGGTCCATCTAAGTGCAACCTTTGGGATTCGATCCTGGGGCATTCGAAGCACATGTCCCAGCCATCGTAAACGGCGGCGTTTGATTTCTGACCCAATACTGGAACACCTGGTCATCCTGTGCAACTCTCTATTTGAGATCTTCTCAGGCCAGAAGATGCGGCAGATTTTACGCAGGCAGCGGATGGCAAGTACTGTCACTCGCCAGCATTCCGAGCCATACGTCAGCACCGATTTAACGTTGCTGTTGTACAGTCTGACCTTTGTTCTGAGGCTGTACTGCTTCGACTTCCAGATAGAATGGAGCCTTGCAAAAACCCCGTGAGCCTTCCCTAGCCTTGCTCTGATATCCTTCTTTGTTGCGTTGTTTTTGCTGACAAGACTGCCCAGGCAGGTGAAATCTTCGACGTAGTCGACGGTTTCTCCATTCACAATGATTGGTGCGTTAGGAGTGGAATTAATGCACATCACTTGTGTTTTGGAGCCATTGATGTTCAGCCCTGTTTGTTTGGCATACTGGGTGAGTCTGTCAGTTTTCTCCTGCAAGTGGGTGTAATTGGAGGAGAGAACAGCAAGGTCATCAGCAAAGTCTAGGTCTTCGAGTTGGGAAAACTTTGCAGTGCAGCAAGTAAATTGTGTTTTAATGTATTGTTATGCTTTTGGAAGAGTAGTTGAAGACACCCAACACAATCTCTCTCTCTCTCTCTCTCTCTCTCTCTCTCTCTCTCTCTCTCTCTCTCTCTCTCTCTCTCTCTCTCTCTCTCTCTCTTACTCTCTAGAAATTAATGTTTTAATTCTGCATATCTGCCAAACCCCGCTATACATCAATACCCTGTTCTGTATCGTCTATGCTGTAATTAAAATGCAGACGGTGGCAGAGGCTGTTAATTTCTTTTCTCTCACCTGACAAGGACAGTGTCTGGACTAAAAGTTCTGGTGATATTTTTGTTGTTGTTGTTGAAGGGCTTGTTGACAGACATTCATTTTCATGAAATGTTATTAATTTTTGGTTGTTTGTTCTGCTTTTTGTCTGTTATCTTCAAACCCATGGTCATATTGAATGTTTCTTTGACACTTTCACAGACATACAACATGTTCTTTTACAACAGTGACTTCAACTAAATATCAGAGTTTCAGTGCAAATGAGAGATTGACTCAGCACCACAAAGTCAACTACTAACGTCAAGGTAGTTGGGTCAGATAAAGTGACCTGATTGACTCTCTTGCTGTGTCTCAATTCAGGTTCTGCATCCTTGAAGTACGCATTTTGAAATTAAGTTGCGTCATTGCACTGCGCAAAGGCTTGTCCCAATTCCCGAGGGTGCTTAGGATGCTCAAAATGCGCACTCGGAAATACGCACTCGTTTTAGCCGATTCCAAGGATGCACCACATCGTGGGATCCTGGGAAGTCAGCTGAAATTAGCAGCATGCACTGGTTAAGACACGACATATAAATCTAAATATTGAAGTTTCACATAAAGTATCCAGTTTTTAACGTAGGATTTTATTTATTTGATCATCCAACGGCATCGTTAGATGGCGAACCAATGGTTAGCTTGATGCTATAAAAACGTCACTTCCGGGGTTGGCCAGCCGGAGGGAACGGCGGTGACGAAACGAGGAAATACGCCCAAGGCTAGACCATCCCGAGTGGTTACCGGGGAGGCCGGGTTTGGTCCGTCCTTCTAGGCTGGGAACTCTAAGAACGCTTCCTTCAGACGGAGGACACTCGGTCTCAAGGGTGCAGAACCTGAATTGAGACACAGCAAAAGTGACCTGATTTCAGTTTGAAGTCTGATTTCAGCTTGGCCAATTTTTTATCCCTGACAGCCGGCCTTGGTATGCAGCGTCTCATCAGAGGTGTGCCAGAGCACCGTCTGATCTGCTGTGCAAGTCTCCAGAAAGAGGAAAATATTTAGTCTGGACTGCTTTTGCCTGCCATTAAAATGCTCACTTGCTGAACACTTGACACAAATAAACATAAGTCATGTCATCAGAAATGTACTGAACAGTGTAGAGTAGCTCTATAGTAGTGCTCTATTTATACTTTTTTTTTCCCTTGTTTCTCCAGAACCCTGCAACAATAACACGCATCCTTCTCAGTCACTTCAACTGGGATAAAGAGAAACTTATGGAAAGGTAACGTCTGTTTTTATAAGTTTTGTATTTCTGAGCTACCAAATCAAAAATCCAACCACTATTTTTTGTCCTCCTGCAGGTATTTCGATGGCAACCTTGACAAGCTCTTCTCCGAGTGCCACGTTATAAACCCTAGTAAGAAGCCTCGGATCCGTCCTCCAATCAACACCAGGTCATCGTCGCAAGACATGCCATGTCAGATCTGCTATTTAAACTTCCCGAACTCTGTAAGTCCCCTTTGTCCACCTGCAGGCGCTATGTTTACGAGCCCAGTGCCGTCTGCTTACGGGTTCCTGCTGCACTTGGTCATTTAATAGGACAGTTGTCCTTGACTCATGGTGATGATGAAATCGTTGTGACGCAGGGCTTTAATCGTTGTTAAGGTGTCGTGTGTCACTGTACACCGTGCAGTAGTTTTCAGAAAATGATCCGGTTTCATTTTAGCCGAGGTCCATGCTATAATGAAACCTTTTTACAGAAACCTGTACATTTTTTTTTTAGAAAAAAAAAATATTCTTCTGTGTTGACGGTACTCTCAATCATCTGCTCACATCTGTGAGATGATGCTTTATCTTCTAACTCTCTGCTTCCCCAACAGTACTTCACAGGATTAGAATGTGGACACAAGTTCTGCATGCAATGCTGGGGAGACTACCTGACAACTAAAATCATAGAGGAGGGAATGGGACAGGTACACACTAATGTTTCCAAAGGCGTCGGGTCACTGTGGGGGTTTGGATTGTTCTCTGGCTGATGCTCTGCCTTCTTTTCTTTCCTTCTCAGACCATTTCGTGCCCCGCTCATAGTTGTGACATTTTGGTTGATGACAACACAGTCATGTGAGTATTTGCGTGGGACTAAATTTCAATTTCTCAACCACACACATTTGTCAGGGGTGCTTGTTCATTGACCATTGGGTTTGAAGCTGCACAATCTTTTTCAAAAGACATCCAGATATTCTTGAACCCTGAGCAATCTCCTTCACTGCATCGGTCTCAGTCTGGTATTTGTCATGAACGTGTGTGACCACTGGCTGACTATCAGATCCTAATGGGATGAAATTGTCTAATTTGAAATTTTGATCTGCATTTGTGCGCTTTTATATAGTTGAAGGACAAGGACGGCCACAGCTGGATTCCCGAGTGATCAGTGAGGAAAATTGACGAGGCCGCACTTGAAGGACAAACTGCTGCTTTGTCTTTGAGCTTTCAGTTGAATTTTTTATTGACATTTGTCAGCAGACCCAATAAATCACTTTAAATGGTCAACGAGACATTTACATTAGACTTGATAGATTAGGCCAACAGCATTCAGAGGGATTTTGACCTCCCTTTCTCAGCGGTTTCAAACAGATTGGCTGCAGCTGGGGTGCGGGCAAGAGTTCTGCGGAGCTCTGATGCATGAGTTGCACTCTCGGCCTGGCAACGTGAAATCCATATCCACCATGACGACCTACAGTCGGGTCCCCAGCAACATTGGCAGCTGCCAAAATAACTGCATGCTTATCTATTACAAACTCGCTGTCCTGCTTCCCTGGGTCGGGTCACGGGGGCAGCAGCCGAAGGAGAGAAGCCCAGACTCCCGTCTTTAATGTTGGAAGATAATCTGATATGGCAACACTGTGGTATCCTGGACACCAACCAGAAATGAATTTTTATTATAAAATAGAAACATGGACATTATTGCTTTTGTTCATCACCTGTGGGGTGCCTGCAGTATGTGCACAGCCTCAGTGCAGACACACGCAAGCGTTTGTCTGAAGAAGATGCTTTTTTTGTCTTGTGAAAAATGTGCATTTTACATAGCACAGAATTCAAAACGACAATCAGGAAGAGTTGCTTTTTTTTATTTGCGTGATCCAGGATGCTTTGTTACTGCACAACCTGACTTCTTAGCATTCGCATCCAGGAAGTGTGAGTTATTGACGTCGTCACAACTTGGCCCTGAGGACGTGGTTGCTGCTGGAACAAACACAGTAGAAGATCCTAAACCTCTTTTTAGTGCAGCCCTACATTGATATATGCTTCCATACATATTTGATTATGCAGCTTATCGTCGCTTGGGTTTCTACTTCCTGTTTGAAAGCAAGACTAATCGGTTGTCTCCAGCCGTTAAGCTGAACCTAATTGTCTTAACCCAGATTCTGAATTGAGGAGCCAGTAGGAGGCATAATCCTGATCTGGTCGGCTGCAGAAACAATTCCTCCCCATGCGGATATGTTATTATTAGGTCCATATTGTAGCAGTTTGCTTGGCAGTTTTACATGACTTAGGGGTCGAAGGTCCCCTGTGTGTAACCCTGTAAATACTTTCTGCATTATTTGTTAAAGAAAATATTTAATTGTATTCATTATGATGTATTCTTGCATGTAAAGTGTTATGGAAACGTGTTGTTATCAAAATGACCCATTTAATACACTGAAATGTAATTAACGTTTTCACTTCTTTAATAGGCGCCTCATAACTGATTCTAAAGTGAAGTTAAAGTACCAGCATTTAATTACAAATAGTTTTGTAGAGGTAAGAATTTCTGTCTTCTCAATGCTTTTTTTTTTTAAATTGTAATTTGGAATCAATGATCGATGACACTAATCTAGCATGCTTTATTTGGAACGACCAGCGTCCACGATGCCATGAGCTGATGTTCTGTCTTGTCGTCGCTCCTTTCAGTGCAACCGATTGTTAAAGTGGTGTCCAGCACCGGACTGTCATCATGTTGTCAAGGTCCAATATCCTGATGCCAAACCAGTGAGGTGCAAGTGTGGCCGTCAGTTCTGGTAAGAGCCGCTTCATTTTCGATGACGAATGATTTGTGTCGAGTGTGAATCATTGGAAATTATTAAAAAAATAAATGAGTTCTGATGAATGAATTCTTCTGCCGTGTGCAGCTTCAACTGTGGAGAGAATTGGCATGACCCTGTTAAGTGTAAGGTAGGCAATCCATGTAACAAACCAATACGATCAACACTTACCTACTGACCTATTATACAATATAAAGAGTTTCCAATAGTTTCCCTATCAAAACGATATGATTTTTTGTCTTGTATAGTGGCTGAGGAAATGGATCAAGAAATGTGATGATGATAGTGAAACTTCGAACTGGATTGCAGCAAACACTAAGGTATTGGGCTTTTCTGTGCGTTAGACTACATCATGTTTTCTTTTATCCGTTTGTGTGATCTGAAAATGAACTTTTTGTTTTACTCTGTTTTTTTACTGTGACAGGAGTGTCCAAAATGCCACGTCACTATTGAGAAAGACGGTGGCTGCAACCACATGGTCTGTCGGAACCAAAACTGTAAAGCTGAGTTCTGCTGGGTCTGCCTTGGTCCATGGGAACCTCATGGCTCTGCATGGTATTTATTTGTTTGTTTATTTATTTATTTTCTTTATGTCAAATTTGGTCAAATCCATTTTTTTTTAAAACTTAATTTCTGTGTCATTAACCAATTTTAAAAAAATCATTAAAATTCTTGAGTGTGTACTACTACTTAGAAAAATGAAAATATGCAAACCAATGTGATGTTTGTGTTTCACTTTTCAGGTACAACTGCAATCGTTACAACGAAGATGACGCAAAGGCAGCTAGAGATGCTCAAGAGGTAAGAAATAATCCTCCTTTTTACATACATTTGACATTGTTACACCGCAGGAAAGGGACTTCCAGTCTTTGGGTTTTGCTGGGATCTTCAGAATATCTCCAGACATCGACCGTGACATCTGGACCTTAGCTAATAAGCTGCAATGAGCTGAGTTGAAACGATAAAAAAATAAAAATAAAGAAAGAAAAAAATCAGAAAATTTCACAGGATTCGTTTTAACATTATACACACTACATTCTAATGTGATGCACTGTACTGACAGACGCACACTCAAACTCTCTCACTAACTGCTTTACCACCGTCATTAAGGAGCGAACGTAAGTTCAATGAACTATTCGCGCTTGTCAAGTTGGACAACGAGTCGAACACCAGCAGCAACCGGGGAGGCAGCATATTTCAAAATGCTCCCAAACCTTTGCCGACTTGGGTCAAACTGGTCTCTCTGCCTCCCCCGCGGTTCAAATAATATTACAATGCTCCACAGTCCGCACTGTCACTGTACTCCATGCTGCCAGATCAATAGAGATTGAGGGAGGGAGAGAGAGAGAGGGAGCGAGCGCTCTGTGTGCTCCACACAAGTCGCAGCTTGAATGACGTAATAACCCTGCGACACAATGGATCCATTCAGTGGAATTCATTGCCGACACTACAGTGTGAAATTGCCTACTACAGCACCTGCGCTGACAACGGCTAAATTCAGATTTGTCAAGCTGTCTGTCCACTATTGTGTGTTTGTCTCAACATCTCAGGAACACTTTGAGGGATTTGTGCATCATGATCACTTCCCTGTGCACGAACACAGATATTAGGGAGTTCTTGGCGACACGCAGGGATTTGAACCACACCTTAATTACCCAGTCAAACAACGTCAGACTCGGTGTGCATTTATTTGCGTCTTTGTGGAAGGGAACTTAGAGTCTTGGCATTGTGTGATGTTGAGTTGCGTGGTAAGATCCGGTGATGAGAATCAGTCCTGTGGAATGTCCTGCTGGGAAGATAAACACCATAAAACTGGCTCTGGTTCCAATTGGCCCCAGTCTCTGCTCACAGTCGAGCCGTTGGGAGCGTTGGAGAGCTCGACTCCCAACCGTGATTTGCGGGCGAGAGTGCGTCTGTCACCCAGAGTGGGGTTCTTTATGGCTTCCAGATCTTCAGCGAGATCGCAGTGTCCGAAGAGGAGTGCAGCAGTCATTCGTGCGTCACCTCCAGTGCCCACGGAGTGGTTCACCGGAAGGCCGCGCAGTGATAAAAAAATGCAAGAGTCCTGCAGAATGAACATTAAGTCCAGATGTGGCACTACTAGACACACAGCTCTGATGAGCCACCTTGCTAATCAAGGTCCGCTTCGCCAAGTTTCATTGTTGCCAGTTTGTTTCCTGTCACTATCAGCATCATCAACAGTTGTTCATTTCCTGGAAGTGCCGGCAGGCGGGACAGTCTTGATCTGTGATACTCACGTCTTAACGCCCAGTCCCCCCCCACCCCCCTGCTGTCTCTGCAGCGCTCCAGGGCTGCCCTGCAGAGGTACCTGTTCTACTGCAACCGCTACATGAACCACATGCAGAGCCTGCGCTTCGAGCACAAGCTCTACGCTCAGGTCAAGCAGAAGATGGAGGAGATGCAACAGCACAACATGTCCTGGATCGAGGTGCAGTTTCTGAAGAAGGCCGTGGACGTGCTGTGCCAGTGCCGCTCCACGCTCATGTTCACTTACGTCTTTGCCTTCTACCTCAAGAAGAACAACCAGTCCATCATTTTTGAGGTATGTTGATGTGTTTTTCTTCGGTGTCTTTTTGGCCTTTTTTTCCTTCACGGGTGGCCACGGAAATCATCTGCCTGCATCTAACCTCATCATCTGCACCCTCGTCCCTCACACCATCACACCACCATTTTCCACTCTTTGGTCTTTCTCCTGGGCTTCGGCCTGGCAGTTCCAACCTCAACCTCTCTCTGTCTTTACATACATGCACGGCTTTTTGTTTTGTTTTGCTTTTTTGCTACTCTTATTTTCTCTTATGTCACTACTGGTACTCAGTCTTTGACTTTGGGCGTAGCAGTAGCCTATCGGAAAGGTTGAACGAAAGCTGGTCATGTTCCGTGTTGGTCATCTTAGCAGAAACTCAACAATGTTTTTGGACAATTGTGACATGAATGAAATAATTCTTAATTTGCCCAACAAAAAAAAAAATCAACAGTAATGTCGTCTAATTAATAACATGGCAACATGCTTTCCATGGTTTATAGTTGTAACCAGAAGGTGTCAGCCAGTGCGCACAGACAAACATCCCCTCTTCAAACGCCCCACCCCCAGGAACTAGCACTGTTATTTATAGTGAATATACTATATGGTTCCTGTTCCTGTTCGCTCATCCACTTTTTGGTGGATGAGCCATAACATTTCATTAATCCTAAACTTTGAGTGTTTGGTGTGATTCGTGTATGTGTTGACTTATTAAAGCTCCTGTCATTGATGACGTGCAGTCAATCAAACCAAGTGTAAATTCAAAGTAGTCCATTAGTCTCAGAGGAACTTGTGCTTTTAGTCAAGGAGGAGTTGAGTCAGCTGGTTTCCAGGTCAAGCAGGTGTTTGTTGTATAAAATACAAGACGGCACCATGAGACCTGAGGAACACAGCTTTCCACCCCTCCACCTCCCCTTTTAGTTTATGCTGAATCCTTATTTTCCACTATTGGGTAATTATTTTATTATTTACCCCAGTCTCCCTGTAGTAACCCCCCCCCCCCCACACACACACACACACACACACACACCCTTTATTTAAGGAGGACTCTCAGGGGCTCTCCCAAGACTCCTTGTAGTCTGAGGAGATTTCTCCCTCATCGGTCACCGTGACCTCAATATTTATTTGGTCATTCATTCTGCAGCACAATGCAAATGACATTCAAGGAGATTTCATGCACCTGCGCCTTCACTATAACACCCCCCTGTTTGTGGAATCCCAGGGACTTTCTGTTGTTTTCCAGTTTTCAGTTTGGATGCAGAACGTTCACATCGCATTCAGATTGTTTTCATAAGTTTCTGTGACAAAGGCTCAAGATTAAAATAAATTACCTTAGCGGTGGTCGAGTTAAACCTAAGCAACAACATGACCCTTCTTGTGAAGCGACAATCCAGGCACGACGCGACCGACCGACTGTCCTTCTCTTTCTGCACTGTGGCTAAAAATAATGGGACCTTTTTCATTGATCAGAACAACCAGGCGGACGTGGAGAAAGCCACTGAGGTGCTCTCAGGCTACCTAGAGCGAGACATTTCCCAGGATTCCTTGCAGGACATCAAGCAGAAAGTACAAGATAAATACAGGTGGGTGAAAGTGCACGTGCGTTGTGCGGCGTGCGTCTGTTGGAATGTCGTGCTCGACGTTGAAAAAAAAAAAAAAAAAATTTTGTGTCGTTGCAGATACTGTGAGAGCAGGCGAAGAGTGCTGCTACAGCACGTGCATGAAGGCTATGAGAAGGACCTGTGGGAGTACATTGAGGATTGAGGACACATCCCAATGCAATGGACTCTTGAGTATCTTGACAAACTAGAGCGCTGATGCAATTAAAACAGGGCAGCACGGGCCTTCTGCCGCCTCTCTTTTGACAAACCAACCACTTTTGCATCATTTTTTCCCGGATTTGTTTAACAAAATCTTCAAAATAAATTATATTTAAATAAAAGGTAGAGTAATGAAAGTGTACTACAGTATTGTTAGCAAGTGAGTGGAATCTTCAGAAAGCAGAAAACCCATCTTAAACAAATACATCCTTTTGGCTCGTATTGTAACATCTCTCCTAAGCGATCTTTTCCTACGTTTGTTTTCTTTTTGTTTGTTTGTTTTTTGGCTTGTGAATCTTTTTTTTTGTTTGTTTGTTTGTTTGTTTGTTTTAATGTTGACTTTTGTTTACCCATTTGTGTGAAAATGTTTTTCGACACAGCTTTAATTGTCCTGGCCTTGTTTGCAATATGTGGCAGAATGTCGAAAGGCTGATTGCAAGGGGGGCAAAGACATTTCGGGGGGGGTTCGGAGGCGGGTTTGGGGGGGGGGGGTGGGGCTCCACAAGAACAAAATAGAAATTCTGTATTTTTCAATTTGTAAATAGTCCATATGCATGGAAGTAAAACAGCAAGAGTGGCACGTTGTTTGCATAATTTTGAAATACTTAGCAGTTTTGAAAAAAAAGGGTGTTCCTTTGCCATGTTGTGTGTGAGTGTGTGGCGGTCCGTGGCAATAAGGCATCCACCCACCCTGCCACCATCCCAAGAGTTTGTTTTAGAGTAGTATGCAAGATACACCTCATCAGCGACTCTAAACAGTGACTAATCAAAAGAATATGGCAGAAGTTGCAAGGGGGTCAGAGACAGGACTTTATTAAAAAAAAAAGAAAAAAGAAACAAACAAACATTGAATGGGGGCAAAAAATATATATATTAAAATTCTTTAACCCAACATCCCTCTATTTTACCCAGTGATTTGTTTTTTAGAGATGTTTAACATATAAAACGTATAGCTTTTTTTTTTTGGTTTTGTTTTGTTTTCAAGAGCCAAACTGAGTGACATTCACTCCCCTTTTTTTTTCTTTCTCTCTCTCTCTCTCTCTCTCTCTTAATACAGCTTGAGGTAGCAATCTCAAAGCTCAGCTTGCACCTTGGGGTTGAATGAGGGTAATCGAATGTACTAAACGGCACAGCTCTGGAGTGCTGCTAATTTGGCTGGATTGTTGTCAGAAGATGGGGTCGCGCATTTGCATCGCTCTCGCAGGAAGTGCTGGGATGACACGGGGGGGGTAGGGAGGGAAATGATATTGGGCGCGCCACTGTAATGAGATCTCCTACCTTGACTGAAAATTGCAAAAAGCCACACCAAGTGGACCTCGGCGATCCCGGAGGCAGGAGATGAGCAGTGAGCAAACTCCTGATTATTTTATAGGAATGGTGTATAACACTGTTGTGCTATTATCGCGTTAACCGACTGTACTTTTTCGCACATGGATCTAAACGGGGGCGGGGGCGGGGAGGGGGGGGTGGAATCGTCGAGGTTTTTATTTTCTTCTTCTCTCATTGTTTAATGTGGTGGTTGCTCCAGTCGTCTCTCTTGCTTGTAAAATGCTCGTTGGTTCCTCTGCAGCGTCGGCGGTCGTCCCTTTGATTGCCCGGAGGGGACGCGAACGCAACAGGCACCGATGCAAGCCAGAAGATGACACCAAAGTGTCAGCTTTCATTAAAAACACATCCTTTAATCCAGTTTCAGAACTTTGAGGGAATTCTCTCCCGTATGCTTCTTATGTGTTCAGACTTATTATTTTATCCTAGCAAAAATATAAACTGTATTGTTTATTTGAATAAATGTCATGAGAAATCTTATTTTTGGGAGTACTGTGTGAGTCATTAGAGTAGGTTTGGTCTCAATCATAACAACTACCCAAACATCAACGATGCACTTCTGCGCTATGTATTTTGCAGTGTAGTAAACGCTAAAGACCCTTGCAGAGCTGTGTCTTCCAGAACTTTTTTTTTTTTTAAAGTTACGGTAACTCCAATATTTTTTAGTAAAAAAAAAAAAAAACAAGTGTTTGCTTGCAGATTGTGTGGAAATACATGAGTTGGTTGTATGTCAGTTTTTATTTTGTTCAAGTCAATGATGACAAATTTTGAAAGGATGATATCAAAAGATGGGCTATTCCTCTCTCTCTCAGTTGTCTTGCAGGTAACACTAGCTATAGCTGTATACATTAGGCTAATACGCTCTTCAGGGCTCACTGTTTTCATTGTGTCTGCTAGTAATTCATAAACATTTTTGACATTTCAATTAACAGAAGCAGCTACTCACATTAAAATGAGACATCCAAAAAAACAAAACTTTAATACTTTTCTACATATCTTTTCTTTATGCTATCAAAGGTGTTCTATTTCCTTTTAGTGTAAAAATGTGAAAAAAATAGTTGTCTGTTTTTGAGAAAATATTAAAGTACAAAATGTTGCAAACATTGTTCTGGTGTGGGTGGTTGTTTGATAAGATTACACAATGTTGTTGTTTTTTGTGTGGCAATGGGTTATCACCGTTTTGTGTTTTTTTTTCTTCCCCTTTTGAAGTTCTGACCACAAAACTCATGTGTTGGTTAAAAAAACTTCATAACCCAGTCGTCAAGTCAAAAATCTTATATTTCAAGGTGTAAAAACATTAAGACAATCATGACAGTAATGCTTCGATATTTCAATGTGCATAAGAAAGAGACCTAAATCCAATAGAATTCAAACAAAATACAATTCAAAAAGATAAGCACAAATATACCTGGCTAAAACAATTACGTGGTGGCATTGGGCCAGACTTAATGCTTGTGGAAAAAAAAAAAAACAGCCTTGAACTGGATTAAATTACTGCCTGTTCAACCTGCAGCTACACACAAAACGATCACAATCATCATGTCAAAACAAACGACGTGGAACTGAACCTATGTGGAACCCGCGTGTTTAAACAGATTTCAGTTCTGTGTCAAGTATGACTCATTTAATGCTTTATTCTATCCCATTATTACCGAAACTGGTTATTCTTCACATTTCGAGTGGAATGAAATAGTTTCAGTTTCAGAAAGACAACAAAGTACACACTTTGCATGACTGCATTTAAACATAAATAAACCGACCGGTACCAAAACTTGGACATTACAAATGTAAAACCATCATTTAACAAAAAGAAAACAACAAAACTATTCTTCGATCTTGAGCCAGCCTTTCTTATAGTCGATGAGCAGCTCCAGGAAGTACCTCCACTCGGGCTCGCTGTCGTAGCGCACCTCAAAGATGGTCTTGAGGGGGTTGCTGTGGGCCTCGTGGACTCGGAGCACCTCGCCCCTGTACCACACCTCCGACTTGTCGTCCTCCTCGTAGAGGTGCCGGATCTTCTTCCCCACCAGGTCCGGGTAGCGGAGCCTCCCGGCTGCCTCGGCCCTCCGCACGGCCTGGTGCAGCGCCAGATGCCTCCTGTGCTCGGCGGCGGCGGCGCAGCGCGCCGACAGATACGGGCAGCGTTTGACCTTCAGGAAGGACGGGCGCTTCCTCTTGGAGGAGCCGCGCGGCGCCGCCCTGGTGGTCGCGTGAAGAAACCCCCCCGACCTGCGCCACTTGCGGGCCCCCTCACCGGCGTCGGTGCCGGAGGTGTCGGAGTCCGGGACAGCTTGGTAGCGAGCCTTCTTCCGGCTGCAGCCGAACATCCTCCTCAGTTTGAGGATCACGCCGGTGCATTTGGCCGACCTGATGGCCGGCTCGGGGGCCTGCGCGTCTGGATCACCGGGGGACGGAGGCAGATCCTCAAAGGTCAACGGGCACATCCATGAATTGTCAGAGGTGGTGATTGGTGGCGAGCAGGAAGGAATCTTCTCTGCTTCCGTGCAGCCGTCTCCCTCCGCCTCGGCCCCCTCCGACTCGCCGCCTCTTTTCGCGTTTCGGTAAAATCCATCACTTAGCCCGACAGCGCCACCACCCTCGGCCTTTTCTTCGTCCGACAGGCCGTCGTCAAGAAACGTGCGCCTCGAGCTGCTCTTGATCCTGCTCTTTGTTCTGTTCCGCATCGCTTTCCCGTCCGTCGCACGTCCCGGCGACTGAGAGTCGGCAGGTGAGGCTGGCGAGGTGACGGCGCCGATCGCCTCCTCGCACGCTTCCTCTTTGACCGCGCACTCCGCCTCGTCCGCGTCTAATCCTGCAACACAGCGAAGGCAGTATTTAGGAGGGGACGAGCCACAGTGTGCATGACGGGCGCAGTGTGGGAGGTGCGATTGGAAAACATTTTTTTTTTTTTCCAAACTCTCCGACTTGTAACAATGTATTCAACGTTAGGACAAAGCAGAGGACGGCCCGGTTCCTCCACATGGACACGCTGTTGCAACAGGGGGACAGAACAAACGACTGGAGGAGCTGGAGAATTCAAGTTGTGACTCAAAACAGCAGCTCGACCTGAGCAAAGTTCAGACGCCGCTGTCAAGTGCTCGTAAAGCATGTGAACTGTTCATAATGTCAGCCTCCGACAGAAATTCAATAACTCCAGCGAGCGAGTGGACACACGGGACAATTGTGGTTCAAGGGAGATTCAATGTAAACCACTGAGTTGAAGACAAAACAGATGAAGTTCTATTAATACTTGCCCATGCATGCCCGGTCTAAAGGTAGAGGCTGTTACATCTGTACAGGCTTTAAGAGTATTTAGCACCCATAGAGGGAATCTGCATTTGTGAACCCGGGCTATGCAAATAAGTTTAAACTGATTGAACAATAACACAATAACAGGTCTCTCTGAACTCGGCTTTAAATTGGCCTGACGGACCCACAACAACAGACGAAGAATATAATGCAGGTTAACACAAGCGCAGCAAGACAGAAGTCGCATGATGCATTTGATTCAGGCAGGAAGAGCGACAGTGATAGTTGATTGTTAGTCAGTTAGTTAGTTAGTTAGTTAGTTAGTTGGATGTGTCAAGGCTCGAAGAATCAAAGAGCACAGGGTGAGATGCGGTCACTCTGACTTTCTGCCCCTCTACGTGCTTTTCACCCAAACGCATGATCTTTCATCACATGTGACTAGTCTCATGCTCATGCCGATGCAACATTACATCAGACAGAAAAAAGAACACATTGAGAATGATTTACAAAAGGCAGGGAAGGTGCAACTCGATGTCGCAAACTAAAAAAAAATACCAGCAACATTGTTTTTTAGTCGACGGTGATGCAGCAAAGTAGGCTCAGTGCCTTGATCTTTAACTCTAAACGTGGCAGTCGAGTCACTCCAGTCTTGTGGTAGTCTATCCAACAGTCTACGTCGTAGCTATTAGTAGGAAGGGGAGTTGAATTTCAGCATAAAGAAGCATAGGTTTATTGATTATGAATCAGAGAAAGCAGAGAGTAGTGAAATTGAGGGACAACATAAAAAAAATAAATATACCTTGGCTTTCTTTATGACATCAGATGAGCTTGATTCTGCAAAAAAAATAAATGAACTTGATATATATTTATAATTTAATTGTTATGAGAAAGTATAAAAATTCCAAAGCCCTACTTGGAGGAAAAAAGACAACAAATTGACAAATAATAGTACCATCACTCAGGTAATCGGTAACCAACTCCATGCAACAACCTACTGGACTTTCCAGGAATCTTCGAGAAGTAAAACAAAAACAAACACTGTTGCTTTTGACAGTCACTGTGTAATATGTTGCGTGCCAAATAAACTAAATATAATGAGGACAAGACATGATATTAAAAAAAAAATGATGAATGGATGTCAAATTTGTGAGAGGGTCTTGTTGTTATCACCATTCTGCGATAACAACAGAACACAGGGTCAGTGGGATCTTTGTGGATATCAATGTACGCATCCCTTGAGAGCTGTCTTAAGTGTTGTTGTTGTTGTTCGCTGAAACACATACGTCGAGCCGCATCAGTTCACTTACCCAGATACTTGGTGACGCAGCAGTAATACAAGACGTTGGCCACGTCGGCGTAGATGTCAGGGAGGTGCTTGAGGCTCATCAGCTTCCTCAGCCGGGAGGAACACGGCCGCTTGTGAAGCTGGATGAGGATCTTTTCTTCCGACAGGGTGGCGGGTCGCAGCTCGATTTTGTGCTCCTGCAGGACCTGGTCGATGTAGTTGCTCTGGACCATCGGGAACAGATGCTCCTTCATCACCAGCATCGGCAGGAAAACCGCACCGGCCCGGATGACGTGCGGGAACGGACAGCGGTCCTGCACGATGTACTCGTTCAGCCTCTGCAGGAGATCCTGAAGTGCCGACTTGACTTCCTCATTGAACCAGAGCAGCCTGGCTTTCACCCCCAACAGACAGGACACCTTTGTGACTTTGCCATGAGGAGAGGGTGTCTCGGCAAGGTCCAGCTGAGACAGCCAGGTCCTGAGCGCCTCCTCCGAAGATGCCAACACAGACTTGTTGATTAGCCTGTAGAGGGAATGGTGCAACTCAAAGAAGTGCTTGCGGACTGGCACCTGAGGGCTGGGTTTTGGTATATTTTCTGCCGTCGCCGTCGCGCTTGGATTCTCTGGAGGTCGAGCAGAGCTGGAGGGCTTCACGTCAGGAAGGAGGATTGTGAAGGTAGTCAATTTCAGGCAATGTGGTGGGATGTTTTTAAAATCAGCTTTGGTATTACTTGGTGGAGGTGGAGGTGGAGTGGTGGGTCCGGGCTTAACTGCCTGTTTCTGCGGCGTGCTCGTTTTCTCGACTGGAGGCGGATCAATCTGTGCTCTTACTTTAACAGGAATGGGCACTTCTGCTGTCTGCTTTTGATCTGCAAATGTATTCTGTTTTTCAAGTGTACCAGGATCACCTTTCTTCAACCCCAGGATGTGGCCACAGTCAGATGAGCTGCCCTCTTTCCATTCTTTTTTTATCGCTACAGTGCTGTAGTCCCCCTGACAAACAGACTTCTCCTCACACGTGTCTTTGTTTGACAAATCTGCTTCCAACTTAATATTTTTGGCTTCCACAATACCCTCGATGGGCTTTTCTTGACACACAAGCTGCTCTTTGTCTTCGCTTATTCTTTTCTCACTGTTGTCTCGCTTGCTTTGCCTTTCACAGTGGTCCGACCTGATGGGTTTTGGAGGCACTGTGCCTGCAATTGACCCCTGATAGACCTGCAACTGTTCTTTGTAAGATGCCAGACTGAAGACATCGCTGATAACGGGCATTGGAGGAGACTGACTTGTACTTCTAAGTTTTGCTATCTTCGTTTCTACTTTCTTGGGTTTTTTGGGGAATTCCGCTTCATCCAATATTTCTTCCCTTTCTTTTTTTATTTCAATTGGAGAAACTGAGCCGGAGATGCTTCTTTTGGGGGCGACTTTCAAACCTGAACTTGTGAATTTGACATTGTGTTTACGTTCTGGTGAGAAGGGGGGCGAATAAATTATTTTTCTGACATTCAAACCTTTTTGGATAACCGAGTTTGTTTCGTCTGACCTGTCATGAGGCAAGAAAGTTTGCCGTGTCCTTGGAGATACATTGGTTTCACATGAGGAATAATCCTTGTATCTGCCCACATTCAGGAGGCCATGTGGAGCGCAGTGTCCGTTATTTTGAGTCTTTGGCGAGACGTCTGGTTCGCTGGTTCGTCTGGTTGGGACTGCTTGATCTGGTGTGCTGGGGCGTGCTGGATCAACAAGCAGCGTGGAGCCGTGATGTATATTTGTTACAGAGAACTTGGAGTAGTCTATGCAGAAGCCTGAAGAGGATGAATCGTCTGCGCGATCCGATGACGTGTCTTGCTTTTGCAAGGGTGCTGTGCATTGGATTGCATCGGAATGAAACCTAGGAATGGCATAATAATGTAAGCCCAGACCCTGCAACAAGGCAGGATTTGGTGGGGTGTCAGTGCAAGCAAAAGGAAAGGGAACATCAACGTGACGCAAGCGAGGTGACCCATAATGTTCCTGTGGACACTGAACTGTGTGCTTTAGTATAACAGGAACATCTTCTCTCGTCTGACTGCGGTTATCTTTACGCGGTGTCCTCCTTTCTACCTCCACATCTGGCTGGGTGCAGTAAAACATTGGCCGCTGTGTTAGATGGCCATATTTGGCCATGGGAGAATGTTCCTGATAAACGTCTGAGGTCTTGTGCTCATATGTGTAATGGGAGGGGTACAAGCAAGGGTAGCCTCTGGGGGATGTCTGCTCACTCTGCTCGCATAAAGAACCAAAGTGTGTTCGAAACAGGGAGGAGGGATAACTTTTGTAGTTTGGCTCAATGACAGCAGCGTATGGCGGCGCTCCGCCGGGACTGTACTCCACGGGTATCCTCTGCAGTCGTCCTGCACTGGGCTCAAACTGCAAAGCTCCGCGTTGCAACACCGTGTCCCCCGTTTTCTTCTGGAATGCAGAGTTTTCTTTGTAGCGAGGATCATTTTGAATCCAATGAGGTTTGCGCACAGCCGTGGGCATCCCAGGAAATGCTGGTTCCCTGCTGTATTGTCCTCTCACACAACCCATGTCATCACAGCAGGGGTTGTGAGCATAAACAGGCTTAGGAATGGCCAAGTAACTCTGGTTTTCAGACAGTGGAGATGAAGTCTCACTTCCAGTTTTGGGATTCCTGACAGCCACGAGTGTGGCAGCTGCCGAGCTGCCAATACCAGGGCTTTTGGTGTACAGTTTAAATCCCTGTTTTACTGGGGCATGAGGTGAAAGGGAGCGGTTGGAGTGATCCTCTGTTGAAGAATTGCTGTCTTGCCTGTAAAATGCGTTGTGTTCCGTCTCCATGCCAGAGAGGTGACTCACACCACGCCTGCCATCCAGCAGGGAGGCTTTTGAGTCACTCGAGGGAGAAGTGAACTGTGCTGTGTTTTTGCCTTGAGGGTCATAAGCATAGTATGCGCCGTTGTATGGAAGCATGTGCCTCCCAAGGTAGTTTGACATATCTAATGGTTTGGGCATTCCACTGGATGATACAGTCCCATCGAAGAGTGGCATTTTGCGTTAAAATACTTGGTTACTGGCAGGATGCATCCCCTGGCTGCACACCATCACGCAACTTTGCTCTTGTGGAGTGATGAATTGGCTCCAGGCCTAGAAGTAAAAGAATGAAAAAGAAGAACCAACTTCAGTGTCCAACAAAAGTAGATATTTCAGTTCAAAGATAAACCTTTTTCTAAGTGTGGTGAATTCTTCTGGTGGGTTCAGGTGATGTAGATGTTGAAGGAGTCTTCACTGACACAGACTTAGTTGGATAAAAACTGGTTTATTTCAAAGAAGTCAAAAGTCAGACAGGCACCATGGAAAGCCTGGGGAGGTCTCTGGGCCAGATGTGAGCAACTCCAATGATGCTTTGTTCGCATCACCTTTTATACCTCCCAACAACAAAAGGAGGAAGATCCAGGATATGGGGGGGGATGTATGCATTCATAGTTACACCCCTAATGGCCATCTGGTTTCAATCTAATAACAGTGGTAATAACAAAACCATACATGGACAATAATTCCCCTTTTTGGGAGGAAGGCAGCAGCGGGTTCACGACTGAGTTCACATTCTGCCATATAAAATGGTGTCATATGCATAGGAAGGCAGCAGCGGGTTCAGATACTACATAAGCAACTTGAATAAATGCCAATTCAAATAGAGTTGATGTTAAAGAGCAAATAGCTAAGGCTTATTTTCCTCAACTTGACAAAACTTGTGCTTCATCACATGTATGTCACAAACAACCCGTCAGCGGTTGTTTGTGACAAGCGCGTGCCTGACAGAGGTGAAAAGCAAAGAGTAGCAAACAAGTAGCGAAGACGTTCAAATTCAGGAAACGTCTGAGGATGATTCATGCCTTCACAGTCTGCAACAAGTACAAATGTGAAAGGTGAAGAATGAGAATCGTTTCCTGCAGACAGACACTTCGACAGCTGTGTCACATCACAATGAGCAAACCTGCTGTCATGAAGAAGCTAAAAATGAAAAACAGATACGGTGCAGGAGTCTTCACCACGAGAACCACAAGCCTTGTTTTTTAAATCATTTGTTTCTGTTCTTATACATCAGACTAGACTCATGGTTGTGTTATAGAGAAAAGGCTAACTTTGACTACATGGTTTATTTTTAGAGTACACAGTGAAAATCCTCAGTTTGGAAGCCAAGTTAGAGGGGAAAACATACTTCCTGCATTGCATTCCTGTTTTGTAACCAGCAGAAGTAAGTTTACGCAACCTTCTGTAGATTTAACGCAATGTTTATTTGGCTTGCAAGCAAAATGCTTTAAAAAAACTACTTAAAAAATAGGTATTGTTTTTATAATGTGTATTTTGATATGGAAACAATCAGGTGGATCACAATATTGAACCAATTTATGCTTTGCGCCAAAAGCATGTAAAATTAACTTTTTACTTACACATTTCCCTGCAATATAATGCACATTTACATCCTGATGTATTACTTTGATGCCAATATGAGACCAGTCTCTGTATTATGACTTTCCAAACAAATGCATTCTGGCAACAAAAAGCCAATTAACCTTTTACACAGTTGACTTTCTGCAGCATTCGAGCTCATACCAGTCTAATGGCAACACATGCAGCAGTGACTAACGGGATAACATGCTCATGAAATAGGCATTAAAAGCACAGATGTCAGTTTGTTTTGCAGTGTGCTTTAATGTCCACTAAAATACACTGTATCGCACTGAGTGGACCTTAAATCCGGGTCAAAATGGCTGATTAGATCCACCGAGCATTAACAAAAACGAACAGTGAAGGAACACACACACACACACACACACACACACACACACACACACACACACACACACACACACGGAAAAAAAACACAACACAATATCACTCTACACATGACCCAAAGGCGCCTCATGTGACACAGATCCAAACAGATGAGTTCAATGTGCTGACACTGACGGGGGGGCCTTACTAGGAGTGTGTGTGTGTCGTCGGTAGGCACTTTCACAGTGGCAATGGGGAGTGTTATGACTTCCGAGGAAGTCAGAACAGCTACGCCTAAGAGCACGTGGATGAATCGGACAACAAGCCCTCCTCCTCCTTGAAACTGTCGCAACGCGATTTGATCGGACGTTCGGCGAGTCGTGTTCGCAGCAGGAAAACACCCAGGAAAGAAAGTCGCTCAGAGTCCAATCGATATGAATCACGCTCATTCGCCAAAGGCTGGGTAGGAATTTGCTTATCAGCGGCCGCAACATGTAACGACATCATGCGTTCGCGCCGTCCGCGAAGAATTAGGGGGGGGGGGGGGGGGGGGGCTGCCCGCGCACTCAAATCATACAATTTTTTCAAAAAACGCGGAGAAGAGCTCGCGTTTGTCACGCATTTTCATAGCGACAGCGAGAACACGGCGAGTTTCCAACCATCTCGGATGCTTTGGCTGGACCGGAGTTGTCTGTTTTTGGTTGTTTTTTTTGTTTGTTTTTTTTTATCATGGTGCCACATTAACATGACGTTTGGGACGCTGTCGCTCTACTGTTCAACTTACCTCCTCGCTGCTGCGGCGACAGAATGACGCTCCTCGAACAATCCATAGGAGAAAACTTCAAAGCGCAGAGGGAGGGGGGGGGGGGGATAGTGCCGAGTGGCGCGTTCTGTCGTCGGTCAGAGGCTCGGCTCGGTCGCGCGGAGGTCTCGGGCGCGCAGACCACTCCACGCGGCTCCTCGAGGAGTCAGTCCCACACAGTGAAGAAAGTGCGGCACAAAAGGAAGGAAGGAGGAGGATGGTCTTTGATCAATAGGCGGAGTCTCATCCGCCTTCCAGTGCCTGTGTCCCACATAGTTTCTCACATTTAGATCCTGGTGGATCACTGCCAGCTGCGTGATGACACACCTTGAGTGAACGCCAGTCGTGTGTTTGTACCTGCATTGATCCTGTCGATAGATAGATGGGCTGGATTATCTATTCACCAAGGACACCAGTGGAGAAGTCTTGTACAGTTTATTCATCCAGAAACTCTAAATATCCATAGAAAACATGTTGAGCCCTGTGTTTGTAGTCCCCCTGCAAAAAAAAAAAAAAAAAAGGGGGGGGGGGAGACTGTTTCATCCTACTAAAACTACTGACAGTTTGTTGTATTTTATAGCATTTAATTTTTTAGGGGCGGACTCCCAGCTGGTTGAGTTGTCACTTTTTTGTCAATGTCAGCCTTGTGTGACATCGCAAGGTGATTGTGTTTTAAAACTGCAAATTTGTATCACTCCATCACTGTCATTTGTTGTCACTCCATTGAAAGAAGAATAAACCCAACTTTACACACAAAACAATTTTCAGAGCTAAGCTTCTCTAATGATAAAGGAAACCTTGGGAAACATCGAACTGGCATCTGACTCAATGAGCTGTTGTGAAGCGAGGCAGAATCCCTTCAGATTGACCTCTTCCTGATGTAGATAATGATTAATCTGATCAGACAAAATCGGGTCAGCCATTATTTTCTCAGCTCCACTTGTTTTTTTCCCTCTATTGGAGAAGTAGCAACAAATCCAATGAACGCCGCAGCCGCTTGAAGTCCACGGTGGTGCGTGAACTCGCCATGTATAGCGAGACCGTAGAGCCATATTCTCCATTTAAGTTGGTTTAACCTCTGGGTGAGTTCATGTCTTGCCAGACTTGCATCATGCTGGTCCCTCGTCACTTGTGACTTGGTGCCTCATTTGCGCGTCCCGCGGGGCCGCCGTAGTTCAGCCTCGACAAGTTGGTGGCTTCCTTCAGTCCCTGTGGCCCCGCAGGCAAAGGTTGACTGAGGGACTGAAGGCTGGCAGTTTTCCCCTCTTGAGGACATTCACAGCTCCCCTACTTCCAGTTACCATGGCTTTAAGGCTTCAGGCTAACCAACAAAAAGCATCAGGGGTTTTACAGTGTGCGATATGCATACAGCAACACAAATAATCTGTGCAAAGCAAGCAGTTAGGTGACAAGTGAACGCATACAACATGGACACAATGTAAACTGTGTTGAAACCCTGTTCTTGTGGTGGAATGTAAGAAGTGTACACATTTCATGGTTTTTGAGTCACTTTCGATGTCTCTAATGTTTGACTATGTGCTTCATCCATACAGGTTCACAACTGACAAAATGGATGACTTCTTATTCATTTTTTATGTCAACCATTTTATGGCTTGGGTTACTCAATTTGAAGATGTGGCGCTTTAATCATTTTTTGTGTCAACATTTTTTGATGTACATGTGATGTACAACGCTAACTCCCTAACTGATCTCAATGAGTTGCAATTCCATTTACATGGCAGCTGGATCTGTCACCTTGATTCCACTTCTGGAACAGAGACATGTACGTGGGAAATGGGATTTGGAATTAATATGGATGAAAGCTATATCATTAAACTAAAACATGTCTTCACAAGGCTTTTGGATTTTATGAAGTAATTTTATATATATTTGAAAAAAAAAAGGTATAGCTTTTCTCATACTCCAACGTACATGTAGTACAAACATAAACATCTAGTCTTAAGGGAATGCACGAGGTGTTGACTCAAACATCATCTGAGAGTCAATAAGATTAGCTGTGGTGACACTGTGAGCAGAACAGGTGATCTCTCAGGACATGTTTCTGATGAAACGCCGTTCAATGTTCCCAGAGGCCAAAAACGAGTTCACGTGCGCACACACAGTAATTCATTTTAATGAGGCTGAAAAAGAATATAATACAATATACAAAACAATTTATCAAAAGGTTTAAATGCACGACCACATTAATTACAGACATGCTTTTCACAATTTGTTGCTGTTTGGGGACCTGTTTTAAGTGAAGACCACAGACAGGAAAGACAAGTAGCCCATCCAAGCCAGGCCCCCCTGGCTGTACAAAGCACATTTCAGTCTAACTTATGAAGGTAAACCAATTACGCAAATATTTATAGACACGTGATAACATGGAATTACAGGAAATACCCCAAAATGACTGTGGTTTCAAAAAAAAAAAAAAAATCTAATTAGAATTTAATCACATAAAATACTTACAAAAAAGTGGTCTAACATGTGCTCCAACTATGACAGCAATGCTTTTATTGTCAGGACACAGTCACGTACACCTGATAGAGACACAAATTGACATTCCAAGCTTTCATCATGAAGCAAAATGTTGAAGGCTTGAGCTTTGTTTATTGAGGTCTTTATGACATGTCACGACAATAAAGACACTTTGACTGTTTGCAGAGCACCTTGGTAATCTTGGATGTTTTCCACATGAATGCTAAGCCAAGCACCTCACTTTTTATACATTCCAGGAGGCACTGCTTTTTCTTAATCTTACAATATTCATAAATTAGTCTATCTTGGGTGCTCACCAACCCCTTGCTTTTTTGGTGCAACTAATTTTTAACTAATTTACTAATTTAGAGTCAGATCTGACAAATGACAGACTGGAACGATGATGTTTTGACTTGTCTATGCCATAAATGTTACCATACTAAACTGTGAACAAGGTGTAGGGTTCTGTCTTCATACACATTATATACTGCAGTGCATTGTTGATCACTTCACTGTGCATTCGTCAACAAATTGCACAAGACGTCCATAATTTGTCAACAGGTGCAAGAACCATTCATTCCCATGAGTGCAGCCCGGCAGTTGGACACTCCCCCAAAAGCCGCGGAGGCGTCAGCAACCCTCCGCTCTGTCTGGCTGATGTAATGCTCCTCTGGCATCATTCACAGAAGCCCAGATGAGCCAATAGCAGGGGGATAGGTCACGGCTGAGTGACAAATGGCCTTTGTTTAAAAGTCAGTCACAGCGCTCCATGTGCCGCGACGTCTATAGCTCGACATCATCTCGCGGCTATTTTGCAAATCAAATTCGGCCAAACTTCCTTTGAATGTGGTGGGAACAAAGATAAACACAGAATACTTTACTGTGGAGTCCGTATGAAAATATAAAACAAACACTCAGTAAGAAATAGCGCGTGCGCTTGTGCGGAAAGGGTTCTGTCTCCCCAGGAAGAATACATACAACAATCAAAATAAATGCATGCTTGCAATATGTACAAAACAGAGTTACTGGTTTACCAGTGAGGCTGTTTATCAGAAAGAAATTTCTCGAGACTGCTCGAAAATAATTGTCCAGGTGTCTGAGAGGCGTGTTTAACAAGTAACTTTAAACCCAGAGGCCCATGAGTGTATTGATTAGCACTGTATTGTTAGCAGACTCGCTTGACAAATTAATGATAACACAATGATAGTTTTTCACTCGACCGTTGAGTCACAGGACTTGCACAACAGGAACTCGCATTTCTTTGGCATTCTGACAGAAGAGCTGTCGTCTCCGCCAGTTTACAATCAGCACAGGTGCTGTAACCGTCTCTTTTCCACACGCCAATAAAAGAGCCATTCCCTGGTTTCGTGTGAAGGATGTGATCTGTTTTCTCTTGACACAAAACATGCCAAGACTTTCCACTGTGTTTGAAGACGCCAAGGTCCTCACAAAGATAAACATGTGAAACCTGATGCGAACCATTCAAGCCTTCGATGGCATCACTTTTGACTGTCTTTGACTGTCTCCTCACTTATCCAGTTACAGGATTTGCCAATAAAAAGACAGATTGGTCACTTCTTGTTTGCATCGAAGTCAGTCAGCCACCAGCGCCTCATGGGACACATATTTTTGCTGCCTTGCATGAATACAATTACTCTGTCTGATTGATGGGGATTTTAGGTAATGTGATGGAAAGATTATGACCGGACCGTGTGATCTGTGACAACTGGACTTTTCGGGAAGTTTCCTGAGGATGAACAAACCTTCAACATATGCATCCTCTAATGCAAGCCTTGAATAGGGCCTTTTACCTCTGTGGCGATCCACACCTAATTAGGTCAGACTGAGCGATATACATCGTAAACTGAGGTCTAGCTAACCAAACAGATTAGGGAAGGTGCCGAATAGCCCACATAGGTTTGTATCTTTTGCCTGTCGACACTGTGTCTGGAGTGAAAAAGGTGTTCAACAGATTATACATGTATCTCTTCCTTATATGCTTATGTTTATTCATCACATGTTCATGTTTATTTCAGGTTACAAAAGACTTGTACGGCTGGCGCTCGGTGAACAGCTGCGTCAAATACTCGCACCAACCGCTTGTCTCAGACACCCCTGTTTCTCTCGCGAGGTTAAACACTTGCTTTTTTTCATCAGCCAGAGTTCAGAGCCTTTCACTCACACTGTAGAGACGTAAAACCCTCCAACTACAGGCAGACAGTGAGACCCAGTCAGGGGACTGAGCCCAGTCCTGCCCGAGACTCAATACCTTAATGTCTATTTCTTTAAGTTGAGGTTTCGGAAGCTGCTCAGCTGAGTTTAGGATGTGGTCAAACTTTCCAAATAAGCACTGAAGTCCAGCAAAGTAGAGCACAGCGAGCTTAATTCTTCCTTATGGAGTACAAAGCCCAGGCAGTTCTACAGAACTGCTGATGTTATACTGACAAAGCTTCTGCTTGATACTGCAGCAGGCGGGCGTTTTTTTTTTTTTTTGGTTAACTGTGGTGTCTGACGTGCTGTATGTCTGATTTTCTTCCATATATGGTCTATTTGGGTTAGAAAGTAATGTATAGATCTCTGCTTGATGTTGTAATTGAGAATGAACCCTGGAGCCTCTTGGTCAAGAGTAATGTGACCGCAAAGGGCAAGTAATGCATGGATCCCTTATCAGGTTGGTTGATAAATAACGAGACTTTATAGGGAGGGGGTGGAGACTGTAAACAACAGACTTCTATACAGTATGTGGGAACTAGTGCCTGACAGGTGCTAAACCTTCTTTGCAATGAGCGTATTCTTATGCAATGAAGTCGGTGTCAGTGGAGATTCCCTCAACATGTGCCCAACATCACTGCATGATAAACAACATTTTTTAGACTAGTCATTGGGTGGAAAGAGTTAACTCAGGGAGTCCAACAGCTGTTGGGGTTGACTCAGCCACCTATCTTCATTATCAGCATCCTGGCCATTTACAAGCCACTTACTTGCTCTGGTGTAGTTCATTATCAACATGCAAGTCTCACAAAGGTGTTAAGGTCTGTTTTAGTGTTTCCTGCTTCATTTTGAAAGTCTGGTCTCTCCTTGTATTTTCTGTACTTTACTTCCTGTTTGTGTTTTTGCGCGCCTTTCTTTATTGCCTCATGATTTTTAAGATAACATAAGATATGCATTATTGTCAGGTGACAAGGTGACAGAAATTCTTCCCCTCTGTTTCATTGGCAGTACTGTCCTGGATTGTTCTCAGCTGTGTTACCTTGCCCTCTTGTATAAAAGAGTCTCCCTTTGTCTGTGCTTGCTTGAGCATTGTTTCGTCACCATTGTTTCTTCTCGGTTGCCTCAATAGTGTAGGCTTCAGTGAACATGATCATTTTCTTGTCATTTTATATGTTCCAATCGCAAACCCCACAGACATATAGTATATACAGATCCAATGGATAGAAGAAGACACGTCACTGACCCAGAGTGAATGGGGTTTTTCACAGACAATTTATGGAAAAGTTGAACATATTGTATGTTGTAGGGAATTTCCTGAAAATTGACATGCCCAATTAGAAATAGGGGAGTAACTCAATTAAGTTGACCCATCTGCTTCCTGTTTTGTCGACCAGCTCATTGGTCTAGTGGTAGAGTGTCCACCCTGAGATTGGTATGTTGTGGGTTCAATACCTAAAAATGGTACCCACTGCCTCCTTGCTTGGCACTCAATATTTGGGGTTGGAATTGGGTGGTTAGATTACCTAATGATTCCCAGGTGTGGCACTGCTGCTGCCCACCACTCCCTTGGGGGATGATGAGTCAAATGCGGAGGACAAATTTCGCATCCTTAAGGATGTGACAATCACTGGGACTACAAATGTTTCCTTATACAAAGGCTCCGAACATATAGCACAGGATGTTTCAGAAGCTACACTTGACAGTATTTTCTTGTTGTGGTTGTTGTTCTCAGCAGTTTGTCGTCAGCATAAAAATATATTTTCAAAACAAATGCACGAAACTGGACAAGGGTTTTGAGCTTGTTTTTTTTTTTAATTTCATGTTTATTAGGGCTAAGAAAACAAAGATTATTTTATCGTCCTCCAGGCAAACCAGATCGTCATACAGATTTCCAGTGTGACCAGTAGGATGATGTGGGTTTTCTCTTTTCAGCGGGTGAATTAAAAAAAAGGAGCCTGAGAACTGATATGAATGAGGTTCTTTCATGTAATCTTGCAGCAAGAGGAACACAGTGACAAGAAAGACAATGTTCAAAGAGGAAGAGTGAATGTGAGTTTGTCACATGAGGTTCTGTGTAAAAAGAAATGAAAAGAATAGAATGTAAGGCTTGAACAACCTCGTCACGGATGCAGTTCTGATAAGTACGAGGAGCAGCGTTACCATGAAGAGGCCCTATTAGCACTCATCAGAGGCCTCACTGTTACAATGGCAGGATTTCCCGGTCAGGCCGACATGGTTCTGATGTTCACAGACATATAGCATACAGCCGCATGTAGGCATGCATGTATGCGCATGCAGGAAGAAACAGGAAGTCTGCTACAAGGGCAGACTAGTGAAGAATTTACATTTGAAAGCAAGACTTACTGTGAAAATGTCTAAACACCAAGGTTATTTTGTCACCGCACTTTAATCAGGTATATGGAGGATTTGACCTGCAGTGTTTGTTAGTCATCTTTTGCACATGGCCCATGTCATCTGTATTGTTCACGTGCTACACAGAAAATGCATTGTCATTTCACATGCATTTCCTTCTGCAAAGTGAGTTGAAATGGTTGAATTGGTAATTTCAGTTTCAGTGCTACCTTTAAGCCACGATTAAACCAGCTGATACAAATCTTTCCCCATGTTTCCCAGTCCATTCAATTCCTATAATCTGTTGTCCGCCACTTGGGGTTGTGGAGGTTGCTGCTTTTACTTTTATTCTATTATATTTATTATGTAGTTTTGTTTGTTCTTGAATGTTTTTATGATGAGCGAATGGTACCGGCAAGGACTTACTGTACTTTGTGCAACAAGATATTCTGATTCTGAGTTACAGTTGATGTATCTAAGTGTTTATTGAAGTGTTAAAGTTGGGCATTATATTGTTTCCTTTTGTCATACATGAGTGCATGAATAAGATTTGAAGTTTTGTAACAATGAAAGCTATGTATTGGGGTATATTATTAGGCGTATACATTGAGATGTCAGGTATTTTCTTTGTTTCGTGGTGTTTAGGGAAATTGGTGTTAGGCAGGGAAAAGTCCAGATGGGTTGACTTTGGAAACCTTTTTTGATTTTTTTTTTCTTCTGAGGTTCTCACATGCATTTGCCTACATGTTGCCCTTACACAATTTTTTTTTTGATTGGTTTTGAGTACTGCACGTAGTCGCCTAGGACAGAAGGACCGTGAGAGAGTTTTCCATTTTCGCTAAAGTTGAGAATATCTGAACTCTCTATGTGCTGCTTTCTTATCACCTTAGTTAATTCCAAATAAAAGCTCAACAAAGGGGGGAAATATGTGGTGTCTGACTGGTCACCAACTTCAAGCCAAACGCTTTATTTTTGTTCGTTATTTGATCTCATCACGAAGGGTTGTTGACCATGAGTTGAACATCTGGTATTCTGTAAAAAAGGGGTACTCCCTGGATGACACTAAAGGTCAAGGTAATCAGTGGGTTCTTATTCTGTGTAACATGAGACCCAGTCAGAAGAATGTGGGATTATAAACAACAGAACTATGTATCTCAGAAGTTGGAACTGTAAAGTTGGATTTGAACTTTAATGTTGGATTTTTAACACATTGGCTACGAGACCAGTGCCTGACAGATGTGAGACTTCTTTTGTAATAAACTTACCCCTATACAATCCAGTCAGCGTCAGCAAAGATTCCCTCATCTACACAACATCGCTGCCGGACAATCCACTATAGACTCACATCTAGGGCCGGCTTAGAGTTACCAGTTAACCTAATGTGTATGTCTTTGGAATGTGGGACTAATCCTGGAGACTGACCCCCCAATTGACTTTCTTGCGGAGAGGTGACAATGTTAAAAACTAGACCCTATGTTTGCAAGAATGAAAAGTGCATTCATTCAATATTGACACACATAGGGTGTCATTAATTAATCTGTGAGAAGATTTGTGCATGAATCCTACTGATGCTAAAAAGATAAAAAAAAAAAAAAGTCCATCAGGATTGAATAATTCTGCATAATTCCATGAAGTGGTCAAAGGAATGTTTGCAGATTCCTGAATGTCAATCAATCGCACATTTACAACACATTCCACTATGAAAGCCACAACATTTAAAACAAAGTAAACGGACAAAATGTTGATTGATTGATTGATTGATTGATTGATTAAAGCCTTAATTGAACTCTCTTCTAAAGATCTTTACAGTTTTACCCCAAACCAGTAAAGCAGCCATAAAGGAGAGCAAAGTTCAGAAAGAACATCCAGTGGTGAAAGGAGAATATGTTGCAACAGATGAACAAACGGACATTATGTTTCGGTTACATTTATCACTGAGTACTTCAGAGCACGTCGTGGGATATGCTCCACCATAGTGTGATTCATCGTTGAAAAGATAAATGGCAACGTGTAAAGTGAAAGAGTCATTTCCAAAATAGACAAATCAGCAGACCATCAATTATGGGAAGAGGACATAGGTAACATGGTAACAGGTAACATGGTAATTGTAAGAGGAACGCACGCACGCACGCACGCAGGATGCTGAAGTCAGCGTCACATAACACAAGGTTGTGGGAGAGGAGCTCCCTGAGCGCACAGAAGAGTCGTATTTATTCCTGGTTGTGGTAAAGATAAGCTTGGCACCTTGTGCCACGACTGGGAGGTCAGACAAGAGAGAGAGACTCTTGAGGGGGAGGCGTGCTTGGAACCCCCTTGTACTAAGGCCAGAAAATAAGTTGGGTTTGGGTGATTGATTGCTGGTTGCAGCGTTTCTGGATTCCCTTAATTTATCCTTAGTGGATGATGAAAGAGTTTGCTGTTGCAGCCCTGTGTCATGCACCAAAATTTAGTACACTGGTCAGCATGATGTCGACATCAATCTGCTTTATGGATAAGAAATGGCACAGCCAGGTGTGTTTGGATTGTAAAAAAAAACTAAAATAACACAACTGTGTTTTTATTGGCTCCATTTACATTAATGATACATTCATTTAAATGTCGGGAAAACAACAACGTATGGGCTGAGATTACTCGTCGGCTTTTGGAAGATACTGTTTGACAACACTGACAATAGTTGATACTTCTGCCATGGCCCCTTTGCCTGCAAGAGAAAACACACAGTTAGACGGCCTAATTTCTCATGTACTTTAAGAGAGGAGCGTCAACCAATATACACTGGATAGACAAGATCACTTGCATAATAACAGTGGGCCCCTAATTAAATGAACATGACGGCGACTAAACGTGACAGGATTAAATCCCTCCGAAACTGATTAATGCTTCAGATAGATACAATCTATCAATGCGACAGTCCGGCACAAGGCATTGGAGAGATGGGCGAAACGTGTCACTGCCGTGCACTGGTTTGTCAGGAGTGCAGAGGCTATATACTGTCATATCAGCCAGCAAAAGAAGAACCAGAAAAACAGCATCATCTCAACCATAAAAACAGGTTTCTGCATTCCAACCAAAGTTCTGTGGCGACCATTAAAACCTTGTTGACAGCAATTTTGTCGCCAAGGTCTTTGTTAAGCATCAGTACATAGTTCACAATCAGGACAACAGATATTTGGAATACATGTGGGTCATAAACTCATGAGACAATTGGACTATTGGACATTTTGTAAAGTAGCCTACCTTCATCTCCACACACTAACTTCTTAGCAATGCAGGGAACCTCGACGTATCTGAACTCTACAAGTCTGGATATCTGCTGGGCTGTGATGGGATGCTGCCACATGGCCGTGTTCATTGCGGGACAGAAGAGCAGCGGGCGGCTGCAATCCCAAGCCCGTACGACACATGTCTGAAAGTAAGAGGATAAACATCATAAACATTGATCTGCTCAGATTTATTTATATAATATTTTTAGGAGTTGTAACTGGTAAGACACAATGCACTACAAAGAACAACTTATGCTCCCACCAGCAGATTGTCACAAATGCCACTCGCAATCTTTCCAAGTGTGTTGGCATCGAGAGGGGCGATGACCAGAAGGTCGGCCCAGCGCCTCAGCTCGATGTGAAGTACGGGGTCTGATCGCTGAGTCCACAGCTACAACACAGACGTGTAGTTAGGCATGAAACTGATGCAATACTCACTTCCTCACTCACTTCCCTAATATATGCAGTGTGAGAGACAGCATGAAAAATATAAATGCGTGTATTTAATTAATTCTTTAAAACAACCCATTTAACATGGAAACTTTAGATTAAAGGCAATGGCAAGAGTGCTTTATTTTGGTGCTGCCAAACAATTTCTGAAAAACGTCATATCACAAGTGTCCCACATAGAGGTTCTGTGTATTTAATGTACCATGTGATCTTTGCAGACTTTGTTTTTCCATTCTTTCAGGCTTTGGAGAGTCACCTTTTCCAATTTCAAATTCTTCAGTTAATTAATCCAAAACTCATCGTAATCTAGATTGTAGGCAACTGAACTCTCTACACCTAGTCCATTGATTAATTAGACTATTTTAAGTGTGTGTGCTTATAAGAATTTAGAAGCTTATTTTGCATTTATATTGTATAAGATAATCATTACCTCCCACTCATCCTGGTCATCGTAGACTTTCACTGAAACCTCTGTAGGATCGTAGAAGTGTTTGGCATGCTCTGTGGAAACCACTCTTACATCCACCTAGAGCAGACAACAACACAGTGACAGCCACAACTTACTTATAGTCATCATAAATGACTCCTCCAAACCTATTTCTTTGAACTACGCAAGGCAGTAATATTCCTTTAGAAACTTTTGTCTTTATTTGATTCCAATACCTCAAAATAAAGTACATTAAGTGTTTTACACAATAACCAGAATCTCAGCGCTTCAATTCAAAAAGAGCTTTAACAATTATTTTAGGCACTGGGAGTCATTTCCTCATCTATTTTGTTTATTGACAATCCTGCTGAAACTTCGCACTTCCCTTTCCATGTTCTAGTTTTTAGTGAAATATGCAGTTGCACAGAGAAATTAGCATAGTAATAGATAACTAAATAACCATTAATAAGAACGTACATTCAGGCTATGAGCAAATGTCCATTTTGCACAGCATAAAATGTCTTTGTGCTGATTTACAAAGGTTTCTGAAAATAATGATTTAACAACTACACAATAAGTCTATTGTAACAGCACTGCTTGCTCCATACGTTTTAGTTCCATTGAATAAGAAATTGCAAATATCTGTAGTTTATTTGACATATTTTCCATATGTTGTGTGTGTCATGTCTGATAAGTCCTATGTCTGAATTAACCTCTATCCCTTAACAGCGAGACTTAACAGCTGGCCTGTGTTAAGAGGGAGGACATGACCCTAGAGATGACCCTAATGACAAGGAATGTATGGTCCCATGTTTAGGGCCAGCTGAAACGTTGGCTTGGACAGCTCCCTCAGGCAGACCTGTAAGCATGACCAATGCTAGACATCTCTGCAATAAACCTATTCCTATGCAATCAAGTCAGTGTCAACAAAGATTGCTTCATCATCACAACATATGTAAAACCAAAATTACAATAACTGAGGCCTAATTCCTCTCACTGGGTTACATTTACATGCGTTTTGTGCAAATATTTATAGCTTCCATTTCATGTGACCCAGTGACTTAGTAATGCCTACTATACTGAATAACAAAGACAGAACTCTTTGTTTTTAACCTTAATGTCTCCTTCTTGCCCTAAATGCCTACTGATGCTAATGTATATATTCATTGTAGGCCCACTGAAAAGCCTGGTGGCTAACTAGTGCCAGCCAAAGCTTTAGTAAGTGCTTTGGCTGGAACACAACAATAAAAATGTGTGCTTTAGGTAAAGTTAATAAAAACAAATAACTATTGTGATTTTTTTTTTCTAATTACTTCTTCTTCTTTTTAACATAAAGAGCAGGTGTAGTGTCTGAAGCTTTGGTTCTACTCCTACAGGCCTCTTGCCTGATAAGGCAAACAGACCTCTCGTTAGCGCAGTTTCTGTATCAGGCTACTTCCCCAGGATGGTTTCATCAGGAAGAGCGTTTAGACAACAATTCCAACTCTGTTCTGTAACTTTCCCATCCCTTTTTCTCCTGTTTCACGTTTATCTCTTTGTCCTCCTTGTAAGGAAATGTGCATGATGACGAGACCTGTGTGTATAAGAAGGTGATGTTTGAACTGTTCTGATGAGGTTGAGAGTTTGTGAGAGTTTGTGCGCATCTGGACACACAACCTCCTCAGGCTTCCTGGGCTGTCTGATTGATACCTGACTTCTTTATAATAAACCTGTTTTTATAAAAATCAAGTCGGCGTCAACGAGGATTCCTTCAACATTCACACTTCAATGCTGCAGCCTGACGAATCCCCCACACACGTCTGCTCATATTGTTCTCCCATAGACCAATGATTAAAAATACTCATAGAGACAGAAAATATGGATTAGCATTAACATTCTCAGCAATTGGTTTTCTTGCAACAAACTGCAACTACATTTTAATTCCTTGGCCTTTACAGGGGCTGACAATAATACTTCAGGATGTCACTGCTCCCTCTTGCGGCTATGGTTAACGCTGCCAAAGTGAGGGTGCGTATTGCATGCGCAAAAACCAATGCAACTTGCGACAAGGCTGACATGATACTTAAAATGAAGACAATCATAGCAGCTCACCCCAGGAAGTTGAAGAAGCTCGGACACCAGAAGGGGAAGCTTCAAGGCTGCTACACTTCCCGTCACTCCAACGAGGACCCGGAAGGTCCCGCTAGACAACAATTCAGTCTTGAGCCTACAAGCACGGTCGTCTGTCTGCATCGCACGATATAAACGGTAGGCGATCAACACGCTTTAAATCCCTCAGAAACGGGACTGCAACAAGTACTGCATTAAGTCCGTCGTCGGGTTTACTCGTTAGCTTCTATTATCTCGTAAAAGTATCACAGCGCTGTTGAGACAATGCGATACGCTCCTTCAACTTGATGTCGTTTTACTTTTCGTGGACACTGAGACGACTTTAGACGAGTCTGCGCTGCGGCTCCTGGTGCGACTTATGCTACAGAAGGGAGGCAAATAGGCACGGACTAAACATCTGGCAGTATCCTTAAGAGTTATTTATAAAGTCTTGTAATGACAGCCAGCCAAACTAAACTTTGTTTGTTCACCGTGTGAGAAACACGAACCAGTGAACGTCCGGGGTACGACCCACAGTGTTCTGCCCAGTGCCTCCATGGATCTGCCCTACTTCCGTAAATATTCTTCGCTAGCCAATCAGAGTCAACCTACTTCCAACGAGTTCCGCTTCTATCATGAATACGTCGTGACGTTGACAAACGCGTCAGCGCGCTCGCTCGCTCATTCGGTCGCCCGCAGAATATTCTGGGTATTTCGCCGTAGCCCTCGACTTGCTAGCATGAAGGCAGGCGAATTGATTAATTGTTAACTCGGAAAGATATCATTTAATTAATTGAACAAACGCCCCACCCGTGTCTTCATATTTACATATTTAAATCTAACCATGCCGCTTACGCCCCTTGTGTACTGGGCCCAGCGTCACGAAGAAATATTCCTGCGAGTGGAGCTCACAGACGCGCAGGTAAGCTAACAGGAGCGCGTAGTGCAGGAGCCTGGTGGTACCAGCTTGCACTTACCTTTATTCACTGGATATTAATAATGCAAACCGCGGGTGCAGGCTGATGTAAACGACACGTCGCTCAGTAAGATGAAGTCTATTATGGCACATGCGATTATATTACACGCAAAGGTCGTCTGAATGTTATTTGATACGTGATAGCTCTGTACAAAGTCCATTGTTTTGTTTAATCGATTACATAGTTTGGCGGTGTTGGCCGAAAATCTAAAGGGCGTATTATGGCACGTTTTACGTAGTCATAATAATTAGACCCAGCATTTACGACTCAACTAAACGAAATATCGAAAACAAAATGTAGTCAGCTAAAGATCTGTATAATAATAATAATAATAATAATAATAATAATAATAATAATAATAATAATAACAATAGGTCACAATAAATATTATGCATTTGCCTTTGAAAGAAGAGAAATGTGACTTGTGATTGAACGTTGCTTTAGACCAGGTGTGCCCAACCTTTTTTGCCCAAGACCCACTTCTTTTCATGTAGCCAACCTCCCGAGATCTACCAGCCAGACTAGTGTCAACATGGCAGGGAATCGCGCGGGGTCGCTCTCTCTCTCTCTCTCTCTCTCTCTCTCTCTCTCTCTCTCTCTCTCTCTCGCTCTCTCTCTCTCTCGACGTGCGTGTTGGGCACCCCTGCTTTAGACACATACAGTACATATGTTTAGTATAGTTCAGGTTTAAGTATTTGATTATAATAAAAGTTGTTATACGATGACAGTTACTAACATCATCTCTGAATCTCTTGTTTCTTTTGAATAGAACATTTCCATTCACGTGCAGGAGAAAGTACTTGAGTTTAGAGGTAACAGACATTTCATTGTCATTTGACTGTGAGAGCATTAAAATGATTTCATTTGTCCTAACATTCTGTATGTTACTCTTGTGGACAGCCGAAGGCCACGGCGCCAAGGGACAAAATGATTACGCGTTCAGCCTGGAGTTCGTTTTGCCAGTGAAACAAGAGGTTTGTGCTGTTGACTGTTTACCAGGTCCCAAATATCTGCTGTTGTTCTTTACCCGGGCTGCCTAGTTGTGGAGACTTGTAGGTGTCTCATGACCGGTGTCGTTTTGTCTAGGTAAGCTACAAGTCCACACAGAGGCAGGTGAACATTAGGGTCCGTAAGGACGAGAGAGGCTGGTGGGAAAGACTCACTGCGCAGGAGCGCAAACCCGTCTTCCTGTCACCTGACTTCGACCGCTGGTTGGACGAGTCGGATGCCGAGATGGAAATTCGGGAAAAGGTGGGATTTTTGTCGTTTTCAGCATTGCACAAATGTCAGAGTGCTGCGCGAATAATGCAAATGTTTGATATTATTTTGGATTTGTTACTGTTGTATTTTTAAAGGAGGAGAAGATGAACAGACTGAAGGCTTCAAGGTATAAAAATGAAGGTGAGCACAAGAAGGAAATATTCTCCTGGCAACTCCTCTTGGCTCTTGATTATGATCTCGACCACCTCGGACCTCATTTCTACCTGGTTCACCTGGCATTTCTTCACGTGTCAAATTTGCATAGTTGTGTGTGTGTGTGGGGCATGTCGGGAAACAGTCCTCTGTTCGTCCGGCTTAATATATTTTTTTTCTTTTAGGGTTTGTCAGCCAGAAAACTGTTTACTTGTTTGTGTACAACCTCGTCCAGTTCCTTGGTTTTTCGTGGATCTTTGTCAACATGACTGTGCGGCTGGTAATCTTTGGCCAAGGTAAGAAAAAGTCCTGTTTCCTTTTGTTCATTCCCCACGGAAACACAGTTGGGCGCATCATTTTGAAGGCTTCTCTCAATACAGATTCTCTCTACGACACTTTTCACTCCATGTCGGATGTGATGTTCTTCTGCCAGACCCTGGCAGTCGTTGAGGTCCTCAATGCTGCCTTTGGTATTGTCCGGACTGGTGTTATTCCCACCCTTGTTCAGGTAGAAATCAAAATATTTGAGTTTGTGAAGATCATGGTGTAACCTGAAACTTCATGGGGAAAAATGATCTTATTTTGCAGGTTGTGGGAAGGAATTTTATTCTCTTCATTATTTTTGGATGTCTGGAGGAAATGCACCACCAGCCCGTCGTGTTCTTCGTCTTCTATCTGTGGAGCACCATTGAGATTGTTAGGTGAATGTGCAATTATATTGTTATTCATAACATACAATAATGTAACTCGTTTTTTTTTTTTAATGTGTGCTGATTTGCCAGATTGGCTGCTAAAGGAAAGACTGCCAACCAATCAGAGATGGTATTGCATGAAATATTAACTTTGGAACAGTGCTCATCTGTTAGAAAAAAAAAAGATGTCCGATCTTTTATGAACTCGAACAGAGGCCAGTCAGTCAGTCCGTCAGTCAGTCTGTTTGTCTGACAAGAAATTTTCGAATGCATTTTTGGATGCAATTGCACCTGGTCCTCCCGGCCAAACGAAATGATCATTCTAGAAAACACAAAGCACATCAACATTGAGGTACATAGTTCTCGTTTGAAGTGCAGTGCCGCATGCTAAAACAGCCACAGATTATTTGTGGCGATAATCAGTGGCACAGCAAACCCTTTGTAAGCGAACGGCAAGATGCAAAACAATTCGACATCAACAGTTATTTTAAGAGCAGCTGCAGAATCAAAGGGATCGTTTGTAATGATTAAAAGAAAACAAACTTGTAACGGAGAAGGAGGGACGATTGGCTTTCCCTTCCTGTATCTAACATACGGTTCTGCTTCCAGGTATCCCTTTTACATGCTGGGTTCGTTCAACATGGAGTGGAAAACTCTGACGTGGCTGCGGTACACAATCTGGATACCGCTGTACCCATTAGGGGCCATATCTGAAGGTGAGCTTGGTCACTTAAAGGGGTCCTAAAGTATGAAAAACTGACTCTTGGCTGATGTTGCGTTAAAAAAAAAAGCCTTTTGGATTTTCTTCAACTTTCCACTTCACAGGTCGAGCTGAATATCATATTAACGTCTCTGACTTATATTTTTTCTTTATTCCTTTTTAAATGTGGGTGAGGCCTCAGCTTGTTTATTGTTGGAAGTAGACCAGTGAAATCCATTTATTAATCTGGAAATGGTCTCAAAAGGGATCTTTTTTTTTTTTTTTTTATTTAATAAGTGAGGATTAAAATGCTCATATATTCCCACCAACCCCATGCAGCTGTTGGTGTGATACAGTCCATTCCCATCTTTGACGAGTCCAGACTCTTCAGTATTCCCCTGCCAAAAGCCATCGGTACCTCCATCAGCTTCTCATACTTCCTTCACATCTATCTCGTCCTGATGTTTCTGGGTAAGTAGCCGAGACAGAATATTACAACATTCATAGAAAGGAAAAAAAAAAAATAAAAATAAAAAGTTGTATCTGCACTTGAACACTGTTGCTCATTTCCTTCCTTCAGGACTTTTTATCAACTTTCGTCATCTGTACAAACAGAGGAGGAAGCGCTTTGCTACCAAAAAACGGAAAGCAAACTAAATTTCAGCCACATTACTGCGACACCTCTGCTGCCTGCTTGTTTCTTCTGGTGCTCAAACCACGCACCTGTCAAATTCAATCTCTTTTTTTTTTTTTTTTTTTTTACACACATTCCATGATTACTGTTTGTTTTTTTTTTGTCACATTCAACAAATGGTGTTTGACATTTACATCTGCAGTCTTGTTTGCAAACGTCCATTTTAAATATTTGATATTTGTTAGTCATAGCTTAATAACCTTATTGTGTGATCATTATTTTACTTATGTGAGTGAAAGTTTGGGTGTGAATGAAGGACAAAGGGGGGAAAAAATGTAAATTAACCACTATTTTCATGACTGTATTTGCGACCATGCAACATTTCTGAACCATCCATATAAATCTCAGGGAAAGAAAAAGTCCCAAATTACTGAAAATATGTGAAGTATTTTGTGTCCTTTTCCTCCAAACACCAACTATGAATTGTTAATTGTGTTCTTCCATTGCTGTGTTATGTTCTCATCTGATTTCCCAATGCAAACAGTTAATCATCTCAATTGTCATTTATTGGAAAAAAAAATAAAATAAAGAAATAAACAGAGTGTGAGCATCTTAAACAAACACAGTTTTGTATTTTTTTTTTTTTTTTTGTCTTCCGTGTGTAGGCAGTATAAAACAGAGAATCTAAATCCACACAATGTTCATAAAACTATCTGATGGAGTTGAATTACCATCTCTAGCACACACAGGTGCCACTTCCTTGGTCCATACAGGCTGTGGTCCATGTTCACCCGCTCAACTGGAGAAGTCTGTATGCATTGGAATAATGTTGTGGTCGTAACCTGCGAACTGGGGGTCACCGGTGCTGGCCAGCTTGAGCTGCTGTGCTGCGTGGGAGAGTTGGAACGCAGCGTCTGGGTGGGCCGAGTCTGGGAGCAGGGTACATTCTCTCTCCAGCAGGTCAGCTACTCCCTTCAGAAGCTCCCAAAAACCAAAAGCCAGGGCAGCCTTCCTGAGGCGGTTCAGCTCCTGTCAGGTCCCCAGAAAAAAAACAAACAAACAAAAAAAAAATAGCAGGCGTTACACTGAGAGAATTTTGATAGTTCATCCAGCAGAATGTTTCATCCAAACATACTTTATAAAATGTTTGGGTTTTATCTGGAAGTTTTCTTGCATTCCGCAGGATCTTCTGCACATCAGTCTGTGGAGGGGACGGTTGAGAATGTTACTCTAAAAACTGACCCTGCACACCAAAACATTTGCCCATTAATCTTAAAGGCAATGAAGACAAAGTTGAAACGCTTCTAAAGATTAATCTCGCTCTACCTGCAGACCACTGGCCTTGATCCACACCGTGATGTTCTGGGCGTAGCTCCGTTTGACCGGGGGCTGCACCGGAAACGGGCTTTTACTGTCATCCTCTCCAAAGGGGTTTTCAGTGGCCTCTGATTAAAAAACAACAACAAAAAAAAAACAACGTTTCATTAAATCGCAAAATGAAGACACCATCAAACGCATCAAAATTAGAAAAAAATTTACTTCCAGGAAGTTTGTGGTTGCAAAATATCTCCAGCCTCAACATAAGGGTTGAGGTGACATTATTAACTTGAATTCCAATGTGCAAACATGTTTGCTGTGACAACAGGCAAAGTGGGGAGTTACCAGATGTTGGACCTAGATGTGACATCTTGCCAAGCCACGGCAGAGGCTGCAGCCCAGGGTCAAACACTGACAACATCAGGTTTGACTTCTTCTTGCTGTCTGCTTGGGAGTACAGCATGCCGAACCACTCGGGCCTGGAGGAAAAAGCGGGAGTGATTTTTGCAATACTGTACCTTCAAACACTTTTAATATTAGGTGTAAGTCATTGCATAAAAATCTGCACACAAGTCTACTGGGACGTTCCAAGTAAACCACTGTTGTTGTCTCACCCCAGTTGGACCACTGCTACCATGCCCTCAACTTTCAAACTGCCATGTAGAAGCACACAGAAGTTTGGACTTTTGCCCGCCATCTGACTGGCAGAGGGCTCCTCCTCCAGTTCATCTGTGGCTCCTGCACCCACTTCGTCAACGTCTGAAAGTATTTACAAGTAAAGCGAGGAGTTAACACCATGTGGCGAGGAGTCATCTAAGGGCAACTACTGCTTGCGTTATTTTCTCAAGCTCTGTTACATAAGAAGTTACAGCGTTACTACGACATGATACCTTTACACTACATTTTTGATGTTAGAGTCAATACAGGCCATTATAAACAATCTTTTTACAAGTAATCAATAACTTTACTGATAACTCAAAATCATTAACTGATCCTTTGGCAAGTACGAGAGACATTTTAAACACTGACCTTTGTTCACAGCAATAGGTAGAACCAAATGTCTCGTTATAACAGGGGGACTTGAAATGTCAGAGATTTCAATGAAACCAACAATTTCCAAATCTAAAAGAAGAAAAACAGAGTGACAGGTTATTTAATTATATTGATTAATTGATTGTTTTTTCGCGCCCCTGAGCTAAATTGTGCAAAAGCGTGCCGGGTACCTGTGCTGACTGCTCGAGGTATGGGCTCAACCTCCTCGTCCACCACAACAGGCTCAGGTCGAGGAAAAACCTGAACGTCGGACGATAAGTTCCCACAGTGCAAGACAGCATGGAAGGCTGAGTAAGCGTGATCAATCAGCTTCCTAGAGGAAGAGAAAGGCATGCGATGACCAAGGGTTCCTCACTTGAGACAATGTAAAAAAACAAACAAACAAACAAACAAGCCAGTGGCTTTTCCCCAGCTGAGCAGCATCCTACCCAAACATGGCCTGTACACTCTTCATACAAAGTGATCCCTCCACTGTAAAGATTTGTCCTTCACCACCGCTAATACGAAGAAGTTCCTCCAGGTTATCCATTGCGTCGGACATCTGTAACTAAGGCAAAACACAAGTATGAGGTTGCAGCCGATTGATGCTCAACCCTTCCGCTGTCTGTGGATAATGGTTGCGGGTAAAAGAGTAAACCAGTACCTCCTCTGCATTAGCAACACACAGGATGAACAGTTTACAGGGGAAAGGGAACGGTAAGGGAAACTTCTTGTCCTCCCCGCGATGCTTCTGGGTTTGCAGGGAGTGACGTAGGGAACCTTTGCCAATTCCCAGAGAGCCATCCGTAACCAGCACCACCTATAGGACAGGGGGAGGCGGTGCATAAACAGAGTTAAAAATACCATCGATTTATCTGGGAATGTGACAACAAGCTAGGTTTATTTAATCAATAATATATTCAAAAGGGTGGGATTGCACACACAATAACTCAATATACCTGGCAAGGACAGGCGCTGCCCCATTCCTGCTGTACAACATTACTGACTCCTTGCAAAGCCGCTTCCAGACAAGTCTTGTCATAATCTTCGAGGTTGCTCAAAGCCTCCTGAACAAAAAAAAAAAAAAAGGGACAAGATAAATAATGCATGAGCCAGAAGAGTGTAATTCAGATCTTCATTTCATTTCAGGGATGAATTTGAAGGATGCACATTACCTGTAGTGTGTTGTAATCTCTGGTGAAGGGCACCAAAAGCTCCCACAGAGAAGAGAATGCCATCAGTGACGTAAACTCCAAGCGGTAGTTTGAGGCCATATGTTCAAACAGCATGTTAAGTCCATGGACAGCCAGGTTCTTTCTCTGGAACTCCTCGCTGCCGTCCAGCGACACCGGCCGTGTCATGGACAGGGACACGTCCATCAACACCACGGTGGGCATGGTTGACTGTTTATGTCGACCTCCCACAACGAGACAGTCCGTGCGAATTTACCTCGTACGCGCCGCCACTAAAACAAGGTTTAAAAAACAGTGAAATTACAAGTCGAGGTCAGGAGAACAAGAAGTTACCACTATTAGTCTGCGTCCCTCATCTTTCTTGATTTGACGTTGAGAAAATAGTTTAGCAATGATTATCAGAATCCGCTCTGTGGTATGCAATGTAACCACTCACAGCGTGGTTATTATAAAAATAAATGTTCTTGCAAATACATATTTAAGGCAAAATGACGCTATTGTGGAGATTCGCAAGCTAATGCTCGCTAGTTACTCGGCAATCTATACTTTTTCCCAGTCTTCCAGCAACGTAACACTAAATGTTTCTACTGCAATATGAAGTGGGTAAGATTTGCTATGTTTAACAACATGATTGCTCGTATAATATTAAGTAAATTAATAACTGAAATACGTGAAATTGTACGTACCAAACAACGTTTCGTTTCTCATTATATTGCGAGGTGCGCCGCCTCTTCATCCGGGTGACAACAACCAATGCACGTACAAGTAGTTCCGCTTGTGATTCCGACGTAATATTTGCTAATGCGACACAAAGGCACAAATCCTGCATGAATTTCCCTGACTGTCAGTGGTCTTCTGATATATATATATATTTTTTTTAATTCTTGTAGGGAGTAAGCTTTTTTTAGGTAATACTTTTATCCACAATATTCTTTCCGAGACTTTGCAGGTCGAAGCGGGAGGGGTGTTTTCCTCCTACTGCTGTAGAAAGTCATACACACACACCGTTAGGTGGCATCAATGCTCTATGATGCTCTGTGTGCGGCCCGAAGTCAGGAGTAGCTGTCGACTCTAAACTCCAAAATTCTTTCGGATTAGGCTTTAATAAATAAGGTAAAATGCTTTCAAATACATTTGTAATGTGTCTGACAGCGTTAAAAGTAGCATTTCTTTTAAAACTGGCCTTGAAGTGCGCATGTGTTAAACACGACGTACTAGTGAACTTTTCTTTTGTGTGTGTGTGTGTCTCGAATCAGTTCTTAATCAGCAATGCGGTTTGTTAATTGATTCTTCACATTTAGGGATACTAAGTAATTACCAAGCAGGCTCTGATGTTTCTGTGCTGGCCTCTCGCAATCGAATCTATTGCGTAACAATGTTTGTGTCATCTCTGATGGATAGAAACAATCGTACAGTATGCATTAGACTTACCAGAATTGCGAACAAACTTATTGACAATGTTATTTGCTTTAGATTGTATGGAAAACATTTCCCATTTTTGTTGGCTTTGTGCTAAAGCAAATTGTCAGCGGTAACTGACAACTTTTTATTGATTTTATTGATGAGAATTTTAAGTGGACGAACAGTATATTGATGAGGCCATGACAAATGTACAGTGTGAATGGTATTGCTTAATTTTTTTTTCTTTTTGAATTGTTCCGCAGGGTTGGCATCAAAGCTAAGGAGCACCAATTAGACCCAGCTTTCATGACTGCTTGAACAACATTGTACTTCCCATCTCTTTTTCAAGCGACGTTCCCCAAGGCACCATGATTTATGCAGACAGAGAAACACTGTTTCTCATCACCGGGGCTTTTCTCTGTTCTCTCCTCCAACCAACTTGTGGAGGAGATTTAACAGATGGTGCTAAGGGGGCTACAGCAGAGACTACGGTTCTGAATGAACCTCTCACTGCAACACACGAGGAGAAAATAATGACTCCGGATATGCTGTTGATGCACAACACTGATTCACCTCCCAAACAGACTGTTGTGCATCACATCAGTGAAGTGCCTGAGACACCCTCACCCGCCCCCCCGGTGCAGCATATTGATTACCCATCGGATTTATTTTCTATCGATGACCTCCGGCGAGGCTGGGTCATCCTCCACATGTTTGGGATGGTTTACATGTTCATTTCTCTCGCCATAGTGTGCAAAGAGTTCTTTGTTCCCTCTCTCTGGGTGATCCAGGACAGGTTGGCCATCTCAGATGACGTGACAGGAGCCACATTCATGGCTGTCGGAAGAACCGTCCCTAGACATTTGTCTCTGCTCATAGGAGCCTTCCTCGGCCCCAGCAATGTGGGCTTTGGCTCAATAGTTGGCGCGGCTGTTTACAAGATCTTGTTTGTGATTGGTGTCAGCGCTCTGTTTTCACGCAGAGTTCTTCATCTCACCAAGTGGCCCTTCTTTAGAGATGTGTCCTTCTACTTGCTCAGCCTCGTATTGCTCATCATCTTCTTTTTGGATAATATCATAACGTGGTGGGAGAGCATGATGCTCGTGACTGTTTATATACTCTATGTGATTTTCCTCAAGTTTAATGTGCAAGTGGAGCAGGCGCTCAAGACCCGGCTGCACAAGCACGAGAACAGCATTCAAGTTGTTGAGCCTGAGACGGTAAAAAAAAAAAACATGTCCTGTTTGTGTTTTCTTTTCACTGTTCTATATAGTTCACAGCTGATTGAGAATTGGGCTTACTTTGTCTCATACATACGAGTAACACAGGCCCATTATTATTTATGACAGTCACAGTGACAAAACATCACCTTACCTACCTGAGAGAAGAAGGGCCTCTCTGCTTTGGTTTTCAGAAAGCAGGGAGCCCAGTCGATAGAATAATAGCAAATTCACGGCGTGTCTTTCTTTTGCTGTCATTGATCCACTTTGTTTTTTCCTCCTCGGTAAATGAGTCGATGTGTTTTCCCAAGGCGGTGATGTCAGCCGCATCAGGGGTTGCCGAAGGTCCTGAGAGAGATGAGGATGTGATGAAAAGAGGAGAACAGGAAGGAAAAGGTGAAGCTCTGTCGCTAAAGTGGCCCGAGACTCTGCGTAAGCAGGCCGTCTTCCTCTTCCTGTTGCCCATCACCTTCCCTCTGTGGCTCACTCTTCCTGATGTCCGTCACCTGGTAAGGAACTCAGTTTGCAATTGTAGGACGGGCGGTGGTATCTTGCATAAACCAACACCACTTATTTTCTTTTTGTCTTTTAGAAATCTGAGAGATTAGTTGCGGTCACTTTCCTGGGATGTATTGTATGGATTCACATCTTCTCCTATTTCATGCTGTGGTGGGCGCATCGGGTCAGTTACTGTGTTTTCATATGTTGCTCCAGAACAAGGAGAATTTTCCACTCTGTTTAAACGTATTTGAACACAAATCTGATTCTGACAGGCAAGTCCAACTGAACCTCATGTTGTTGCATGCCGACGGTGTCGCAAAGCTACGATGCAAAGCTCAAAACAGCATGCGTGAGAGGGCAGAGGACAGCCCTGCATGCCTTGCTCTCCTTTGCAATATTACATTATTAGAAGAAAACAGGGGGCATTTGCCAATTGAATTTGAACAATTCCATTTTTTCTGAGGAATGCAAAACTGGGGAGCAGACACAAAATTGTTTCCTGTTTCTGTATTCGACAGCTCATGTCTCTTTGCTGCTTCTAGGCGGGTGAAACTTTTAGCATCCCGGAGACGATCATAGGTCTTACCGTTCTGGCCGTGGGGACGTCCATCCCTGACCTGATCGCCAGTGGCATCGTGGCACGGCGAGGCCGGGCGGACATGCTTGTCTCCAGCTCTGCGGGCTGTAACATATTTGACATCACTGTGGGGTAAGATCCTGCAGACGGATGTGTTGCAAACCAAAAGGAAACGATGAAGTGCGTGGCTGTGATGGGTATTTTGTGTCTTTCTCTCTCGTATTTTTCCACATGAAAGGCTTCCATTGCCATGGCTCCTGTACTCTTTCAGTCACAGTTTGACTCCGGCGTCCGTCAGCAGCAGTGGACTCGTCTGTGCCTCTGTGCTCCTCTTTCTTGTGCTTGTCTTTTTCATCACCTCCGTTGCTTCCTGTAAGTGGAAGATCAGTAGGACGCTCGGCTCGGCAATGGTCTTTCTTCACCTTGTCTTTGTGGCAGCCAGTCTGATGATGCAGTTTGACATCATTGTCTGCCCTGTTAGCTTTGGCTAAAGGGTTTCAATTGAGTGGATGTTTTGGTGCATACAGTATATATGAAAACTGTTATACTCTTGTTGCAAACATATGTATTGTTTTTAACAAGAAAATTCAAATATGTTTATTATGATTACTTTATTTGATACACTTACAAGGGCTGTAGCTATTACAAAGGTATGTTGGATACTTGTTTTATGTAATTTGTTAGATTATTCATATCTATAGTATTTTTTACTTTATGTGTATATGTATATACACACAGAATATACATATACATATTTGAATATATGTATGTCTATGTACACACGCACACACATTGTCAGCCAAAACTAACTAAGATGATTGTTCTATGATAGTTTAGCATGAAATTGGATAAAAGAATGCGAATCTCAACCTGTCAAACATTTAAAAAAAAAAAAAAAATCATACATTGCGACTGAAGTCCACCTTGTGAAATTTATTTGTCTTTTATAGTCAAAGTAGATTTTAAATTGTAAGAATATTTTTTTGTGGTTATTTGGGAAGTTGTTAGTGTTGTTTGTGCGTCTGTGTGTGTTGGGGGAAGCACTCAAGTCTTTTTACTTTGCTGCTCATCAGCGCTGAAGACGGTCTAGTGGTAAATTATGCGCCTCCCAGCGGGGAGGTTCCAGGATCGAGTCCAGCGTGGACCCAAGGTACAACACTTGCGTGTGTGTGCGTGTGTGTGTGTGTGTGTAAACTAAACCTAACCAAGAACCAACAAAACTCCAAAACCAACTAAAACCAAAAACTTGCGGTGCGTTGCGAATTTCCCTGCATTTCAAATTTCTGACATTTGGAATTGCCTTCAACTCGATCGACAGGAAGCAGCAAACAGGTACGTGTAGCTAGCAAGCTAGCTAGCTCCCCCTTCCTTCTTTTCAAATTCTAATTGAATTGAATTTAAAAGAGCAAGGAGAATGATTTTGCTCAAACTACGTGTAAAACATGTATCGTGTTCCACTGTGTCACCTCCACAGTCTTCGGTTAGCTGGGCAGGTTGGCTTAGTGGCTCAGACTGCTGAACTCTTGTGCAGGAGACCAGGGTTCGAATCCTGGTCTCCACTAGGTGAAATTAAATTTATCAGTCTTTTAAAGTCAAGGTCAGAGAGAAGATAAAGAAAATCAACTATCACCTCATCAAGATAGGCAGCTCAGGCTGACAACCCTGACTGGGGTGCACCAGGTTGTGGGTTCAAGTCCCCTCCAACAAATTGTGTTGTTGTTTTTTTTTCTTATTATTTTAACTCCCCCGCACACTGTCCTATGATAGTTGATCATGAAATTGGATAATAGCACATAAAAATGTAATTGTATTGGTTTTATCAAGTCAGGAAGGTTCACACAATGGCAACAAAATTATACTATTAATGGGTTCTCACAAAAATCCATGTAATTAGTTGTTCAGTCTAAACCATGATATGAATACAAAGTATTATTTCCAATGCCACTTTGTGGTCAATTTTCCAGTTTTGCAACATGATTGCATCAGAATAAATCACATCTTTTATTCTGCAATATTTAAATATCACCACTGCCCTCTCATGACAAAGTGAGAGTGCGACAATGTACATAATCCTCTTAGTAGACTTCAGGTATTAGGTATTATGCTGATCCATTGTGAAGTCTCGTCCTGTGTCCTACATAACCCTTTGGCCCCTGGCAACACTTTGGACTTCGCCTGGTTTGTATACTCGTAGCTGCGCTATTTGGTCAATTTTGCACTCTCAGCTGTTCTGGCCTTTCTTATTGTGGTGAGCTCTGGCTTCTTTTTTTCATTTCCCCTATGTACACTTGTGTTGCCTTGCCTTGCTTTTGAGTTGTTTCCCCGTGTCTGCTGTATCCTTCAGGCAGTGACATCTGTCATAATAACCTCCTTGTTTCTTCAGCAGTGGTGTTATGTGGAGAAGTCAATGTCAAAGATATTACACTTTTGCACCACCTGGTAATCTGAATGTTTTTAACTCTACCGATGAAACTTTCATTTACAGGATGCATGGTCGGAAGCGCCAGGGATGTGACATAATTCACACTCCAAAAGGAATAAATTCTGTCACTTCACAATGGTCTGCGTGGGAGGGAGCCGCTCTTGTCTTCTTCTGAAGCCCAGGTCAGGAGTTTAATTTCTCTCAGCCGGTAGACGCACACTGCCTTGAAGGAAAAATGCACTGCACAAGAAGGAAGCGACTGCAGCTGAGCCGGGTGCTGTTCCTCCTGTCTGGGGTTTTTCTCTGTACCCTCTACCACCTGACCATCAGTGCCAGACTCTATGAGCCTTCTCTGTCCATGGCTCAGATGGGAGAGGACTTTGGGGAAGGCTCAGCGGGGGAGGACGTGGAGGCCACAGTGGAGACCCGAGCTGCAGGTGAAGCTCACACGGCGACACCTGAGGCAGAGCCCACTGATCAAACCACGACGCAGATGAACGTGCCACACTACACGGACCACACCACGTCACAATATAAGACGTCCACCTCGACTGAACCTCCGCCGTCGTCGACAACTAACCGGACTATGGTGCACTGCATCTATGTGGTCCCCGAGCCGCCACCGAAGGAACCCACACCGGCTCCTGCTCCTCCTCCTGACACCATCACTCCGACGCCTCCTGGTGAAGCTCCGCACATCAAAGGAGAATATCCCGAAGATATATTTTCCGTCGAGGACCGTAAGCGAGGCTGGGTCTTCCTCCACATATTTGGCATGATGTACATGTTTATATCTCTCGCCATAGTGTGTGACGAGTTCTTTGTCCCCGCGCTTGGAGTGATAACAGACAAGCTGGCCATCTCTGACGACGTGGCCGGAGCAACGTTCATGGCAGCGGGAGGTTCCGCTCCGGAGCTTTTCACCTCCTTAATAGGAGTCTTCATCGCCCACAGCAACGTGGGCATTGGGACCATCGTTGGCTCGGCGGTTTTCAACATCCTGTTTGTGATTGGGATGTGCGCGCTCTTCTCACGGGAGGTTCTCCATCTCACCTGGTGGCCCCTTTTCAGAGATGTGTCTTTTTACATATTCGACCTCATCATGCTCATCATCTTCTTCTTGGACAACGTCATCATGTGGTGGGAGAGCATGATGCTCGTGAGCAGTTACACTTTTTATGTGATTTTCATGAAGTTCAATGTGCAAATAGAGCGGGCTTTCAAGTCCCAGTTCTACAAGCACAAGAACATTGTGAGAGTCATTGAAGTGGTTGATACTGAGAAGGTAAGAAATCCTGCTCTGATTATCTCCTCTTATTTAAGATCCATTCAGAATACTGCCCCCCCCCCCCTATTTTTACACAATTATAAAAACTATACTATACTATACTATATTGTACTATGGATAAAAGACATATAAATCTATACATTTCAAAAAAACATTAATGGGTGTTGAAAGTGTGGAGCTTTTAAGAAACACTCAAAACCCTTTTTTATTTTATTTTTTTACAACAAATATTATTTTCTTCACTCACTCACACACACACACATACACACACAAAGCCATAACTTAGGAATGGATCATGTGTAAAGTATTTTTTTTTAATCTGTCAACAAAAGTCCTGTTATATGATTACATAAACCAGATTTACGACTTCAGATTGTCATTTTAACTCGACCATAATCTTGACTGAACTCTACGCTGACAAGCAAGCGAGTTTAATTACTGGAACCACAAGGTAAATTATTTGCGTGCTCAGTAAAGCTGTAGATTCTGCCTGGGGAGTGAAATGCAACTAACTGAGGCCCTGAGGAGGCAAAGCTGATCAGCCACAGTGGAACTAATCCTCTGGAGAGCTGTATCTCTATACAGGATCAACACACGCTACCTTGACGACGTACATGCAACAAAAGTGTTTCGCTAGTGGTTTATTCTGCTGAAGCTGGCGTTAAAATGACAACAATTAATGAATGACGACGAGCACGTAGCTTCATCTTTTACACTGACACGAAACAAAACAAAATCTTCAAGGAGACGGGGTTGGATAGGGAAATGTTGGCTATATACACTTGAGTATACAGAATGTACATAGCAGTTTATCTCTTGAAAGGGTAAAGTAACGTTGATCTGTCGCTACAAATGAATGACCATTAATGAACAATGTTGCTCACAGGCTAACACTGAAGACATTGCCCCTCCCGCTTCAGAGGATAAGAATCGGTTAAAGGTAAAAAAAATAATAATAAAAAAAAAATGTTGCAGTGAAACCTATCAATGAACTGCAAAACCAAATACAAAAATAAATTCAACTTCCTTGATGTACAGATGCTCAGTAAATACTCATCTACGTTTTGTTTCTTACAAATGTTTTCGGGCGTCACTCTTTATTTATATTTATATTTTGTAATTGTCTGTCTTGACCTCAACTGTCTTTCTCCACAGCTAAAGCCGTCCCTTCAGCGAGGGGGCAGCTCAGCCTCTCTGCACAACAGCACCATGAGGAACACCATCTTCCAGCTTATGATCCACACCCTAGACCCACTTGGAGATGGTCAGTACACTAGCAATGTAATGATGTCCTTAAAATGTCCTATAGGTGAATTGTGATCCTGGCAGGCCCTTTGTGACATCCCAGGGGTCTGGTTGCCATTACAGCATTTTTTTATTTTTTATTTTTTTTAGTGCACACTGGAGTAAGCAAAATAAGTAAAATATGGGCTTTGTCATTTCTGGGGAGATCATTTAGAGCCTAGCAAGACACATTACTACTTGAAAACACTGATAAAAAGAAATTTGCATAATATACATTGAATATTTTGACCTGTAAAACAATCTTTTCTGCTTCTTTGAAGTTGTTAACTCATGACTGGGTTTTCAAGGCTCTTAGTCCCAGTAAACACAGTAGTCCTGTATTCACCAACTCTCCTTTTTAAATTTCTATCTCAATGAATCGTCTTTGTAAGGCTTAGCTGCTTTTAAAAATGCTGATGCATTAAAATTTTCAAAATGATTGCTAGCTCACACTGTTCACTCCAGGGCTGCCAGTGCCATGTTACGATCACCAAAGAACAATTACATAATAATTTCATTTCCATTTGTCAGATGGTTTTTAAGAAGTATTACAGACAGTGGATCGTATGGAAAGCACAGTGGATGGTGAATAGAGGGCAAACAAGACATTGTTTATCGTGAGTTGAATGTTGATTTGCTGCTTGTCCGATTGCTTGCAGAGAAATTTAAGGAGAAGGCAGAGTCTCTGAACAGCGTGGCTCAAGGGACCGCAGAGAGCAAAACTCAAGACAAAGGTGAAGGCGTCACTGCGGAATGATTCTATTTATTATTCATCAAGTCAAACAACACACTGCTGCTTTGCACACATTTGCAACATTAAATGTTTGTAATTAGGGGCGAAGCTAGAAACTCTGAGCGATATCACTGAAAATCAGTTTAGCCACCAGTTTGATGTGGTGTTCAGCTCCTACATTGACATTATATTTTTTGACTAAATGAGTAAAATGTGGTGTGATGGTGTTTGATGTACTGATGCTTTCTAAGTGCTCATAGGATTAATCACGAATCAGTCAAAACACATGATGAGAGTCATTTTATTCAGTCTAGAGTGACTTCATGCATCACTTCCAGCACTCAGATTCACTGCGTTTCTCTATCGACCAGACATGAAGTATTACGTAATAAAGAGTCAGGTCAGTTCGATATGAATAGCAGAGTGAGTCAGAGGCTCGAGGGACACACAGCGTGTTTTTGCATTCTTTTCGCAGAGGGGAAAAAAACTGAGGAGACAATAAAGGAAGTGGAAGAGAAGGAGAACAAGGAGCCGCCACAAGACGAGAAGGTATTCTCCAACCATGTCTTCGTGCTGAGCTTCAAAAATGCCGGAAATTAATCATTCAACTGTAGGAATTAAGTGCATGCATCTCCATTGTATCTACTGTCACCACGATGCTTCCACATTGCTTTAGGAGGATGCAGGAGAGGAGGGATCGGAGGACTCTGATGACGACGATGAAGACGACAGTGAGGACGACAGTGACGATTCCAGCGATGAGGAGGACGAGGAGGACGAGGATGAGCAAGAGGAGAAAGAGGAGGAGCCCCTGTCCTTAGAGTGGCCCGACACCAGGCGGAAACAAGCCACCTACCTCTTCCTGCTGCCCATCATCGTCCCACTGTGGCTCACAGTGCCAGATGTTCGAAACCAGGTGAAGACAAAGGTTCTTCTGCCACCAGCATCCTGACTGTGGCGCATCCGTGTTTCACATCTCTTTGTCTTTGTTACAGAAATCCAGGAGGTTCTTCGTGGTCACCTTCCTTGGCTCTATTCTGTGGATTGCTGTCTTCTCCTACCTCATGGTGTGGTGGGCGCATCAGGTCAGCCACTGTTATTAAGAGCAAAACTGTGCTGTATCTCAACCTTGACATGACAATTTTTAAATCTTTATTCAAATTGTGGACTTATAACCATTCAGAACTTTGAAAAACATGCCTTACTCTAAATAAAAACTTCACACACTGACAGCCGCTCTTGACTCACCAAAAGACGCTAACTAGCTAGCTAGCCAACTAATGCGCAAGGGAGATGGAGAATAACTAAACAAATGACAAGAGAGGTGAAGCAACCAAAGTCATCGTAAATCAGACCGGGCACGTGTTGAAAACAGAGGAGCCGTTCTCCCTGTTGAATCATGAAAGAGTGTTTCGAAACATATCATTTTAAGATAGAAAAATTACAGTGTTGCTCAAAAATGGGTCACCTCTTTGCTCTTGTGCGCAAAGTTGGAAAGCACCACAGTGATGTGGTGACCAATTCAATTGTTAGCTGTAGTTCCTTCCACTCTGATCTCTGCCCCCCCCCCCCACACACACTCTCCGTAGGTGGGTGAAACCATCGGCATCTCGGAGGAGATCATGGGCCTGACTATTTTGGCTGCGGGGACGTCCATTCCCGACCTCATCACCAGCGTGATTGTGGCACGTAAAGGCATGGGTGACATGGCCGTGTCCAGCTCTGTGGGAAGCAACATCTTTGACATCACAGTAGGGTGAGATACTGCGAATCAGCAGTTTCATCCTTTCCAAGTCACCCAGGTCACGTTAAACCTCCAAAGTGCTGAGACAGCAGGGCAACTGCTCAAAGAAGTTTCACCTCTTGTCCAAAAGGAGCATTTGAACCCTTGAGGGTTCTTGAGTAGATCCTTGAGTTTATCTTTATTCGAGCTGTAAATATGAGCCGTTGTGATGTTCTGTGGGTCGTTTATGAAGCAGTTGTGGCTGTCCAAGGTGCAGCTCTGTTTCAAGAGTTCGGGGGTAAATCTGTGATTTGGGTACTGTGGAAGGTGCAGGGGGTTGAAAAACTGTGCTGCAGACATCCTCCTTTGTTCAGGGACGGCCTTTCCAGGACGACAATACTGGCTCCTGTTACTCCTCTCAAAAGCATAAACACATGCCTCAGACAAATTTCTATTATGGATATGGACAGTGGTATAACAGAACCGAATAAGCTTTTTGGTTAAAAAAAACAGAGGTGGCAAAAGTTCTCTGTTATTCATATTGTGTACTTAAGTATGGATACTTGTGTAAAAAAAAAAAACTACAGTAAAAGTAAATGTACTAATTCAACTCCTTCGCTCAAGTAAAACCCAGAAAGTACAGATTTTGAAATGTATTTAAGTAAAATAATAATAATAATAAAAAAAAGAAACAAAACATTTTTGATTATTTTGCAAAAATAAAAAAATTGTGAAAGAATAATCTGGACGGAACTGACCAGAGATCTTGCATGAAATGTCTTCAAGGAAACTTCTGGACATCGGTCCAGTTGCCTTCTATCTCAGCATCTATAACGTTCACTTCTCCTGTGTTTTCTCTGAAAGGCTTCCAGTGCCATGGCTCATGTACTCGTTCATGCACGGTTTGGCTCCGGTCGCCGTCAGCAGCAACGGCCTCTTCTGCGCCATCGTGCTGCTCTTCATCATGCTCCTCTTTGTCATCATCTCCATTGCATCCTGCAAGTGGAAGATGAACAAGGTGCTGGGCTCCACCATGTTCCTGCTCTACTTTATCTTCCTGGTCCTCAGCGTGATGCTGGAGGATCGCATCATTACTTGCCCCGTTACCATCTGAGCCACAGGAGCTCTCGCCACCGCAGACGTCGAGTGAAACCGGAAGCAGGACAGTTAATTCACACCAATCCTACCTGTCATGAGCGTCGCTCTGAATATCTGTAGAAACTGTATAAAAAGCTATTGTAGTCACTCTGATTTGCTGCCATTTGTTTTGATGGCACAAACAATATTTTCAAGATTTTTTTTTGTCTTCCCACATTTCTGGTCAAAATGGCAGCTTTTTACTCATTTTTATATCCAAAATGGGATGCAAAGGTTTATACTAGAGGCTATGAGGGCACATGGTTGACACTAACAACGAGTTCATAGTGATCTAGAGTAAGTACACGTGATAGAAATCTTCCATTTGTAACTTTTTGTACAGAATGTAATACACACCAGCATCAATGACCATTTGTAATGTCCATCACGGAAAACCTTCAGGTTCTTTCAACAGAACAAGGTCCAATATCGGGCAAAATTCAATTACATGTTATTCAGCAAATCTGCACATTGCGATGTCACAATAGGCACTGATAACAAGGTGTACATTCAGCTGTATTCCTCTTTCGTTGTTTGTGTCTCATGATGTCAGACATGTGGAATGACATGAACGAAGCATCAGTTTTTTAGCAAGAAATTAAAACCAATTGTTCTGCTGTGAAGAGAGGGCTAACTGTGACCTTTGCAAGAGAAATGTGGATTATGTCAGAAAATTGATTGTCAACGCTGCCACCGGAGTAAAAAAAAAAATAAAGAAAGAAAGAAAAGAAAAGTGATACAAATTTTGGAACCTTTTAATAGAAAAACTCAAGCATAGCGTCAACAACTTAAAATCCATAGAATAAACAGGTTTATTTAGCATTGAAAGGAAACATCAGCTGAGGGCTGTACCTCCTTTTTATATAAAATCATACAAATTAGTATCTGTGTTACAAATGTTAAATAATAATTCATAAACATTGGTTAAACCCACAAATTGTGTAAACAACATGTAGACATCAAATGATGTTTTGGTCATTTGTGATTTTTTTTTTTTTTCTGAATGCAATTAAAATATTACTGTACATGCTGTAAGACTGTATTCCAGCCCTGTTCAGTCCAGCATCATATCATCATTATTAGGTTATTATGGTGAAGTTGAACTGCATTGTATTTAGGCAGAGTTATGTTTTTTGGTCAGAGGTGAAGATCAATATTAATGCAGAAACGTTATAATTCATTTGAATTTCAATAAAAACAAATCAAGCGTTGTTACAACCATACAAAATTGAAACAATATGCTCCATACAAACAAGCTCATCCATCTGTTTAAAGTGTCTTTAAATGTCCCTTTCGGCTCAGTATGTTACAATAAAACAGTGCATTGTGGTCCACAAGTCTAACACTGACATCTATACTTGTAGAAGAAAAAGGAAAAATAGAAAATATTTTTCAAATATTCAGTACATTTCCATAAATCCATCACAATGTGTGTAAGTTAATGTCCTAAAAACACGTGGCTTTAACCATTGGAATTTTTTTTTTTTTTATGATTTCTTTGATTGTTCTTTTTTTTTTTTAAGGAAATCTTTCCTAAATGGTCCCATATAACACATTTAATTTTTTTTGTTGTTGTAATCTTTCATTTGACTTAAAATATTGCTTGAAAACTGTGAATAATTCAAAGAGTTCCCTTTTGGATCATTTTGGTATATTGTGCACAAAACAAACACAAAAAGGTACAAGATCATTGTGCATATACACACTGATTGAGTATTAGTTCTTTCATAAATAATGTAATTTAATGAGTTGATCAAGTTTAGTGTATTGATTCCTATAATGGTGTTCAGGGTGCAGATAGTGATGAGTGTCTTTGAGTGTTGCATTTGTGACCAGAGTGTCCTCAGAGCAATTAGGCAGTCCAGTAGCTCCTGCAGCTGTCTCATAAAAAGTCAGTCAAGCGTTGGGCTGCTGGCTCGCAGCAGCACGTAAATGAGAGAGAATGGTAAGACGAGCTCGTCCTGACAAAGTGCTTTGTAAAAAAAAAATAAAAACAAAATACAAAGAACAAAAACAAAACGTGAATACTCAAATGCAAGTAGCAACTACAGACACTCTACAACAGACGCACAACAGTCTCAACAAAGGTCACCGGGACCACAACCATTTCCACAATGTGATGATTCACTTGCTCACATAATTACTCAAATCTTCATCAGAAAACAAAGTCATAAAATAGAGACTGACTGTGCAAACATCTTACTAAAAATACAACAGACATTTTAAAATATTTACAAAGACGAGGTCCGTCTCTCAGCGTCTCTCAGCGTCTCTCAGCTCTTACGCTGGCTGTACAACAAACTCATGACAGGCGCTTTACATTTCTACACAATGATCCTGCTGTGATGAAGAACGTGGTGTCAATCCTGAGTCTTGGGGGGGGGCAGTCAAAAACAGCAGCAGTGACTGTAGCTGGCAAAAAATAAAATAAATCTCTCTCACACACACACACACACACACACACACACACACACACACACACACACACACACACACACACACACACAGTGGGTCGTTCAAAGACTTGGCTCCCCAAAAGTCTTCCTGCACTCCATCACTCCGGCTCCGGGGGGGCGGTCACAGTTGTGTGTTAGTTTCACCTGGCTTGGTGTGAGGCGGTCGTAGGCCAGCTTGTACTCGCGGTCAAAAGCATCTGCAAGGAGGTAATGGTCGGTTACCGAAAAAGAAAAAGTGTCTGAAACAACACAGTTATCGATGTTGAAGCACTCTTTTTTTTAGCCTTGAGTAGTGTATCAGTTTCATTGAGTGTTGATTTAGATTGCAGCAGCGTGCAACAGAAAGGCACAGAGGAACCTAAGTGTCGTATTTGCATGTGTTGTGCTGAATGATGATTTCAATTTAGCTGGTCAGCAGACTGGAATTTCCAGTGCAGCAACAAGTCAAGTCTTGTTTACGATGTCTGTGCCCCACATAAACAGGGGCCTCGCCAGAATTGATTATAATTTTTCCAAGTGGAACATACAGTAGTTTCATATTGAGGGAATTTTGTGATGATCAGTCAAGTCAAAACGCCTTCTCCAATATTCAGCGCATGACCGCTAACGCTGGTGTGCTTGTGGGCTGCTTGCTAAAAATAAGCCATTATATAAGACGTTATGATTTGCTGGCTCGTCAATAATAAAACTGAATTTCTTATTGGGATACTTTTGATCGGCAAAGCAACGCGTGAACTGGCTGCATGACTTAAAGTGTGAAACATTTTTCAACTCACTGATATTAATGTTATTCCTGCCCAAGGCCACCAGAGCGAGGAACAGTAAATCTCGGTACAGGCTCCTTTATGGCACAGAGAAAGAAAACCGTTAAACTGGTCGATTTTTACATTTTTCCACACAAGGCTTCTCATGGAAATCTGCTGCCCACTGACCTTTGTCTTTTAAAACCCAGCTCTGGCCCCAGAAGCTGGATGATCTGGCTCATGGGCTGGTAGACGTCGCTTTTCTTGATGCTCCGCACAAAACCTTGCAGCAGCTCCACGGTGAAGAGCTGCCCTTCTTCACAAAGGCCCGAACGCACGAGGGAGTTTGCACCTGCGAGAGCGGAGCGGGACATAAAGAAGTTCCTCTGATCAAAAGCTCGTTTCCATCAGCCATCAGTCAAACTCACCTCTGAGAGGGGCGCACCGGCTGCCTGGTGCAGCATGACTAATAAAACGTCTCCGACTGAATTATGCATGATTCCAACTCGCTTCATATGCATTGCGCAATTTACATGTAAATAGGAGCCTTTGAAAGAACTCATCTTAAACCTGCTTCACCTCCTGAAGCACATCCTTTGAAAATCCTTTGACCCGACGCCTTTTACGACTTACAGTGTGCGTTCCACAGGACGTAGCAGGGTTGGACCTTGTCTTGATGCAGCTTCAGGTTGTCCCACATGATCCTCACCAGCACCTGTTTACTGTCCTCTGAGGAAATGCTCTGAGGAGTCTGCAAATGTCAAAAAAAGAAAAGAAGGGAAAACTACTTACAAAGTGGACTCGTGAAATCTTTCAGTGTTTACCAGTGGTGGACCATCAGGGCCAGCAGGGCCTTTTCTGCTGGACGAAACACTCAGAAAAGTCGCTTTTTCCCCGTAAATATAATATCATAAAGTTATTCTCCATCGTCTGTTTTCTTCATGCCATATTATCCACTCGGTTGCACTGCTTCCATTGTTGTATATTACAGTAGAGTTTTTAACCAATCATGTTTCAGCCAGCTTGAGTTGTCAGGTTCTATGAAATCTGCCTGAGGCCTACAGAATCAACATCGCAGGCTCCTGTCTGCTGTAGGTCAACGGATCCCCGTCAGTTGCGATAGCCAATCAGATGTCGAGTCTGCAATGCCAAAGCCAGCCAGCTGGCCGTATCCTTAGTGCTTAACTGTGATTGGATAAGCACTCGTGAGAGCCTCAAAGACTTAACCAGCCCCGATGATCCGATGGCTGAAGGAGGAGAAACTGCAGAATCATCTGCAACAATGTGGCGCATGACTGTGCAATTATTTGTTCTTGCACAGTTTCAAAAACAAATGTAAACAATATGTTTACTTTCATTTTGAATGAATGATGTTTGTTTTGTTCTCGTCCCGTTGGTCTTACATGAAAAGGGAGCAATGCAGTTGATTGGACAAACTTGTCTCAGCTCACATAGCAAACGTTTGTCATTTTCAGTGGTATTATGAGGTGTATTAATTTAGGTGGGACAATGAAAGTCTAGACGTGAAATTCACGGCCCGCCACTGGCGTTCACTTCCCCTCTGGCAGTTACATCAGTAATTGTTGGTTGCTACCTTTGGCACGTCTCTCCTTTCTCACACTGCTACTAGGAGTCTCTGAAGCCAGTGTTGTGAATGAATACTTTGACACAGAACGGTACCATTACTGGCTGTTCTGAGTCATCAGATGATGAATAATAATAGCAGCCTGACCTCCTGATGGGTTTTGAACAAACAGAACAGATGCGGCGCTGCTCCAGTGCCAACAGCATCCCTGCTGTGACCCACACGCTCGCGCAAATTCAGAGCAAACAAACAATTTCCTTCAAGTCCGTCAAATTATTTCATCCTCCAATCAGACGAGACGCCGGCACTCACCTGGTCGCCGCTGCTGCAGTGCTGCGAGGCCAGTATGAGGGCTGGCAGGTTGCTTGGCAAATCCAGCCTTTTGAAGTACCACACCAGGTTCCAGAAGACGATGGGGTGCTGGTCCACAACGCTGGGCGACGACATGGCCTGGTCGCCCTCGTTCACCAGCAGGCTCTCCAGCTCCTTCCACAGGACCAGAGGGCTCAGGTAGGGCACCGTCGCGGCAGCCGAGGCCGATGCGCCGCTGCCCTGGTTGCTCTGTGGAGCTCCGGACGCTGCGAGTGACGCCGACGTCTCCTCGTCTGTCATGGCGTTGCTTTCTCCAGTGGAGCTGAAGGGTGGAAACACAGAGCGGATCTGATTAAAGACGCCGTGGGGAGAAAGTTGCACCAGCAGACCATCTATTGAAACAGCAGGAATTCCACCAAAGCTGATCATTTCTCCTCACTCCTTATCAGCTAAATTTGTCTTATTTCATACATTTTTCTTTCACATTGTAATCCTTTTATTTTGGAATATTTTGCTGGCCTAACATGAAAAGCCGCATGATGAGAGAGTAGTTATAGTAGGGGCAATTTACAGGTGAGGCTGGATTAAGGACTAAGGAAGACCACTGGCTGAGAAGCTCTTTACCTGCTTGGCGGCCTCAGATTTTTGATTTCCACCGTGAGGAACGGCAGGAAGGCCGTGCCGCAGAACGGACAGGTGCTGTTGAGGTTGGAGTCGTTTGCCGTCCAGCCGGCCATGATCTCCTCGTCGTAAACCAGGCAGTCGCACGTCTTACACAGCGAACAGCTGGTCATCAGCACCTGCAAACCAGAGACTTTAGTTATATTACAGTTATGATAGTTTGTACTGAACGACTAAAAGCAGATGAAGTATTGTATTTTGCACGTTTGTATTTGTTCTATTTTGCAGATGTTGTTGTTTTGTTTGTGTTTCGGGGTAATTCCTGATTCTCCATTCTATTTTTATTGTATTCTAACAGGTTCCATAAGATTTCCAAACTGAAACTGAACTGAATAACGAAAATATAATGAAGATATGGGGCGCTGAAGTGTAGGGGGTGCAAACAGGGGAGTGGGGGACACAGGGAGAGTGACTCACCTCCATGGAGTAGGTGGGTGAGGGTTGGAAGCGGCAGGCGTCGGGGGAGGAATCTGGAGTGTGAGGTGTTCTGGAGGGAAGTGCCAGTCCACCTGGACACCGGGAAGCGATCGATTAGACAGACGGAAATTGAAGGCGACAGCTTGACAGGTGTTGGGAGAGAGCACGTGAGCGTCCGTGCACGTGCGCGCGTTCACGTGGCCCGTGGCTGAACGCAAGGGGAGCCTACGCGCTGAGTCGGCCCCCGCGCGCCTGCTGGCCTAGTTTCACGCGGAAAAACAACGCCGACCTCCTCCATCACCGAGCTCGACGCTAACCCTAAATTTAGACGTCAGCACCTTTTTCCCGTCGCACTCTTTCAGAGCCACAGAACGCGCAAGCGCAACAAGCTTTTATGCGAAGCCATTTATCCCGCAAAGTAATTTGAGGGATGAAATTTCACGCTTTTATGTCTCCCAGCTGTGTCAGCGAAGGCTTTTGTTCCATTTTCTGATCCACATTATCATTCTCGAGCGTCACAGAAGTAGAGAATTCCACAATGTTGAAAATATGTTGAAGGCAAAGTACACAGACAACATGTCTTCACACTGCCCGTGGGTGTATCCGGAAGACACAGTAGTCAAATTTGACTAAGAGGAGTGGGTAATTTTACACAAGAGACTCCCATAAGGGTAAATTCACTCCAAAAACAGTTTCAGTGGCGGAGGCAGAAATTTTTCAGGTTGGGGCGGTGGGGGTGGGACCACAGGGTGAAATCATGACACACAGAAGGGTTGGCAACACGATACCTGGAATTACTGTTTTTATCATTCCAAATTTTACTGTATTTATTTTTGTGTTTATCAAATATCTTCAGGGTGACCTTGGAACAGGCAACCTGTTATCATTCCTATGAATTAGAAGATGGCAAATCTGTTCATATTAATAATAGATTTAGATCAGCTTGTTCCCACTGTCCTAGCATCAGGGTCAGGTTGTCATTAAATTTCTTCTTTGAGTGTCTTATTTCCACCAAGGCCAAAATCCAGGCCAATCATCAAGTCAGAAATACATTATTCGTATAATGCGTCTCTGCCTTACTCACTGGCCACCACGTAGCTCCGCCCCTGAAAGCATCTCGCGTGTCAAAGTACCTGACAGGTGAAATCTCACTTGGACTTGGAAGTCTATAAAAAAACAAGCATTCAACCAACCAGAGAAGGAGTTGTGCCGGAATACTCTGTTGGGTGTGCCAGGGCTGCCCAGGTTGCCGTGACCTATGACAGGACTCCTCTTGAGTCGTGACATGGCGCCGTGTTGCGGCGAGGTGAAGCCGTCCGGGTCCAGACACGAGTCGTTATCCAGCAGCGAGGAGCAGTCGGCCTCGGCTGAAGTCAGCGAGGACACGCTGATCCGGTCGCAGTTGACGTCCTGCGGCGGAGGCGGAGGGAGAAAAGAACACAGTGAAGCTGTGGAGGCTGTTCAGTCCAAGGAGAGAGATAAAAAACAGGGCCCGTGCTTTATCGCATCAATTAGATAATTAACGCACAAAATGGCATTAAAAAAAGATTTATCACATTTCATTTTGTACTCTAGACAACGTGGAACGTTTGTCTGTGGACGAGTTTCTGGCACGCGAACGATAGCGACGCACTGAGTGACGTCAGACAAGACGAAGGCGGAGTCATAGTTGGACTAACAAGTTAACTATGGCAAAAGCAAACGTGAAGGACAACGACTATATCACCGCATGGCTAAGCAGCGAGCGTGAGCACTGGAGTGAACAATGACGTCAGAGCACTGATTACAACCAAATCAGCTGTCCCCAACCCAAATACTGCTATGCGATTAAAATATGATTAATTACGATTAATTCTTTACTGTAATTAATTTCGATAAATTTCTTTTAATCAAGTCCAACAGTCGGAACTGTTTGCCCTACCAACCTGCGTTAACGAGGTCTGGGAGGAGAGGCGGGAGTAGAGGCGGCTGGCCTTCTCCGCCACGCCCTTCCCCGCCGAGATGACGCTGCTCTTGAAGATGTCCAGCGTGGGCGTGAACAGCGAGTCCATGGAGAAGGACGAGGCGGAGGGCGTGGGGGACGAGGGCGACGCCGCCGAGGTGGACGACGGCCTCTCCCGGTCTCTGACGCCCAGGGGGAGGGACGGGGACGGCCTCAGCCTCTCCTTGGACTTGGCCGCCAGATGGAGGCCGGTGTTGGAGCGGAGCAGCGTGGGCGGCCGGGGGGAGGACCGGGGCGACGAGGCCGAGGGGCTCGACGGGCTCCGCGCGTCGGCGCCGGGAGCGCGGCTCCTCAGCGGGCTGCCACCGCCGTTCATGTAAGTCTCGATTTCCTCGGCGAGGTCGCGACGGGCCGGCGCCGCCTCGCCACCGCTGCCGCCAACCTCGTCGCTCCCTTTCACCTTTTCCGTCGCCATCAGCGACAGCGGATCAAAGCCGGCCTCGATGCCCGTTCTCCTGACGGTGCCGCCACTGGCCTCCACCTGAGGATCCTCCTTGTCTGTGTCTTTATTATCCTCTTCCTCGACACCCACGAGTCTGTCAGCGGCTAAATGCAGCTGCTGCTGCTTCGTGGAGCCGAGCTGAGGGACAGGCAGCCTCAGAGTTCTCGGCTGGCCGTACAAGTCCAGGGATTTTGGCCTCTCTGCCTTTGGGAGGACGATGTCGCTGGACGGACAGGGAGTCGCCCGGCAGCTCTCACCTGTAGGGGCAGACATGAATGCATTTATGCCAGGAACAGCGAGAGACCTGAAACTTGATAAATGATAAATAACGTGCAAAAAAAATTAGAATACACAATACATTTTCAGTCACTCTCCTTAAATGTTAAGTGTGTAATATTTGGAGATTTTGAAGAAGAAACAGCGACTTCAAGTGGTTACATTTTAGATTGCAGCGCCTTTCAATCTCCCCCTCCTGAGCTTGCCAGTGAGCTACGGTGGACTGCAGCCAAACCATTGGTTTATATTTTTGAAGATGCGAGCAGTTACCCTAACTACAAAGCGTACCTGTCAGCCAGACTGGATTGTCCACACTGGCTTCCTTAAAAATATGGTGGCGCAAGAATAAGAACCGTTTCACAGGTTGGAAAACCAAATTACTTTTATTGTACTGCGATTTTATACTTTTATTAATGTATTTATGAGCAGTGTATTATTATTGTTACCAATACAAAAATCGTAACTCAAACCAAATATTACACACTGGACCTTGGAAACCCTCCACAGAAAAGAAACAGGAACACATATAAAAGCCCCTCTACAAATACTGCTACCTCTATGTCTTTGTGCACATCCATACAAAATGCCAGCATGCAGTTTAGCAGTCGTTAATGTCAGACCTCATAGAGTTCAAAACAACCTGTACCTGCGCCGTTGTCTGTTGATTTGCCGTTTCGAGTCGGAGGAGAGTTGCTGCTGCTGCTGCTGCTGCTGACTGGTGCCTCCGTTTCAGGTGCTGCAAAGATAAACTGTTTTAATCACGGTGTCACTGCCTCACTGTATTCCTGCACACCTACAACAACTTTCAGTGACTCATCTCTTGATTCCCATCGTCGACAGTGGTGCATTTGTGTTTATTTGCGGATAAACGATGAAGAGAAGCGACACGGAGCTCGCAGCTATTCAGATATGATAAGTGGCGGCGGCCAAGGTCGAAATGTTGCCACTACTTTTTCTTCAACACACTCGCTGGCTAACAAAAACACCCTTTCCAGTTGCTGGTAAGCGCCAAAAACGGGAACAGAGGCTGCATTTGATGTGGCGTGTTGTAATCTGTGGCAAAATTGGAGAAATAAAGTGTGATGCCAAGAATCGGCGGGTTACATAAGAGCCTCATCCATCAACCGGGCCTCAGCAGAACAGCCAAATATAAACAGGGAAGGGGCGTGCGGAGGACGCGGCACTCCCACTCTGTGAAAATTGGGCTTTTAAAGGCAAATCTTCCACACGGCTACCAGCGGGCTGTGATTTACTCTTGCATAAGCGGCGGCCGTAAATCACATATTAGCGATGGAAAGTCCATCAATAACTCACACGGCTGCCTGCGTCCTTTCTCTTCCAGCAGTGCGGCACCGTCGCTCTCTCGGCTGCAGACTCTCTCCTCCTCTTTGGACAGCGAGTCGTAGCCTTGATCCGATTGGCCGCCTGGAAAGGAGACAAAGCTTTTAGCTGGACACTTTATTGTGAGGGAACTTTTCACCAAGACTGATTTTCTGTGTCATCCTATTTTTCAGCAGCTCATAAGTCAGTGATTGTCATTCTTTGCATTTATTAATTAAAAGTGTAGTAAAATGTTGTTGTTTTTTTCTTCTCTAGCGGCAACACGTCTTGCCTTTTGATTTATGGCACCAATGTTTTGATGCATTTCTTGGAACCTGACCAGTGCATGTCATTCTGTAAATATCACATAACGGATGACAAGCCGGGACGTTGGAAGTGAGACCAGTGGTTAAATTTTAATTTCTCCAGGCACAGTAACACGACGGTTTGTCGATGATGTGCCGCTAAGCTGGTAAGCTGACAAAAAGGAGCAGCTAGCGACGCTGCAACAGGTTTAAACAAGTCAAAGGGAAAAGATGCAGAGCGGTTCTACCTGTGCTGAATCCATCATCGCTGGAGTCCATTTTGGTGAAGTCAGTGTCGATGGAGGTGCGCTCGGCAGAGTCGTTTGCGCTGTCCAGGCTGCCGTGACTGACGGTGTCGAGATCGCTGCCGTCTGGAGGAGAGATAAGACGGGGGGGGGGAGAGGGTTGAGAGAAAAGACAGAGAACCGCCATGAAGATCTCAATCTGTCACCCCAGCACGGCGCACTGTGGGAGTGCGAACGCACAAACAAACTCCAGTCTTCAGGGTATTCATTTTTACATCAAAGGAAAAAAAAAAACCTCTTCACATGAACTGTTTTCATGCTAGTTAGTTTGGTGTTTCATCGGAGCTCCTCACCCTGCACATCAATATAGAAACTGGAGTTGGGCCAAAGTGAGAATTAATGACCGAAAATCAAGCCTCAGACAAGTGCTTGGGAGGAAAAGTCTCTTTCCTCTATGTAATTAGTGCTTTTAAAGAGATGCAGGTTGGGAGCGGCGGGCTCTGAAAAGGGCTGGAGGCTGGGATAAACCTTATTAAGAGACCGGGCAAGGAGCCTTGAAGAAACAACTGCTCCCGCAGGAACAAACTCATTTACATCTCAGTTCAGTGAGAATGACAGGGAGTGAGAGGGACGCTCTACTTCTAGTCACTTTCCAGTAAAATTAATTAGATCTCAGGGTGGCTTCACATATGTTTAGTCTTGAGTGCAAAACATCGATTACCACCAGAGTCCCAGCCTGTGTGCAACGTGTCCTGATTAGAAATTCATATCGAACTGGCTTTGGACATTGTGGATTAGTCATTTGAAGGCTAAACTGCTGGTGCTAATTCAACAGGGGAACATAGAGATAACATTTAAAACACCTTCACCATCACCTGAGGCAACATATTCAATCAGTGAGCATCTGTGCACAGAAGCTGTCAAGGATTTACTGAAGTTGAGTATGAATATTAAAAACCAACAGGTCTCAAACCCTCAAACTACATTTTTGTAGCTGTAACTACTGTTTTCTTAACTGAGCTTGATTCCAGTGAAACTCTGTCAGGACTGCAGTGCGTTTTGTTTTTACCTGAAAGCTGAGGATCCCTGTGCAGAGCTGGCTGTTTCCTCCCTGCTTGTTTGAACTGAAGCACTCCGAGGAGCACGTTCCTCAGCTTCCCCCACAGGAAGTAGCCTCCTCTGGTCGTGGATGGCCAGGTGCTCTCCAAGACAGCCTGATGCATCAGACACAAGCGGTTCATAACTAATCATATGCATTAGAGAGGTGGACCAAACCATTCAAACATTAAGATTTTTATTTCATTTCCAAGACCGCTTTTGGAGTTTCGCGAAGGGTAAATTCCACCCAGTGGCAATGCAATGGAAGCCTGCATTAGCCAAGTACTCCGATATAAATGTATGAAAAAGATTTCTACATGCAGTAACATGATATCATCTTGTATTCAGCTGTATCGGCTTCTATTGTATTGAGCTTCTCTTCCTCTATTAAACTCAGAGAGGGACAAAATGATACGTAGAGGTGAGTAGGAAATAACATGAAACGACATCTTTGGGAGAGCCGTCCATTTGAGTTTCGTCACTGCGCTTACGCAGACAGTAGACAGTGAAGAGTGAAGAGTGTGCGCACCTTGTTGTAGTAGCCGTAGGTGATGGCATTGGGCTGAACCCCAGCTTTCTTCATCTCGAAGAAGACCCTGACGGCCAGGACTGGCTGGCTGTACTGTCCACACAGCTGCAGCAACACACGGTAACACACCTAGGACAGACAGCAGGACTTTAAATCAACAAACCTACAAAACTGAAGCAAAATAATAATTTTATACTCACATACATTGTACACTACTCAATCATCATGGTTAAAAACGGTATAAAGTCTATAAAAAATGTCTTTTATACACCTTCATTTATCATCAATCAAGGTTGCAAACTGTTCGGTGTGCCATTATTAAAGGTTTCCCACCTCATCTGGAGCCTGCAGCTTCTTGTCCTGCATCTTCCTCAGCACATCGTAAGCTGTGCGCAGCGCCCGCACCTTGGAGTGGCTGCTGCCGACGAAGCCCGGCAGGCAGATGAACCACAGGCCGTAGCAGTGACGCAGCAGACACTTGGACCACATCTGAGGCATCGACGAGTAGGTCTTTGCCATCCTTTGGGCTGTTTTGATCTCCTGGGTTGAAAATCAAAGATGTAAATGTAAAACAAAAAAAACCCAAAAAACTAAAGGCAGTAAAAAAAACAAAAAAAACAAAAACTTGTGTTGAGAACAACAGATCATTTTTCCATTATTTTTGATGGCGAGTGGCTGACCTGTTTGGAGCGCCTGCAGATGGCATTAGGACTGGCTGGGCTGCTGTGGCGAGGGGCCATGCCTGTTGATGGAGGACTTGACCCCTGCAGTGGCTCCAGAAGCTCAGCATTCAGCACGGGGAAGCCGGAGTAGCTGCAGGATGAAATTTCCTCGGTCAGACAAAATCCACGACATGAACTAAAACGAATAGTGAAACACTGGCGATCCGAGAATCTCAAGCACTGCGAGATTCCTGAAGCCAATTTCTGGTTAAACTAAACCTCCGCAGTTTAATCTGAACAGTCAAAACTGTGAATTAGTCTTTTGGTGCGGCGTCTGGATCGCTTGTGCAAACAAGGCAAGGAAAGAGGGTCACACTGAGAGGTAAAATATTGCACAACCGTATTAGCTGCAATTAATTTGAGGATTGATGGATCTCATCAATATGAATGTTTTGTAAAGCTCGCACTCAGGAACCCTGAATATTCCACCAGACGTGTACAGAATGTGGTTCTGAGCAATCACGACTTTTATGATGACTGATTAGCAGCACCACTAATGAATCTGATGGGTTTCAATCTCCTGCGTGGTTCCTTGTAGTAGCGGAGAGATCTGAGAATCCGAGTGCACGGCCAGATTACTGCACAAGGCTGTTATACAGAATCTTATGATACTTTCCTGCATGATAAAACAACAGCCTTTTTCTTGCTATACTCCAAACACTCCCAAGTGTTTCGCAGTTGAAAAGTAGAACGGAGACTGTCAACATGCGGCTTCCCACTTAACCCTCATGTTCACATGTCAAACTTCACTGCCCACCCCTGCGTCACATTTTCCCTGCAGCAGAGAACAGCAAACAGGGGGTTTGTTTTGTTAGGATTAAGGTGAGGGGTCGGGGTAGAGGCAAAGAATGGTGGCCAATCAGAAGGAAGAAAAGCGTGTCTTCGCCGATCATCCCCGTAGCAGAAAATAACATTGACCCATTCATTCCATGCGTGTTTTACGTTGGATGCAATCCATCCACTAGAGGGCAGTGCTCAAACACATCGGTTAGAGTTCGCTGTCGCAATGCCCAGGTGAGCTACAGCTAACGGCCGTGTTTGTGATTGCACACACATTCGCACAACTTCCTTTCAAACAGTTGAGGAGTCATGTCTTTCTTCTTTGTTTGTTCCTATCGGTGATTGTATGTCAGGCGCACTGCACAACAGTGCCCCCATGATTTTCGCTGGTACTGCGCTGATTTCTCTCTTTAGCTACGCATCCGCAAGCCCCCTGGAAAAATGCAGATTTGGGCACAAAGATTTGATTTGCCTGCACAGAGATACTAGTGTAAGTGATGGACACGTGAATGATGTAAGTCAGTGGCCCCCGACCTTTTCAGCACCACGGCCCGGTTTAATGTGAGCCAATATTTTCACGGACCGGCATGAAAACTGTGGTATTTTCTAAATATAATAGTAAACGTGAATCCACTGTGTACACGTTTGGAACTTTATTAGCAGCGTCCTCTTAACATCGTGACAGCAACATAAAAAAATAAAAATCTGGTCTGTTGAACTTTGCTTTCTTTTTCTTGGAAGTCGTGCACTCTTCCGTCTCCTCCCTGTTCCTTTTCCTCTTTCCAAAGACGCTCGCTTTCACTCATGTTGCTCGCCTGCTTGCTAGCTTGTGGGTTTAATGTCGCGGTAACGTATCAGGTGACCGAGACAAGCGCCTTGACATCCGTCAAGAGTTGAGCATTAGATGGACGTAACGGAGAGAATCCGGTAATTTTTCAAAATAAAATTGTTCAGACTCAGATAATGAATGAAACGGGATTAATTTAACAGAAGTTAATTATTCTTTCTGTCCGGCGGAGTACCAAATGACCCACAGACCGGGGGTTGGGGACCGCTGATGTAAGTGACCCATCAGTAGCTACCGGCTCAGGATCAAACATGATCTCATCAGTGTTGTCACATCACTGTACAAATCTCTGGATTTCCGAACTGATAAACCGATGGATTATTGTCTTTGTGCGCGAGGTCGACTGTGGTTGCATCATCTGAAAATGAACAATGTGTTTGTCACCGTCCAGTACAGCCAGCAGTGTAGAACATGATTAAAGACTGCACAATGCTATGCTAGTAGAAGGTAATGTTTCTTTGCGTGTGACCCCCTTTCTAACGTCATTTTTTGATGTTATTTGTGTTGCCCCCTTCTGCCTTCCAGAGGTGCTGTTAAGGCGTGTCTTATTAGTGCACACTGTGGTACCTATAGCAAAGAGGGTGCTCCTCTCCTTGCGGCAACGGAGGCAGCTCCGGCGGGTTGACGTAGACCGTGTGCTCACTGCTGTGGGACTCATCTAGTTCAATCAGTCTGGTCTCCTCAGGCCGTTCGCTGTCCATCTGGGTTTTGAGAGAAACACACGTTGGTTATAGATCCTCCCCCTCCACCCTTCATCTTCGCTCTCAGCACCACTAGGAACACAAATCCATAGGCGTTGCGCTGCCATCGGGCTCAAGGGCATCCGATACTCCCCGAACCCGCGGATGAGATCAGATATGGGGGTCAGCGAGGACAAACAGATGTCAGTAATGAGGCAGTCCACATGAGAAATACGCCTCATGTCTCCACTCCATTTATCTAAATGGTGCTGCCAAGGCACAGGCTTGATCCTGTGCATCCTCCAAGACTTTATTAATGCAGGCTGCAGCGACCCGGACCAAATTGATGTCATGTTGCTCCGGGGACATGTAACCATTAAAGTGCACCATTTTGGCGGAGGCGCTTCCAATAAACGGCCATATTTTCCCTCCGCTCAGAATTGACTGATCTGCTTTCTGGGGGAAGCTGAGGAGCTCTAGTGCTTCCCCGCCCACCCGACAACTCCAACAGCAACACTCAAATGGTGTTCTTTCTCGGAGAAAATCGCTGCGGAATATCAGCCTGCGAGATCGTTAAAAGCCACTTGGCTTCTCTCAATCGATTCCGCCGGTTTGTCGCAGACGCGAGATTTGAGAGAACCGTCAAATTACGACAGAGGCTAAGTCGCCGCGCAGCCCGACTGCGTTACAGGATTTGTTCCACTCGGTCGGGTGGATGATTTAGTCAACTGACTCTCGCTGACCCATTTGCCCTCGGCCCGATATCCCTCAGCGTTTCTCCACGCGGTTGCCCTTCCTCTTGCACCCAAAGGGGCCTTTCTCAATCATGCATGTTGTTGTCAACTTCAGCAACAAAATGAATCAATGCTTCCACTTCTCCATAATAACCACAATGGCCAGTCGTTCAGGAGCTTCAAGTATTCTTGCAGGAACTAAAAAAAAAAAAAAAAAAAAAAAAACCTGGCTTCCTGATTGCACAAGTTCGAAAGCACAGAGGCATTGTTTTTTTTTTTTCTGAAGAGGAGGATGTCTTGTCCTCTTTTTTGTGTGCGTGTAGGCAGGTTGTGTTCACAGAAAAGGCTCCAACATCCCTAAATGACTCACCCTCTAAGTGAAAAGCACTAATCCACATCCGATTTCAACACCAAAAATGCATCTTATAGCTTCCTTTTTTTTTTTGGCCTCCTTTGTGTCTCTCCGCCTCCCACCTCAGAAACTGTTTTCTGCAACCTCGACACGTGGCTCCTTCTAGTAGCCTGGTGTTCATACAACGATGATTGCTGACACTTACTGACAACGACTGCACAGTCTTATATTAGAGCCCATTGTGAGCGCTTCATAGGTCCTCCTCTTTTGTCACTTTGATTTATTCTGCAGCCACGCACAGAGCGGCCTGAGCTGAGACACGCTGAAGGAACCAGTGGAAGACACTGGTGAGGCTGATAGGGAAAAAGTGAACCGCAGCAGAGATTCTGATAGCTTACCTTGCCTCCTGTGGTGAAGAGCTAGTGGGCATGGACCGCCGTGACAGAGCAGAGCAGCAGTAAAGATAAAAAGGCAGAAATCAGAGAAGAAGAGGATGAACAAAAGAACGAAAGCAGCAGAAGAAATAAAGACGGTGCAGCTAAGAATGTCTTAGCGCTATTGCTAACAAGGGGCCAAAAGGAAACCGGCAATGTTAATCATGCTTTGTTTGTTTGTATTAAGTCCTTTCGTGTGCTCATTGCCTCCTTTAAATTAAACAGAGGCTATAACAGATTGCAGTGATGAGAAGGTCAGAATGCGATTAATCTCCCTCGTAAGCGGCGCCGCTTTATTGTTCTTCCCCAGACAAGTGTGGGACGTCTTGGTGAGCGTTGCCTCCCCCTGCATGGGGAGGCGGAGGGTTCCTGACATGAAAATCCATGGCAAAGATTAGCGGCGAGCCTCACCTTGTCAACACACTCATCAAAGAAAGCCAGGCCGGCATCCTTATCGCTGACGAACGAGCACTCCTCGATGAAGCGGCTGAACATTTGAGTCTTGATCATCAGAGAGTAGAACCGCTGGTGGGAGCGGTCGCGGCTCTTCAGGAAGCCTGCGGGGAAATGGTGAATATTAGCTTTGGTTGGGTTAGGGGTGGGGGTGGGGGTGAGGGGCACTGACATGACATTACAAAAGTGGATGTTCGGCCCCATCCGAGGTTTCAGAGCGTCGACGGGGTTGTCGCGCAGGGCTCTAAGAGCATTTACAGGAAATTAATACGGTCGTGGGGGCGGGGGCGGGGGGGTATTAGACGCTGTTCTGCTTGCATAAGAGTACGCAGATGTGCGGAGAGGCTGTGCTATTAATCATAGCGGTTCATTCGTCTTGTCATGCAAGACTAATTTCCATAGAGGCTTAAGCTAAATCAACAGCGTCGCTTTGGCAGTGATTTAAGAGAAACTCTGATGCAGCGGCTCTGGTGCCCAACAGAGAACTGAAACATATTTAGGAGGATGGCTAACAGCTCCATCGTGTCCCACAATGGACACACACACACACACACACACACACAGACACACAGACACACACACACACACACACACACACACACACACACACACACACACACACACTGGAGTGCAACAGCGATAATGGTATCACTATGTGGTAAGTACTGATATTACTTCCTGAGGCTAATTTTCCATTACCTTTGGGAAGAAAACCCCACAGCTTGAAAAGAAGTCCTACAAAACCAAGACTGACACCTTTTAAATTCAGCCGTAGCTTTTTATGAAGATGTTGTCTTTATCTGGCAGAAAACAATTAAGTTCTCTGCAAGGTCAACCAACTGCTCCACCCTATCCAAAAATGTAGCGGTTACCTTGGAGGTCAAAGAGGGAGCTGGCATCTGTTGTCTTCTCAGAAGGGGCCTGAGTGATGGGCAGCAGGTAGGAGCGGTAGCCCCGCAGGATGGCCGCCATGAAGCGCAGGAAGGCCTCCTGGATCTCCAGCTCCAGGGTGTGCAGGCTCTTCCCACCGTTGAGCTCGCTTTCGGTCACCGTGTGCTCCGTCTGCACGTCTTCACGGTTTAGCTGATCGCCTGGCACCGCAGAGCAGCAGGTTAGCAAACAACTCGGCGAGCTAAACATCTGAAGGGCATCTTGAGTTGAACACAAATTATTCAGCACAGGGCAAGAAACGACAGCTAAATGCGTTTTACTGTTTAAATCTTTTAACATATTCAGCCGGCAGAGAAAAGTTCCCAGCTGAAAAGCTTCATTCTGAAATGAAATACAAAGGCATGTATGAAGAAAAGCAATTACCTGATGGATCTCATGAACATTTATTTAATAATAATAATAATAATAATAATAAACTTTTATTTGTACAGCGCTAAATCACAACCAAAGGCGTCTCAAAGCGCTTTATACAATCAGAGAGAACCAACCGGGCCGCTTATTTGGCAAACAAAGCACCAAGAAAATGACCTCAATCTGCGACAAGTTGTAGGACAGTAAAGCAAAAGGTGAAACTGACCCAAACTGCTTCTATACAGACTGATCTCAAACATCCAGGTAAGTCTCTGACAAGGCCTGGCAAATCTCATGTGAAGTAAATATGATCCTGTTAGAACTGAATAGCTTCTACTGAAGTTATTCTGGATAGTTGTTTCAAGAAAAGTCTGTGTTAGGAAAAGGAAGCTATGTGACCGACAACTAGCTACGTGACTTGCTGGAAGTTGACTAAAGGCAAAAAAAAAAAAAAAGAAATGTCTATGAATCATGGGAAATGATTAATGCAAGTACAAATGCAAAATGAGGCAAAGAGGAATCAATTACACAACATCTCCTGGGATGCGGTAAACACTGTTTCACATATGGAGCAGCGCAGCTTTCCTGTAAAACCGACTGAGTCAACGGACTCAAGAAGAGGAACTTAATTATTCATGGAGGAACATCTAAAGTGACACAGCATGCGGCTGCACTCACCTTCAAGGAGCTGCTGATAGAGCTTATTCAAGGTGCTCAGAAGATGCTTGCAAGCCCTTCTGGGCAAGATTTTCCAAGTCAGGGCCTTCTTGTCATCTTTCCTGGAAGCACAGCACATGGTTTTCATTATGCGGGAGGACGGCAACAAGGAAAAAAAGAACCAACAACAACATTGTAAATCTCTATTGGAGGGAGACAAATGCACCGACATCTGGTCTGACACTTTAATCTCTTTGCAAAATAGCTTTTAAATTCAAGTGCACTGAAAGATGTTTCACATTCCAACTTGTCTCATTACATAAGAGGCCCTGACAGCGCGATAGCGATGCATGCAGGGGAAAAACTTTCACTGATAAAAATGAGAGGACACCATGAGAGGACAATATTGGAGTGAGTCTGACAGAGTCCAATGTGGCTGAGCTTCCGTGGCGGACGTACTGGGATATTGTATTGGTGTCCAGGTCCACGCAGCTGATGTCCGCAGGGGGCACGTAAAGGTCGAAGTATCGGGAGTCCACGCCCACAATGAAAGGGCACGGAGCGCTGAGCACGTCGGCCAGTGCCAGCGGGCAGAGTGGGATGTAGGGGCACGGCCAGTGGAAGGGAAAGATCATCTGGCAAAGCAGGAGAGGATAGAAGAGATTTGACAATGATCCCAGCGGCAGTCGCTTTTATTTCCACCTGCTTTTTGAAGAGGAAAAGAAAAGCATTCCTTTGACAATGGATTAGAAGTGACTCAGCGTCAGGTACAACTCTTAAAAAAATAATAATAATAAAAAATAGAAAATAAAACTCTGAAGTTTTGCCCTTTCTATTGTTGCACAGATAATCAAACATTAAAGGTTCAGGAAAAAAATCTACCAAATGCAGCATATTTTGGGTGTCTGTCGACTCGGTTTTAGCTAAAAGCGTGACTAACCAGGTGCTTGTGAGGGCAGAAAAACACTAATAGTCTCCAAGGACGGAAAGGACTCAAATGAAAATATCAGTGAAGTATCAGCGTCCTTCGAGACATCACTAACGCACACATTTTTTTGAAAAATGACCAGAAGAAGTAAATGGTGGATTTTTTTTGTTTAGTTCATTTCTGGGGAATTCACTGACAGTCCAGGGACACATATTACTGTTAGCAAACATTTATCATTGAACTTTACAAAACAGTTGCTATTTTCATTCGGAGGAGTCAAAACGAGGACAAGGTCCACTGGACTTACAGACACCAGGGCCTCGGTGACGCTGGTGAGAACCGCCGGACGCAGGGAGTGAACCAGGATCTTGTGCTCTGTGACCGCCAGCACCAGCAGAGTGGCGGCATTCTTGGGGCCCAGGTTGAGAAGTAACGTGGAGAGGCTTCCACCGCTGCAACGCAAAACACACGCCGATAAATCCAAAACATCCCGTCTACGTGTTGCGGTTTTACATATTAATGATGTTTTCCCACCTCAGAGGCAGCGGCGAGGACACAGGCTGGCTCAGCAACAGACTATCGTGAGGAGACAGCTGTGAAAGGCAGGATTGGGGCGGTTAGCTCAAGCCTGGCTTTAGGGAAACTTCAGCCAAACCAAAATTAAGCAAGCTCAAAAAAAAAAGAAAAAAGAAATAAATTATTATTTTTGCCTCTAAATTCCTAAGCTTACCTGGACCAGGATGCGAGGTCTCTGAGTGGAGGGGAATGGCACAGTTTGCATGAAGTGAGAGATGTGCCTGCAAGTGAAATCGTAATCTGTTAAAATGAGGCACATGCGCCTCCCAGCCAGATTAAGACTAGATCTGGGTGAAAAAGGGAAGGAAAGAATTTAAATATATGCGTATAAAAAAAATATGCTGACTTCTCAATAGGCAGTGCGTGAGGCCCGGAGATGGAGTATCGGTAGAGGAACGTCAGAAAGCTTCTGAAGGACTGGAAGAAGGGCCAGTGGGAGAGGAGGCAGATGCTCTTGTTGCTGTAAACACTCCGGGTCCCGTCGGGTCCGAGGCCCTGGCTGGGCAGGCCGAGCTGCGAGCGCTGGCGGTCGGCCAGGCTCTCCTCAGGGTACGGCTCGTAGAACTGGATGGCTGCTCCGTACACCTGCAGCCAAGGAGAGCGGCGGCCATCAGCACGGAAGTCTTCACGTAACAACTACTAACGCAAAGTGACCGGCCACCGCGATGGCAAGTTTAGACAGAAACGCACAGAGACGGCAGTCAGCGGCAGTTGGTGAGAACTTCTCATCACCGGCTTCACTCGAGACTCCATCATAAGACATCAGCTGCATCGCGCGATCGTCCTTTTGAAGCCGCACCGCCCAGAAGCAAATAAACAACTGCAACGCGGTGAAAGGCGTCGGGGGACTCATCAGCGGGGACCGGAGCTTTGCTGTGGAGCAGGAGCAGGCGCTGAAGCTTTTCTAAACTTATTCACCGGCTCATGTGGTGCATGATCTATCCATTATTCAGAGGCTGAGCTGCAAAAAATATCTTTCATGCTGCATTGCTTCCGCGCGGCTCTTAGTATTCCGAGCGCAGCCCTTAAGTCAATTCCGCTTCCAGTCAGAGCGCAGGAGCCGATTGATTGTCTGGTATTCTTAGAAATACTACCGCAGTTCGTCGACACCCTTTGTCCATCAGGGACGCTAATGCACCGAGAGACTGGAGAAGGAGATAAAGACGGAGATGCTGACTCAACCGAAGCGATCGAGGTGGGAGGCTTGCGTCTTAACGACAGAGGAGAGAAAAGCAAAGATTACGAGAGAAGTGCTACATTGGCGATGATGTTGGCTAAACTTCTGCTGGAAAGTAGGTCGCAAGTGAGGGTCTCTGGGTTGGTGGAGAAATAAAACGGCGCAAAAACAGAGAGCCGGCCAAGGAATAATGATCCGTGAAGAAAATGGGTTGTGAGTAACACAGAAGTGGCTTCACCTTCTCGCCAGAGGCTCCAGTCAGCACAAACGTGGAGAAGACAGGCAGGGAGTGTTTGGTGTGAGCCGGCCAGCACTCGATTGTGGCCCCCATGGGCAGGCAGAACATAGGCACTGACTCGGGCAGTGGGAAGGACTCGTAGTCCTCCTCTGGGTACCTGCACAGCAGACCTGGACAAAAACAGCCATTATGAGGACACTGTTATAGAACGAGTTTCACCAAGAGCTCAACAATCTCCAAGTACATCATTCATACTTCATCTGGTTCAGAGTCAGATTCTGATTCTGATTCTGAACCTGATGAGGTCCAGTTTCAGATTACTGAGTTCTTCTTTGATTATTGTTGCATTAACTGGTTCAGAATCAGAATTGGAACCAACGTCAGATCAGATTGTGATTATGGTTCTGGTTCTGGTCATGGTTATTTTATTCTTCACCCTGTTTGAGGGTCAACAGGTAGAAGGTGTTGCAGCTATACACAACGTAAAGCTCTCTGAGGCAAACAGCTTCAGCATCCTTGAGCTGTACAAAGGTTGTTTGCTTGACTGTTTGGAAATTGCATTATTATATTATTACCTGCTTTGTATGCGATCGTGTTGGCTTTGGCCAGAGACTTCTTATAACAGAGGTAGACCGAGGAACCCCACTGGAACATAAGATGAGGGGGGGGGGGGGGCGGGGGGGAGACAGTTAACAGACCAGTCGGTTGCTGAAAAATGGGCGTTGAGCTCAGAGTTCAGTCCCACCATGCTGCTGTTGAGGTTCCTGTCCACCTTGCAGAAGGTGTGGGGCGGCGTCTCGCCCTTTCCCGGGATGATGACGCAGACATCGGTGACGGCGAGCGACGTGTGTGGCTGGCTCTTGGGGGCGCGGCGGTACGTGATGTAGATGCGCTGGGACGAGGAGCCGCTGATGTTGGCCGGGCGACCTGAGGGCGTGGTCTGGACGATGTGACACCCGGACTTCAGCTTCTCCTTCCACTCATACAGAATCCTGGGATAGCAAGAGTCACATTCAGCACAATCAGCCAGATCAGAGATATTACTGGCGAGCTCCGATATTCTATTCACCGGGGGGAGACGTAAAAAGCAGAGAAATGCATTTGAGAGCAGATTAGAGAGGGCCCGAGGCAGAGCAGTGATTAGTGGTGCAGGGTGAGTGAAGGGTCAGTGGCCAGGGATTAGTGCTTACCCAAGATCCGTCAGCGGAGGCTTATCTCTGCCTCTCCTGAAGCACAGGAAGATCTGCGGCCCCCTGAGGCTGGCCCCGTTCAGTTCGGCGGAGAGGCCCGACGGGGTGGTCTCCACGCAGGTGAAGCCGGGGGGCACCTCCTCCCCGAGGGAGCGGAGCACCACGGCCACATCGGTGATGGGGGCCTTGGGTTTCACCCACCTGGGGCCGGCATCGTCAGAGTGCAGCTCATCCTCCAGGGGCTTGGAGGAGTCGGTGAGGCCAGCAACCACAAAGTAGTCCGCGACACGTGGCCCTTTATCCTCCATCATTTCCCATTCCCACACTGTGGGCTGAGGAGGAGGACAGAGGGAGGGTTGGCTTTACAGATTTCAGATGCTTTTTGAACCATCGTACGTGCAGCTAAGGCCCAATATTTCACACTGGAACCAAGGGGAATACAACTTGGCAGGGACTCACAAACAGCCTTTTCAGAGGCTGTAAATTTCCCACGAGCTCAAATATCAAAAAAAAAAAAAAAAGGAGGCAAATTAAACTTGGAAAGCTTTGCTTTTTTCCCAAAACCCTCCAAATCAAGACATGATCACTTGGTTGCATTCAGATGATGAATCAACAGGGATTCTGAGCGTTGTCCTTGTCAGAGTCACCGTCAATGTACATTTCCAGCGAAAGCTCACACGAAGAGCTGCTGTGTGTCGATGCGCTGCTAAAAAGAATTGCAGTCGGGTTGAGTGTACAGAAAATCAGGCGTAAAATACAGATGATCTTTGGAAAAATGTTATAAACCCACCGACCCCACTGCTGTGTTAGGCAGATGGCAGATTGAACACGCTGCACAAGCATAGACCGCCGCAGAAATGAATATATGGAGAGCATCTGGAAGCCTTTAACGTGCATTCCTTGCTTGTTAAAATGTCATATTTCATTAAGAAATACGCCGGACTTCACACGCTGGTGACCTTTCCTATACGAGCATGACGGATTATGTAAAAATCCGACACATGCCTTTGTAGACAAGAGGGAATGTCTGCAAAGGAAAAAGTGCCAGAGCAGAAAAAAAAAACCAGAACTGCGTGGAAACACAGAAAGGCTGCATTCTGTTGCAGCTAAAGGCTTTTCGTAAGCTTTCATCGGAGGAATACTCATACATTCGGCAGCTGACAATGTTTAGAAGGGAAGAAAAAGAGGAATGGACGGCGCACCAGTGAGTCAGCTCGTTAGAGCTCCATGGCGAAGCCCTGGAAACCTTCTCAGCGCCGGGGCCTGTTGATTGTGCTTGAGCTGAAGAGCGGCTGCTTTATCTCTCAGCAGTTTCTCTCACACTCACCAGCGGACTGATAAACAGCTGCCCATTATTTTCCCTGAGTGGCAGATGAGGGAGTTGGAGCGCGGTTGTCCCCCACCTCTGCGCTGGATGTGAAGGAAACACGGCAGACAAGAGGCTGTGACCGCGTCACACTCTCTCAGGGCCTTGGCTTTAAATCGAACGCGCGTGTGTGTGTGTGCGTGCGTGTGCGCAAGCGCCGCCTCACATGAGGCAGAGCGATGGAACAGAATGCACGGCACTGCTTACGGGCTTAAGGGCGTGAAAGCGACGGCTGACACGACAACATGGAAAAAGGCAGATAATCTATAGCAGGAGGGGCCACGCTGCATTATTTGTGACGGTGAACTGCACTGATGAGTTCACCATCTGGGCCCAGAACTCAGGACAACACCTACTTTTAACCACCAGGTTGAGTTGTTTAAAACCAGGCAGAGCGACATCATCCAAAAATCTACAATTGAAACGTCCAAACTGTCACTGAGAAAATCCGCTCGATTTTTCTGTTACGTAAGTCCGTTCGCACGGCCCGCCGCCGCCCACAGTGGCCTTCAAAATGAAATCAGCTGACATCACACGTTGGCCCATCGTCTCGCTTTGTTTTTCGCCCTCATCTGTATCTGTTTATGTTTGTTGATGCTCAACTGTTCCCCCGATTAGCCGTCGGCTGTATTGATGCAGTTTATGCAGTGTTGAGCCTTGAGGGTACAGCCTGTGACTCAGCACAGCGCTCAGGAAAACATTTCTTTCTTCGTCTTCTTCTCCTTCTTCTCCACGTATTAGAACTTTGATTATATTAAGTGCAGACATGGCATAGAACCCCGCCCCAAAAAAATGTCATTATAATGCAACGTAATGACCTGTTTCTACACTGAAAGGTTTACGACATTATTATTGAGGAGTAGTTTAAATACAGTTTCTACAAAGATGACAGGCTTTTTTTCTTTTTTTTTTTTTTTACGGCCTCTCGATTTCTTTTCTGCAGAAATGACGTTATGGGAACAGTTACACTGTTGGGTGGAGGTGGATTGAAAACAGCTCTCCGGAGCTTCTTTCATGCTTCCCATGTTAAATACATCTTCAAACACAGTAGGGATAAAATTAACATCAAAAGACACATTCTGGTAGTCACCTGGGGTTAGAGTGAGGGAACAACCAAAGAAGGTCTCATCTCCACTGTGGCAGATGCGCTGCACAATTCTCGGAAGGTACCGGGGATTAAATATAGATGTAATCTGCGGTTGCTGCTAAAGCAGTGACTAGGGTGCCCTTTCCTCCAGCTCAGCCGGAAGCAAAGGTCCGAGTGACATCTGCATAGTAGCAACGTCAAAACTAAAGACTGTTGAATGTTACATGTTGTTGCTGAAATACGCCTCGTAGATTATCTCTGTAAATTGCATGTGATAAGCACAGATCTTAATAATTGTGCTTGGAAATGAAAGGATACTCTCAGATGAAGTGCTATGGTCCAGTTTTACAGCAAACTGCAGCAAACCAAAGCCATTTTTCTCTTGCTAGTTTGTCTTTGCTTATCCGCAAGCACCGTAAGCACGTGCCAGATAAAAAGCAAGGCTAACTGACACAAATGGGAAACAGAAATAAATGTTGGGTTCCCATTTGTCTCTCTGTTTTTAATACAGAGTGAGCTGCATGAAATTAGAAATACGATTAGACTTCAGTCTCTGTCCAAACGCATTCCTGTGACTGCTGAGTTCATCCATCCACTAAATCTTCTAAAGTCCTGTGAAATCTACTGAGTGACTGCTAGATCTGCTAAAATCAATAAATAAACCAAACTCAGCTGAACTTGATTTTTCTTTCTTCCCTGTGCAGAATTTGAAACCATCTTGTCAGTTACTTGCGCAACCCTAGACTTTCTGAAGGCTGGAAGTGAGTGACTCGCAATCTCCCCAGAAACTGCAATCGCGACGTTCGCCGCAGTTTTCGTCATAGAGGCAGCACAAATAAGGCTAAAACGGATTTCCTCTCCGTGCAAGTCAACACGCCAGCGCTCCCCTTCACATCCATTATTGTTTGCATGAGTCACCTCCAGCCAACAGCTTTTTCAGAGATTCAATTGTGCGAACCGCCTCTGTATTTCAGCTCTTTCCCTTTTAAAAAATGAAAAGACGAAAGAAAATGTCGTTTCCCAATGCTCTTCGAAAATTAAAAAACATGGGCTGGACCATCTGGTTTCAACACGTCATTTCGAGCTCCTATACCGTAACCCTTTTCAGAGATTTACTTCCTTCTCCAAGATCTATGAAAAACTCCCCAGCAAACAGCCTCCTTAGCCCGCTGTTTCACAGCCTACCACAAAAATGTTGCGCTTCAGCAGGAAACCAAAAGGTGGCCCGGGAGAGCTAATGAACACCTGGCCGGGTCAAAGCCATTAACTTGGGGGAACACGGAGCGCAGAACTTGCAGAAACAGTTCGATAGTGCGCATGTAAGTCGCGGCAGAAAGATCTGACAGAAAAAAAACAGCAACAACTAAACAACAAAAACATAAGCCTTTCTTTATCGCCCCAGCGCTTTATCCTATCTCGCACCAGTCAGTCATGCGGGATTTTGACAGCAGACCATTAAAAATAACAGGGCCCCCCTTTATGGTGCAAGAGATTTGGGGATGTGAAATCAAAGCAGCGCTGACTTCTGCTGTACGAGCGTGGCGGGGTTGTTGTGATGATGGCCCGGGAGACTAAAGCAGCAGCAGCAGCAGCAGCAGCAGCAGCAGCAGCAGCAGCAGGGGCTGCTGGACTGGTAGCTCCAGGCTGCTGGCCGCGGATTACAGGCTTGTATAGGGAGAGAGGGAGGGGCGTGGAGGATGGGCGGGCGGGCGGCCTGTCTCAAGTGAGGAGGGAAACACCACAACATTTCACCCATCAGCATCTGTTCACACTGCGTACCCACGGCCTCACCTCGTGCCACTTGCATTCCTTATGGTGTGTTTGAAGTGGAGACCACACACACCAAAGACAAACAAAGCAGAAGGATTAAGATAATTAAAAAAAAAAAAAAAAAAACAGAGAGAGAGAGAGGACACATTCCATGAATAGTCTACGAGGCCCAGATTATAAAACACTGTCAGTTCAGTATGTTTCTCCAAAAACAAAATAAATTAAAAAAAAAAAATCTATTTTAAAATGACCATCATCAATGAGGAGCGACCATCACCATTTAGAGGTGGTGGTGGTGGTAGTGGTAGTGGTAGTGGTGTTCCCATATGCCCACGCCAGAAGAAGAAGCCATCTTACGGAGCATCTCCACTGGATGCGCACAAGCAACCGTGCATGTGCGTGGACGCGTAGTAGCCGACAGACACACTGGATATAAACGCACAAAGATGCTCCGGATGAAGCAATGTGAATGTTTCGCACGAGAGGCAGAACGCTTCTTCGCAATTTGTACACGATGCAAGCATAGGACAATATAGATAATAAATAAATAATAAATAATAAATAATAAATAATTAAATAAATAAATAAATAAATACTACTAAGGATGCCACGCGAAGCAAACGGGCTCCATCACAAATAAACACTGAATCCCAATCAAGGTGTGTGACAAACGGCACTGTCCGCGCGCGCGCGCCGGATTTCTCGCTGTTGTCGCTGCCGACGAATTACTCACATCTCGGAATCAAGGCGGCGCGATGGTCCGTCGAATGGGGATGCAACGCCGCGGTAAAAAAAAAAATCCAGATATATGGCTCTTCGGATTTATGCTTCTGAGGCTCCTCCCTTGCTGTTAGTGTTATGATGTGACTCCGCTGTGTCTGTATTAAAAGCACAACATCAACAACAACAATATCAATTCACAGTGGGCAGGGCGAATCCAGAACAGACCGTGTGGTCCAGGGCAGCTTTATCCAGACCTGCGCGGCTCACGTGACTGATTAGCTACAACCCTCGCTGACGTCATCGATGACGCTGCTGGCAGCTGTGACAGAAGAGGACCGACGTCTGCGGCCGCGAGGAAACCTTCGCAGTCACGCGTCGGCTGCGGGGTTGCAAGCGACTGCGCAACTCACAGTAACACGAAGGACGTATGGGATACGTACATGCATATATAGTTGCAGCATGCAATTTGTGACAAAATTACGCATTAAATGGTAGGAGGTGTTTATTCCAAATTTGAAAACCATATTCGACCCACATTACCAGAGAGAAAATGCAGCTGTTTAGAAAGGAAACTTTGTTATTGGAACTTGTCCTTAGTATACATAGTCGAAAAGTAAAGTGTGTGGCAAAGTGCTGTTCAAAACAAACAAACTAACTAACTAACAAACAGAACCCCCCCCCCTGAAAATTCTAAATTTAAACGAAGCAGCACAGAAAGCATGAATGATTATATCTACTTATTGTACATTTTATTTATTTATTTATTTTTACTTCCAAAGCTGAAATGAAACGTCAACATTAGCCAAACCTGCCACTGTCATAATGTCTTACAGCTGAGAAAGCATGGGACAAGGACTACAAGGTCTTTTGCAGTGCCCTCTGCTGCCCTTTTGTGGTGATTAACCAGACATACAGCTTATTGCTCGAAACCCAAATGACCATATTTGAATATCGGAAGATTAGCCACTCAGAGACGGTCTGCAGATGACGCTGCAAAGGATTTGGAGCGTCATTTTGAATGAAGTGATAATTTCCTGATGTCATCTTGGTGCTTCCGTCTGCACTGTGATAAACAACAAACACGATTTGACAGAACGTGGTCATAGCATGGGATTGAAATTTTTTTTTTTAAAGTGAGAGAAATGTGAATGAAGAATAAAACCTCTATTTTGCACATTTGACTTCATTTGGAATAAGATACCCCATTACCCCAGCAGCAATGATAGTACAGGCATCATGAATTCAGTGTATAGACTGACAATAAAATTCTGGTTAAAATGGAGTAATTTCATTGGGATTTGGATCATGTTTATTAACTGCACAGGTATTGGCTCAGAATGCTAAATATTAAGAAGGGATTTAAAATCAACATTTAGATTTTTCTGCAAATTTAACCTAAGACTTATTTACCAGCAATATACTTTTATTTGTTTGTTTAATTGTTAATGTACTTTGATACGATCACCTGGCAGTCAACAGGAGGGGAAACTGTCTAATTTCTCTTTTGTTTAAGTTAATTACTGTTAAAAATAATTATTTTCTTTTGTCCTCTTGAAAAAGCCTTATAATAAATGGAATTTAATTAAAAGTCTCATCATCCTGGCATTCAACAGTGGCTAAACAGCACAAGAAAAAAAAAAAACTTCACACCTGATAAACGTTTACCACCATGAAAACGTTTGGGCTTCGTTCACAGTAACATTTCACATTTCAGACACATTTGTTGTGCGTGCGCTCCAGGTTGCCTCCAGACTATTTGGTGTGAGTGTCCTCAGCTGCCTCCGCTCCTCAGAAATGAGGACTGCACCTCTGTGAATCTGTCGCTGCCGGAGTGTCTTGCGTCCTTGGCTGAAAATCAAGTCTGCTCCCCGGTGTCTGTCTCCTCGTTTGACCTCTCTGAGTGGACTGATTTAGACAAATGATACTGGCTCACTTCGTTAAGTGGCTTATTTGTGTCGAGGTAAGTGTATCGGGGGTTCATGTGGGTCAGAATTTGCAAACCGCTATATGTAGATACAGGAGAAGTCAAAAAAGATCAGTCCGACCGTGAAACACTGATTATGCATTAGGAATGTCTAAGTAGACATTCAGCTGTGCTCTGATGGATCCTCACACTTCCCGAGCCGGGACGTGACTGCAATACGGAGCAGCAGCTGAGCTCTGCTATAGACTTACCAATAGGACAGTGCAATAAAATGACTTTTTAAAAAAAGATGAAAGTGCTGAAAGACTTAGGGCACATTTCACTTCTGATGGTGAATGCCAACAGGGGAACCAAAGATGAATTTAATCTTTCTGTCACCTCACTCACCTACAGCACTGCAGTGCCTCTCACACTCTCACTGGAGGGAGACTGGCAGGTCATTGAGCATCACTGTGGTCAGCATGCGGGTGCAGCTCCTTCAGCCTGAACCAAAGGGACAGATCTGTCCAAGCATTAAGAGTCATAACCTCCAAACCGGTGGCAGACCGTGTGAACAGCCGCACTGTCCGCGGGATAGAGCTGACTGGCAGGCTGCAGGAGGAAGGATTATGCTTGAGGCTTGTGGCGATAAGTAGGCAAAGTCCCCACGCTTCTCCTTCGCCTCCCTGGTACTTAACAGCGTTTAAAGAATAAGCCAGAAGTTTTAGTCCGAGTGTGAAAAACACACGTCTGTCCAGAAGTCTTCATGTTTCAGGTCTGTTTCGTCCCTTTTTTCAGTGTTGGAGAAGAAAAATGTAAGTATACATACATTTTGTTGTGCAATACTAGAGACCGCTCTTGGGTCTAAGACCAGTTTTGAGACTTCCTGTAGATGGGTGCATGAGCATTAATTGGTCTTGGACGTGACGGTCTTAAGTGGCTGGTTTCAAGATCTCAGAAACCAGACAGGCTGCCTTTTTGCAGTGACGTCAATATTATTACACACATTTCATCAAATGCAACCAATAAGATGCATCTATTTCAAAAACATGAGAAACGAGCAGAGAGGTCATAAGCTGAGTTTTGTATCAAAGTTTCCTTTCTAAAACTTTCTTCAGTCTTGGTCTTGATTCCCCTGATTGTTGGTGATGTCTTAGTCTCAGTCAAGGCACTCTGGACCACATCAGTCATTTTAATTTTATATGAGAAAACTTGCCCTCTAACTAGAGGTTGTTCACAATTTAGGCATCCTTTAAATTAAAATATGAAACAAATCCTGCATAACTTCATATTTGGTATTCAAAGCATCCATCTGCAATTATCGGGGGAAAGAGGAAAAGGTGTTTTCTGTCAGTATTAATTTCATGCACAACATGTAAATGTGACGCGCTGTGGGGCGTTCAGTCGGCAGAGCTAAATTAAAAATGAAGGGAGACAAGAGAAGGCGCGCTGTTAAGAATCTATGAATCCAGTAAAAGAGGCACAGCGTCCGCAGCAGTGGTCCCTCCTGCACCGGTAGACAAGAGCGTCTCATCCCTTGTAGGAAGACATCATGCAGGAAAGGATTGGAATATTTTAGTCTTTCATGTATTTTTCCTTTCAACACGATTTGTCTGAGTTGAGTTAAATTCTGTTCTTCATGCTGTTTCAACAGATGTCACACTGAGCAGCATGAAATCTCATTTTATTTATTTAGCGTTTCAGGTGTTGCTAAACCGCCTGCAGAAATCTTCCCGAGTGCTCTCCTTACCTCCCACGTCTTCCCGGGCGCCCCGTCGAACTTCCTCGGCTGCGTTCCAGCGGTGACTTTATGCTCTGGTGTTGTCATTCAGGAAGTAAATCAACTCAGCAGCTTGGTTTCCATCCTCACAGCCACCATGGCTTTTCTATGGATCAGTCGTAGTTAAAGTTCAGCTATATCAACAACTACTGATTAAGCAACACTCTAAGACTTTGTTTTCTCTTCTGCTTGTACCTAAGTGACTTTTTCATTGGCTCTTAAATTAACATATTGCTCTCCAGCACGTCTCGCCCTCCGGCTCCAGAATGCATTCTTCCTATTCAATGAATAAACATCTGTGTAATGATGCCGACTGTTTTAAAGACAGTGCTGCATATGAATTTATGCAACAGAGACACATTGTCAGTAGTCGCAATAATAAATGCAACATCCACGCACAGACTTGTATAATAGCTCATATTATGTACATAGCTACTTCAATGCAATACGGCACACTGTGGTGTAAAAATATAACAGCATCCTAATCAGATTTCAATGATGTTGCTCTACTGGGATGATCATCGGGTATCAAGATTTAAGCCGTAAAAACCAACGTACACCAAACCTTCCCTCTGAACAATGTGCACAGTGTCACATGCTGTCAATCAGAACAATGACACTTGCAGCGTGAACTGTTAGTTTGCAGTTCCCTGTCAAACCCTGGATGTCCCACCAGGATTAGATCAAATTGTGACAGATTTGCAAAAGAAGGCCAACGCAATAATCTTGTCAGCACTGATTGGCAATTTAATATTTTTGGCAAGAGATGGGAGAGAGAGAGAGAGAGAGGGAGAGAGAGAGAGAGAAAGAGGGAGAGAGAGAGCGGATTGGTCCTATATAAGATATGACATGAGAGGCAAATACATCCCACCTTCATCCAGGTTATAAACCTGACTGAAACAGGCTTCCGATTTGAGAAGTGGCTTTTAATTTGAAACTCAAGTACCAAAAAACGACAAGCAGCAGTGATATGACAGCGATCGGATGAAAGCCTTTCCAAGAGAGAAAAAAAAACAGTCACTTAAATCATGATCCACGGCCACTAATCTGGTTGGGAATGGTGTCCTGTCCAGCACTATTGGAAATGCTGTGTGGGCATCGATTGTCAACATGTTATTGCTCCTACAGAGGGTGGAATGGAATTCACACAGTGAGAATAAAGATCAATATATAAATAACATAACAAAAATACAAAAAAAAAAATCCTAGGATTTGACTTTTTACAGGTGGCTCCATTAGTGGACGTTGCACAGGGTGTCTGTTGGTCTTTCAGTGAGAAAAAAACCTTGTTTTCATTTTACAATCTGACAAGAGAAAGAACATTTTGAGTAACTTCAAAAAACGCTTCACAAAATGACATTAATCATCTCACGAGAAGATAAATTGTGTTATCTACATTGGTGGGTTGTCCATAATCTCATGCTCATCTTACATTTAAATATATATTTATATATATATTTTTTTTAAGTCTAGTATCACACTGATAAAATTTCACCATCACTATAATAATATAAATTAGTAAATAAAGCAGTTTTCCGTCATAAATACAAAACATAAAAGGTCACGGCAACTCCGCGACACGCAATATTTTAAAATGTAAAGTAAGACAGAAGTTTGTCTACGTAAAAACAGAACACAGTCAGATCACTTCAGCGTCGGGGAAAAAAAAAAGAAAAGAAGAAAAGAAAAAGAAAAAAAAAATCCAAACCCCGGGACCTACTTTGTGTGTATGACTGTGATGTAGAAATGTTAGAATCCAAGAACAGGTGACATGAAGGCATCTTCAGATACACACACCCGTGTCCCTGAAGAGTGTGCGATCACGACTGGGTAACATCGAACACAGACCCGCTTTACCACGCCCGACTCGTTTGTCCTCTCTTATTTGGACTCTTGTTCTCCTCTCAACCGGGTATATCGCCCCCTGGTGGCCGGCGTGAGTTGCAGCTGCTGCGCGTGACGACGAATCAGCGATGGAGGATGCGCCGCCGCCGCCGCCGTCCTCCCACTGGCCGGGAAATCACTCCTGTTTACGGGACATTATAAACACTTGGCCTGGTCCCTGAACAGTAAATCTCCTCTGCTATAGGGCTGAAAAGAGGGAGTGCGAGGGCGTCGGCTCTCTATCCTTGTAAATAACCTATCCAGTCGGGCATCGCACGCCGTCCGCGCCGCTGTTGGAAACTGCTGTGTTCCACTCGGGCAGGTCCATAAAAAGGTTGCGGTGGTTATTTTTTTGCAGGACAATAAAAACGGATGAATGGTCGCTGGTGTGTCGGGACACTCTGCCCTTCCGCCCTCCTTCCTCCAGGGGGCGACGGACAAGAGTGCCGGTGAGGAAGCCAAAAGGGAGCGAGTGGTTCATGTGATCTGTGACCCCCCGCAACCCCCCCCTCTCCCCCCACCCCTCTCCTCCATCTCCGTGTCAGCACCTCGGCATGGACTTGGACACACAGGGAGACACGGTGGGCGGGGGAGGGGAGGCGGTCGAATGGTGGAGGAGGGGGAGGTCGCTGGGCGGAGGGTGGCGCCCTCTAGAGGAGGGAGCTGGGGCTCTCTGGGGCCGGCGGAGGTGTGTGCGTGGGGCTGTGGCGCATGGGGAGGATGTCGTAGTGGCTGGGCAGGTGGGCGGCGCGGGGAAGGTCGTAGGGGTTCTGGGAGAAGCCGGTGGCCATCCCGTTGGGTCCGTGCAGGACGCTGACCGTCGGCTCTGAGGGAGAGGGAGGGGGCATAGGAGGGAGGGGGAGGGGGGTCAGTGTTAGGAGAGGAGAGGAGAGGAGCACACACACACACACACACACACACACACACACACACATACCTAAACACACACAGACACACACACATATACATATACCTAAACACATATACCTAAACACACACACACACACACACACACACATATACATAAACACACACACACACACACACATATACACATTCACCTAAACACATCTTCTCGCACACACACACATATACCTACACACTCACACAACATGCAAACACACATACACACACACAGACACACATGTGCACGCACACACACACCTACACCCATACCCACACACACACTTCTACACGCACTAATACACACACACACACCGATACACCACGCACACACCGATGCACACACACGTACACGTACACGCACACACACACACCTCTACATTCAATAACACACAAACACAAACACACACACACAAACACACACACACAAACGTGCTCTCTCTCTCAGCCAGAGGAGGAGGAAGGCCAGGGTTCATGCAGGTTTGGTTGGAGGGCTGCAGGCTCATCAGGGCCACGGGGTCACAGCAGGGGGGGCCGCAGCCAGAGAGGGCGTGAGCCGCAGGGCCCCCCCACCGGGCACCAGAGCCACCAGAGCCACCACGCACTCACCGACATCATAGACGTTCCTGCCGGTGCTGCCCAGGAGGGTGGCCGTGCCTCCGAAGGGCACCTCGCGGTGGGAGGGCGACTTCATCTCCACGTAGCTGCTCTCGCCGTGCTTGCACGCCAGCCCCGGAGGGTCTCTGATGGTGGCGTAGGGGTTCTCGCCGTTGGGGGAGCAGGAGCTGTTGCCGCACACGGAGCCCTTGATGTAATCGGCGGCGCCTGCGAGACAAGGACGCGCATCGGCGTCAAGATGAGAAGATTTGTCATTCACTCGCTTACGGAAAAGAAAATGCAAACTGACACCGGGGCTGCGCACTGCAGTTGTAATGACAAAAACGTAGAGAATTAAAAAAGTGCTGTCGATCACTGGAAGTCGTTCTTCATTTTCTCCTGCGACAGGTTGACTAACGAGGGCGTGTCGTCATCAGAGTGCAAAGGGGAAAGAGTGCGAGGCTCGCCTCATCCATAACAGTCTCATCAGGCTGATAAGAGGCCTCATTAGAGGCCGCGGAGGAGCTCCTGCAGGCCGCTCCTCGCACCCGCGGGTCCCCGCTTCCCCGCACCGCGGGGGAGACCAAATGACGTCTCGGGCACTGAGCCACGGAGAGCAATTACGGCTGGAACAGAACCTCAGCCCTCCGTGAACCCGTCCGACGTGACGAGAGCTTCTGCCATAAATCACGGCCAGTGTGAGACTGAGGGAGAAACGATGCTTTCATTGGGAAACTCACTCATGGGCTGTCGAGCGTCGGAGCCGTTTGTGATATTGCTGCTTTTTGGGCCGATTGCACTGGCTGGATGGTCACACATACGCACGCATGCACGCACGCACACACGCACACGCACACACACACCCTGCCATCAATGATTTACCTTTTCTGGTCGCTCTCTGTGTCTGCGTCTCCCCCTGTTGAACATCTGGAACAGAAACGTCAAACTGTGAGAGTCAAACACCCTGCGTTGCTTTTTGATTCTGACTGCGTGTTACGCATTTAAAGGTCCAGTGTGTAAAACTTAGGTTGGTTTATGATTTTTATGTTAACATACTGCGCATAGATACATTAATAAAAGTGTATACTTGCAGTAAATCCATTCATCCGTCCATTTTCAATACCCGGTTCTTCCTGCACTGCAGGGTACTCGCAGTACAATGAAAGTAATTTGGTTTTCCTACCCTGAGAACGTTTCTCATATATAGATGAATATACATAAAGCAAAAAAGGCTCTTGCTCCTAGTTAGCTGCCATCTTGCGCCGCCATTTTTGAAGGAATCCCGCCTGTCAGTGCTCTAAATACGAAACGCGCTGTCAGACGGAATCCCTTAGAAACTTGACCAACACTGGACCTTTAAATACGTGCGGCAGTTCAAACACAAGCGGTATACGCCACTGAATGTCTGCACCTCTGGCTGTCACCTCCCTCCTCAGGGCTTACATAATACACAGCGGTAATAATGGAATGTCTGGCGAACGGCAACGCGCTGTGCGTTGAAGGTTACATCACTGGCTTTCATAAGAACGTCTGCACGGAACGTCTTTCTCTAAATAATAAAAAAAAGACCTCACGCGTCAAGCGCAGAAGAAGAATGAAGCATGACAAAGGCGCCGCCGCACGCAGCTCCGACACAAAAGTGGCCTTCAAATGTAAACTGTATTTGATGGTCACATTTTATATAAGTATACAAACAGAACATCCACAGTCCACAATAGAACATTGTGTCTATTTTATGTCTATTTAAAGGACAAATTAAATCTATTCTGTATTTGAACTGCAGGCAACTGAGGAGGAGATGATTTCTAATATGTTAAAGTGTTATTATCAATTGGGTTATTAAATAATAATTATGATTTCCACAGGCCCTGTAACAACACTAAATGACCCAATGAATTGCACCAACATGCATTATAGGCAGTTAAGGACTAAAGAGCGTTTAAAAGGGATTCTAGTCAGCGTCATCAAATGTGCCTGTGCTGCTTTAAAGGAATTAAAGACCTCAGCTGCCGCTGACCAATTTTTCTGTCGCGCTTAATTTTTCTATAATTCACAGCGCCGCAGAGCGCTATCTGACTCACTGTAAGCAATCATAGAAAAATGTACCGGTGGGGGGAAAAAAAAGAACTAATGAGCTCACGTTGACCCCTGTTGACCTCGGCACCACTGCTTTCTCTTTCCAGCTCGCATATTTCATCAAAACCCAGAGCAGAGGTTACGTCTAACAAGAAACCCCTGGTTCATCTTCATTCACAGCAGGGCGGCCGCGTCCACGCCGCTGCCTATATCATGTTTTTTCCTTTTTTTTTTCTCGTCCGCGTCTCGCACGCCCTTGAAGAGGCGGCTCGTCAGAGTACAGAGCTTCAGCGAGGTACGCGGTGTGTCACGGCGGTAGGTGGGGGCGGGGGGGGGGGGGGCTGACCTATGTCGCTGAGGTTGCAGTAGGCCCTCCACTCTGAGCTGTTCCTGCTTTTCAGGGTGCCTGACTGCGGGAGGAAGAGAAGAGTCGCACTGACATTAAGCATTGAAAACTGGAGAAATGCAGCGCTGTCGACGTGACGGCGGCCGTACCTTGTGGGTGAGGGTGCCGTCCAGGTTGCTGGAGATGGTGGAGACGACGTTGCACTGGGCCACAGTGTGGTAGCTGGGGTTGGAGAAGCACTGGCCGCTCGCAACGCTGCTCCCGCCGCCGCCGCTCTGGCTCTGATTGACCTCTGATTGACACTCTGGGAGGTTTGGAGAAAGGCCTTTTTCATCAGGCTTACTTGCTTCTTCCTTAGGGGCTACGATAAACTCAACTAATTAAAAAGTACAATTTCAAAAACTTAAAAGACAAACCGAGTGTGTCGCTTTAAAGAAACTTTTTTTCCCCCCACTATATCAAGAATGAAGTCAAGACTTTTTTTGTGCCAGCAACAATTAATCCTTGGTGACAGTCGAAACTGTCAAGCAGTTAACATCCTTACATCGCAACTTATTTTGATGAACAAAAGAAAATAAGAGTAACAATTAATCTATTCCCTTTATTAGCAACTGGTGACTTGTCCAGAGTGTCTGAGTGACAGCTGGGTGAGGCTCCAGCAGAGCCCCGTGACCCTGAGGTATTGAAAAGGGATGGATGGATTCTCTTTATTAACATATGATGACAGTAAACACATTTTTTTTTTTTTGTTGCAGTTTTTGAAAGTATCTCACCAGACAGAGAGTAGTCAGTGCTGGCAATGTGCATGGCCTGCGAGTAGGACACGCTGGGCTGGATCTCGTGTCCCTTGTCCCTCTGCCTCTGTCTGTACCACACAAACAGGCTGAGCATGGCCATGATGATAAGCAGAAGAAAGATGATGCCCATGACGGCGCCCGCAGACTGCCGCTCTGAGCCCCGCGCCGGGCTAATCTTGGTGTAGGGGTTCAGCTCCTCCATCATCAAAGCTGCTGCAGAGAAAACAGGCGGCTGCTCAGACACCCAGTTGAAGCGACGCGAGCGCCGCCGGCGGTGGGCCCCCCCCCCGCCCCCCATCCGACCACCGCGGCCACCTCTCACCTTGGTCGCAGCGGATGCCCTTGTAGCCGGAGCTGCAGTAGCAGGTCCCCGTCACGTAGTCGCAGGTCGCGTTGTTCAGGCACTCACACAGCTGCTGGCAGCCGTACCCAAATGTACCGGCAGGACACTCTGCGAGGAGCAAAGGGATCTTTACAGCATCCATCAAAGTTAAAGGACTCCCAGAGTGGGAGCCAAAGTGTTTATGAAATACGCGCGTGCACGTGTGCGTGTGCGTGTGCATGTGCGTGTGCACACACACACACACACACACACACACACACACACACACACACACACACACACACACTCAACTCTGTTCGCAGCCTGTCCCGATGAAGCCCGTCCTGCACGCGCACTGGCCGGTGATGTGGTCGCAGTCTGCGCCGTTTTGGCAGCGACAGACTTCAGAGCAGTCGCGGCCATAGAACCCTGAAGGACAGCCTGGGACAGACATGTATAAAATATTGGGACGGGGAGTTGTGGGGGGGGACGGGGGGGGACGGGGGGTAGGAGACAATGATGGCAGGAGGAAGACAATGGTAAAGAGTCAAGGTCATATGACAAGAAAAGAGCGGGGAATCAATAGCATTCACTGACCCTGCAGCATGCGCAATCAGAGACCAGAGAGAAGTGCAATATTTCCTGCTGCAGCAGAGAAACAAGCGGATGGGCGATGTGAGACAAAAACACACACATATGCAGTATGAAAGTCTGATGAGAAAAGGAAACAAGATGGGGCAAGGTATAATACGGGCACGAAAACACAAATGAAAGTCACATTGATGGACTGATGACTTCCTGCAGCGAATTAAATCAACTGCGCATCAGTTCAGGGGATCGAGTGCTATGTGATTTTAAAAATGCTCTTTTGACTGACAGAACTCAAACAAGAAAAAAAAAGAAAAGAGAAAGACTTCAAATAAAAACTGACACAATCCAAATCTATCCTTCGGCCTAAAAAGAAAAAAAAAAAAAGAAAAAAAAAGAAAAAGATTCTTGCCTACTTTCTGCTGCAGTTCTACAAGCCTGCCAGCAGATGACACTGTGCGCCTACTGAGCAGAGAGGGTGTTGGGGTGGGGGGGGTGGGGGTGGGGGGTGGTAGAGACTCACGCTGTGTGCAGTAGAGTCCAGTCCAGCCGGGGCTGCACCTGCACTCCCCATCATAGGCGCTGCACTGGGCTCCGTTGTGACAGTTACATGAGTTGAGGCAATCGGGCCCCCAGTGTCCAGACGGACAGGCTGCAGGAGTGGGGGGGGGGGCAGAGACACAGTCAAGCTTTGCATCACACACACACACACGCTGCCATCCCACCACTGACTCCCCATGTGCACATTCCACTGCCCTTGCAGAACCAACCGGCCCATAACCTGTGATATACGGGCGCACTTATGCGTCGGGCTGAATAAAGCAAAGCCCGGCTAATGTAACATCAATCCGATCATAAGGTATTTTTACTCCAAGCAGTTAAAGCAATAAAAAAAACACACATCAATTTCCCAAGGCATGGCGGCTCAGAGCTCCCACTAATGATCTTTGGCCTTGGGTGCAGTAAATCAAAGGGCATAATGTATTACAACAATCATTTAAGTACACTATCTGTTCCACATAAGCCAGGGACCGGGGACGGGCTCTGGGAACTCGCGTCGGGTCGTGGGAATGATTGATGCGCGCGGGAGGTAAATGTGGGAGTGGAGACGGAACGACAGGGAAGGGTGAGGGGGGGTGAGGGGTGGTTGTTGTTGGGGGTGGGGGGTGGGGGGGGGAGGTGACAAACACACCGTGGGAGCAATCCTCCCCGATCCAGCCGGGGAAGCACTGGCAGGAGCCGTCGATGGGGTTGCAGGTGCCGTTGTTGGTGCAGCGGCAGATCTCGGAGCAGGCTCGGCCGAACCGGCCGCTCGCACAGACTGCGGGGGAAAAAAAGAACCGACAACAAGCAAACAATTAAAAGGAACACAATGAGGAGAAGGGGGAGGATCAGTGAAAGCCGTTGACCTCCCGGCACCGGAGTCTGAGCACAAAGAGGAGGCGGTTTGAAAGGCCGAGTGGACACATATCTCGCGCGGGCAATATTGTTCTATTGTAAGTGGACACAGAGAGAAGCAGGCAGTTTAAACAGGAAAAAAAAAGAAAGAAAAAGGAAAAAAGACACACAAAAAAAGTCAATCACAGCCTCCGGCAGGCAGCAAATGCCCCATTTCCACTTGCAAGAGTCGGATGAGTGATGTGCCACATAATTAAAATAGACCATGTACACACACACCAGCCTATACATTTTTAATGGAATTAATATTTCAATGCTCTCCCGCACTCTTCAATAAAAGATGCCATTTTCCAATGAAACCTCCGTTGTGTGTTGCTTGTTGGGCCACGTGGAAATTTGAGCCCCGGTGCGGCGAACAATCAGGATCAGGGAGCCGCGAGCGTGGCGCCGCGCGCACCTAAGGGTCTCCTGCCGAACGAGAGAACAGAACCAGCAGTTGGAAATATGACGGCCGATGGCTGGCTGGCTGGCTGGCTGACTGACTGGCTGACTGCGAAAGAGACTTGTTTTCATGTGGGCACATTTTAATGATTACATTTCAACTGGCTTTCGTGCCATTTTTTTCCCCTTTCTTTTTCCCCCCCTTCCACGAGAGCTCTTTAAAGCTCCCCTAAGCAGGTTGTCATTAAGGCCATGAGGCTGCCACTTGTGGGGATTCAAGCCTCAACACACCAGGAGAGCTTCATTAGGCTGGGACTTGGTGTGCCGGACAGAGGACAAGTGAGGACACCAACCGGGCTCAGCGAGAGGAGATGTTGTGGGCCACCATCATCCCTCGTGGCCTCCGCACGAGTAATTACAGCACAACGAATTAGGACCAGATCTTTCTTTATATATATATATATATAAATAAATATATATATGTTCTCCATCTTTCTTAAGACTACCTATTAAACTTTTATTTCCGAGACAGTGCTCAAAGCCATGAAAGAGAATTCAAAAATCATTATCTGTAATTTATGTGGAGAAAAAAAAGTACATTATTAGGAATGAAAAAAACCACACAGTCTATAGGCGCATTGATGGGGAGCAGATTTATGTCGGAGAAAAGTCCTGCATATATTTGGCCTCGCTGACTGCAAAGACTTGCTAACCAAATGCAATATGTTGCTAAATTTACATTCATTGAGCGCGGTGACGCTGAGAAATCTGGCAGGGAAATTTCCCCCTCAATGTACGAAGGAACTGAAATGAGTCATGATTTTAAACAAGGCAGAGAATGAAAGCCAGACGCAGGTGGCAAACCACTTGTTCTTTTTTTATTATCTCCTCTGCGTGGCTCCACCGACACTTTCAAGGCGAACGCGCCGAGGAAAAAAACGCTTTGCCGCTCCCGCCGTCAAAATGAAATTTAACAAGACAAAACACGCTCATGTGCTCCTTGTTTTGTTTGTTTGCAAAATAAATAAAGAACAAAAAAATGAAGAAGCGATTTCTGTGCAGCGGGATGAGGAGCGGGGACGGCAACATTTACTTGACGTATTCTCCGTCGGAACACAAGCAGGCCTCGGCAATATTGTTGAAGGTTATTTTTCTCCCGTTTGGTCTGCGGTGCACTGATAGCAGCCATTATTCAAAGTCTCAGGGCCGAGACGCCAGCGCGAGAGACGGCGCACCATCCGCACATCTTAATGAATCCGCAGAGCAACAGCTGAGAAACAAAAAGAGCTCCGATTTGACTCTTAAAACAAACCGCGAGGAACAACTCACAAGTCTGCGGGCTGCGGACTCCGAGTGACGAATCTCCCATCGCTTTCACATTTTTCATATTCTGGGTTTAATGCCGTCTCAAGGCAGGACTGTTGTGGCGGAAATGAAGTCTTCACTGAACAATCGCAATCTGGCTTTCCAGCTCTCAAAGGCAACCTTCCCACAGAGTGTTCTGTCCAAATGGGTGACGTTATGACATGAAGACAGTGTTGTCTTTTCTCTGCTGTCATCCGCTTTGCCCCACTGTTACTGCTCACCATAAAAGGAAGTGATCATCTTTCGCTGTGTCCTACTGTAAACAGTCCTTTGATCATAAAACAGGTGTGGGAGGTCAGGGCAAAAAAACAAAAAACACAAACATCACATCGAGCATGCAGGAACAAGCAAGCACCACAATCTGAAAGACACAGCAGACACTTTGGAGCCAGCAGATCAGAGACAGTATAAACACTTACACTACCAGTCAGAAGTTTGGCCACACCTTCTCATGCGATCCTTACTCCTTTCCAGTAGTATAGTATCGTATACTATACGATATATAGGTAGTGTGTGTTATAGACAGATAAAATAAAATCCCCATTACGAGACGAAATGCCAGGATGAGTCCCCGAACAAAAAAAGGCCTGAAATTCTTTGCGGCGGCAGAGCCTAAAGTTTCACGGCGGCTGAATGGAGACAGGAGGAGTAAAAGCGGGGAAAAGGTCAATGGGACGCAGGAGGGCTACTCGCCTTGGTTGCACAGGGAGCCGGTGAAGCCGGACAGGCACTCGCAGTGGCCTGTGATGTGATGGCACGGCCCGGTGCTGTGCACGCACTGCGGGCACGACTGGCTGCAGCGGTGCCCGTAGAAGCCCGGAGAGCAGACTGCAAGCAGTGTCGGCGGGGGGGCGGGAGGGGAGAGAGGAAATCAGTCAGCGAGACAAGAGGTATGTAATAATGAAACGGGGCAAGACGAGTGTGATCAAGGGAGCGGAGAGGAAAAAAAGAGTGGAGACCAGAAGATATAAAGGAGAAGAAACAAGAGGAGACAGCGAGGGGAGGGAGGGAGCAGGAAAGTCAGACTTTATTGTAATCACTTCCATTAATCTCGCACTTGAGAGAGAAAAAAAAAAAGTTTGGCAAACTGTGAAAAGTCCCCTTTATGTCGGGTCTTTGGTCGCAGCTTAATGATCTATAATTGGCAGGACGTGCTTTGATAATTCAAATTTCGTTGAAAGAGTTTCACATTCGGCAAATATCTAAGGGGAGATCCGGAGGTAATTACACCAACTTTTCAGGCAAAGATTATAAACTGCAATTAAGGGAAGAGGTTGACAAAATAAAAATTATTTTTTTGTGATGCATTGTTTCCTTGGGGGTGTGTGTGTGTGTGTGTGTGTGTGTGTGTGTGTGGGGGGGGTTCTGTCACCGGTGACTTGGGCAGGTGAAGGACAATCGGCTCATTTCAAAATAAGAAAACTTTCCGGGATAGACCGAAAAGAAACGATGAGGTGTTTGAGGGCAAGCGTGCAGCATTAAGTGCCCCCTGCGGAGCTTTGTTTTGATTGAAGCGACAGCTGTGAGACACCTCCATCGGTCCCTGGTGGGGAAGAGGGGGGGGGGGAGTGGCGTCCTGCAATTAAAGTTTCAACAGGGAAAACTGCAGTTAATGAGGCTTCCCCCCCCCAGACGAGTGCATTATCTCTGTAAACAGCAAAGGTGGAGGAGGAGGACGGTGTGTTAGGCGCACACGACGGGGACTCCCGGCGGGCACCTGTTCGCCCCCCCCCCCAATTGCTGTTTACGGGCTTGTGACGGTGAATTTCGCTTCCAATCAGCGAGTCCATCACTCGAGACAGACCCCCGTTCGGAAAGCAGAGCCGCCACTCCGGGTGAGAACGCCCTCTGATGAGCCCGGGGCGAGGACCGCCAGGCTCCCGCTGCGACTTGGTTGTGGAGGACAGAGTGGAGGGGTGAGTGTGTGCGTGTGTGTGCGTGTGTGTGTGTGTGCGCACGCTAGGGGTACAGACCCTGATTAAGTGATAGCCGTGATGAAGGACTTATACTCGAGCAGTTGCGGCGACTGACAACTAAGTGCTCCTCCACAGCGGGATCACGCTTCAACAATTCTCCAAAGATCAAATCAAGGTTGCCGCAGTTTGTCAACTGTCGACTGGCGTCGTTTTCAAATTTCAGAGGCCTTGTTTCGGGTGAAAAAGTCCCTCTGACGGTTGTTTTACTAACTAGGAAAAGTCCAGCAGTCATTTGGTTAGCTTGTTCCACTTGTCAGAACACACAAAGTTCTGGAAATTTGCCCCCCTTTGTGATGTCACTAAGGGCACCGATACAACCAAACTTGGTGACAAGGCCGCCAGCTTTGTGTTTCTTTCCTCTCTCTTTAGGGTCACGCTTGCAAATTAATAATTAGGAGGAGTAAATGAATTTGAGCAGGAAGCTAAAAGTGAAAATCTTTTTGGGACGCTGCAAACACCGGACTAAACATCCAGTTTTTACACTAGAGATCGACTGGGTTTCTCATTTTGAAAACTGATGGTGCAGAGGGGGAAAAAAAAAAAGAAAAAACATAGAGCTGAAAAGTGATGAAGATCACGCGGAGCCTTGAAAGTGAGAAACAGAGCGAGCGCTTACTTCGTTTGCACGAGGTCCCTCTGTATCCAGGTGCGCACACACACGTGCCGTCTGCCGGAGAGCAGGAACCTCCATTCTGACAGGAGCAGCTGACTGAACAGTTGGGTCCCCAGAAGCCTTGTGGGCACACGCTGTCACAGTGTATTCCTGCAGGCACATTGTGTTGACAAATAGTCAGCAAATGCACGCGGAGCGAGCATCAAACGTTAATGTTCTGACAATATTACAATATAGAAAATGTGATGTGAATTTCATCTATCTATCTATCTATCTATCTATCTATCTATCTATCTATCTATCAATCTACCTACCTATCTAACTATCTATCTATCTATCTATCTATCTACCTACCTACCTACCTACCTAACTATCTATCTATCTATCTATCTATCTACCTACCTACCTACCTAACTATCTATCTATCTATCTATCTATCTATCTATCTATCTACCTACCTACCTAACTATCTATCTATCTATCTATCTATCTATCTATCTATCTATCTATCTATCTACCTACCTACCTACCTACCTACCTAACTATCTATCTATCTATCTATCTATCTATCTATCTATCTATCTATCTACCTACCTAACTATCTATCTATCTAACTATCTATCTATCTATCTACCAAGGGTGGGCAAACTTTTTGACTGGTGAGCCTCAATGGGTTATAAATTGTGACAGAGGGGGCCGGAGCAGGAGCAGATGGATGGAGTGATTTGGTGACCCACCTCATAGGAGGGAAAAATATATCATGGGATATGTAGAAAACTTGTTGCATTGATGTCATTTGAAAATGAACAAAAGCAAAGTAACAATAAAATCAGGGTCTTTGAAGCCCCATGGTATTTAGCTCTTTATTGAAATGAGTCTTAAAAGACTGAAAAATGGTACAGCTATTTTATGACTTCCTGACTATTAACATCATTTCTTCAAGCATTGGTGGGCCGGATTAAAGAGCTTAATGGGGCGCAAATGGCCCCTGGGCCATAGTTTGCCCATGCCTGGTCCATCTATCTATCTATCTATCTATCTATCTATCTATCTATCTATAACCCACACTGTGATCACAGGGCAGATTGGACAGTGGGACAGCAGCGTCTCTGAGTCTTATTCCCTCGGCGTTCAGCCTCGATTGATTTTTAGCCCCAAAATGAAGAAGCCTCTGTTTGGAGAGTTTCTTTGGGCTCACTTCACTTCCTTTCAGACTCAGAGTTTCTGCTTTCCAAATTCATTTTTATTTTTGATCTGACTGGGGCTCCCTGCCAGTGCACTGTGTTGATTAACAGGGTTGGGTCTCCTGAGAGGCCGAGCTTGTCTCCCATTCTCTTTCAGCCGAGCCGGGGCTCGCGTGTGGAGCCGCCAGGGAGGCGCACGGGCTCCGAGTGCACTCTCCGCAAGTGTCCCTGCGTGTTTGGCCAGGTTCCAATCAACAAATGCAAAGCACCTATACGGGGGCTGTGCACTGTGCACGTGGCGGAATTAGCACATTCATCAAAGCGGCTAATTTTCTCGCAGTGATAATAACCGCGTCTTCAAAAGAACATGTGGCAAAATCACATATGCTGGCCGTTCCCGTCGGTTCATGAAATAAAATAGATCACTGCGCTGACACCGGCGCACGCACGCACGCACGCGCGTGCACACACACACAGACACACAGACACACACACACACACACACACACACACACACACACACACACAGACAAACCCTGCAACCTTTCAAGAGCCAGCCCTTAGTTTGAAGCCTCATTTTAAATTTCCTTTGAGTGAGAATATCTGAAAAATAGTGCGGCCATTAAAGCAGCATTAGTGCAGTACCTTTGAATTAAACCTGGAGTAAACTCTGGGGACTCGTCTTATACTGTACCAGCGGTGCCTTACGGCTGCGGTGGAGCAGTAAAGGAGAGGAAATGTTAGTGCTGATGAGGAGGGGGCACGGCAACGGTGATTTAGTCAGAAGTGCAGCCACGGACATCAAAAGGAGGGCAAGGCCCAGTGTTTGAGGTTCTGCGAGGCCGGGCAGGAAAAGAAGAAGGGAAAATAAAACCTGTGACCGCCTCTGCCGACGGAGAAAGAATGCAGGCAGCGCAGCGGCGCGCTTTTCAGTCTAATGGCGGCAAACAGAGTGTCTGTGGATGAGGAAAAGAAAGCGGTGAGAAAAGCCAGAAGCTGAGGTCTCTTCAAAGCCGGTTTTCCTCTGAGAAGTGCCAGAGGTCTCACCATCCAATTTGTGCAGCGCAGGAGAGCAAACGTCTCTCTTTCTCTCCGCCGTGCATGTAAACAAACAGCCACAGCGGTATCGGCTGCACGTCACCAAACCAGGGCAAAGGTGAGAGGTGGAGCCCTGGGTTTTTACATTTACTGTACCAGTCAAAAGTGTGGATACACCTTCTCATGCAATTATTGTTCTACACTACTGATAGACACTGAAGTCATCAAATATATGAACAAGATGTATGTAATTATGCAGCAAAGAAAAACAGGTTAAATAACTCTCAATATGCTTTTTATGAAAGGCTATTTTGGAAAATCTACTACATAATTCCATGTGTGTTCATACATAGTTATGATGCCTTCAGTGAGAAACTGCAATGTCAAAACAACATTAAATTCATAGAGCAATCTTTTAAGTAGTAGTGTATATATATGTATGTCTATACATATATATGTCTATACATATATATATGTATATATATATATATATATATATATATATATATATATATATATATATATATATATTATATATATATATATATATATATATATATATATATATATATATATATATACATAGACAAATATATATATATGTCTATATATATACACACACACATATATATATGTATACATATATATATATATATATATATATATATATATATATATATAGATATATATATTTATATATGTACACATACATGCCACACTACCACTCAAAAGATCGGACACACCCTACGAATTACTATAACTATATGCATATGTATGTATATATACACATACATATACATGTATATATAAATGAGCTGCCCCTCCGAAAGTGCGTCGCTGCTCCGAGTGTCCACTCACTCGCAGGCCTCTTTGAACCTCGGCTGGCTGATGTCAGCCTTGCGACAGCGGAGCAACCGCCGCTAAGCTGCCCGGCTGTAAGCTCCCGAAGAACGAGCGTCCTGAGAGTTTCACAGCGGCAAAAACCCTCCCAAAAAATGCATCACAGCGGAGAATTGACTGAGGGAGCAAGCGAGGATGAACAGAGAGGCGTTTCCAGTCTGGAAGTTTACGCCGGTGTTTTTACGGCGAGGAACGACTGTCTTGGAGACGTCCTGTGACGCGGAATCCCACATCTTTCCTCTCTGCAGGTGCTCGCCGTCTTTGACGGAGGGGCCTTGAGAGGCCTCCGAGATTCACCTTTGAATCATATACGTATGTGTGTTTGTCCGGCCCATCGGGCCGCGCATCGCCCCCAGCGCTGCACCCCTGTGACTCAATTAAGGCTGACAGATGGTCCCGACTTGTGCAGGATTCAGAGCATGAGAGACCCGGGTTTTTTTTTTTCCTTTTTTTTGCCGCCTCCGTTCTCGCAGATAATAAAACCCACATTGTTTCCCAGAATAAATGCCCTAAGCTCTGGAGGCTGAACGTGGTGGGCTGAGAGCTCACAGGCTTGACCTTTCCCGCTGAATCTATTCCCTCCCCGACTGCACCTCGCCACCCAGGGCTCGCCGAGCAGGTCCTCGGCTCCGTTCCCCCTCCAACTCCCCCCTGCATTTGACATTCAGATGTGATGCTTCATATATTGAGCATAATGATCCTCACCCTTGCTGCGACATTCACAGTCGCCTCTCCGCACCTCTTCTGCCGAGAAGCACATGTCTGAATTGACGGGTGGCAAAGTGCAAACGCGGGCAAAAGAAAAAAAAAAATAAAACAATATAACAATAAAAATGATGATGATAACAGTGTGGATCCAGACTTGGTGAGGGTTCAAAAAAGTCAGAAGACTGGGGATGCTATGATGAAAGTTGGTTCAGTCAGATTCCGCAGCCACCGCAAGAAAGTAGAAATAACTACTTCAATTAGAAGAAACAATTTTATCTGCAGAGTTTTCAGACACTGTGCAAACGCCGTACTGGATGGAAGGCGAAAAAGAAAAGCGTGGTAACAGTATGCGCAAACACCACTTCTATTCCCACGCTGAGTACACTAAGAGGCGAAGACAAATTGAATATTTGATAAACTCGCACAAAGACAAGCAATGAAAATGCCTGAACATGTTGTCGCGCAAATTCAAACTGTTTTTTTCTTTCCAACCGAGATGAGAATAAATAAACACAATTTAGATCCACGTGTTTTGTTTTGTTTTGTTTTTGTTATATACACATTAGAGCAACGCTGACCTGTCCAACCGGGGTGACAGCGGCAGTAGCCGCTCGTCGGGTCGCAACCGTCTGCATGGCTGCAGTCGCAGCGCTCGCGGCACTCCAGGCCATATGTTCCATCCTGAAAGTGATTGAAAGTCGCTGTCAGAACACTGGCAACAACACACAAAACATTACACATGTGGTGCTTTAAATGGGGGGGGGGAAAAAAAAGAAAAAAAAAGGCTTTACTTGGCAGGGCTCGTCACAGTGTTCTCCCCTCCACCCGGGAGAACACGTGCAGATACCGTCCACCGGATCGCAGGCCGCCCCGTTGGCACACAAGCAGGTCTGATTGCATCCCAGGCCCCATGCGCCGCTGGAACAGAGGATGGAGCAGTCCACGCCCTGCCAGCCTGTGGTGTGACAGCGGCCAGACGTGTTGAAATACTGATATTAATGCAAAGCAAGCAGGTTGCTGTTGCGGTAGCGCCGGGTTCACTACAACAAAATCTGGTAACATAATGATGTTAATTTTTAATTTGGTCCCAAAGCCATTCATACTCTAAAGGAAAAAAAGCACTAAAGGAAACATTTATTGAAGCATTAAAACATCTCACATGCACTAATAAGGGAAACCTTTACAATATTGTGATAATAAAAATTTATCACAAGAATTTTTTTTGAGGATGCGTAATGGGAAAACATAATAACAGTCCCTTGATGCAAGAAACAGAATGACCTTATCAGGTTAAACAAATTATTTTCACAGACATTCATGTTTGAATGTTTCTGAATGATTATTAAATGTTGCCCTCTGTAGATTAATGAGGGAAAAATCTTTATTTCTCCATAATTCCAATGTCTCGCTGGAGTTTGTTCTCAGCGCCAGCCATTGCAGCACCCACTGAGCTGTAAGCACTGCTGTAAGCTCTTAATCTTGTTAAGGCTGTGTTGATATAATTAAAAGAGGGCGGGGGTTACGCCTTTATTAGATAGTTCGGAGCAGAAATGAAAGGAAACAAGAGAGGGCAAGATGGGATGCAAATTAAGCGTGCCGTTGTTCACGACTCGAGCCCTGAACCCAAGCTCGAGGGTTCGAAAGGAACAATGACACAATTTAAACAGGGAGTCATTAAAACCGAGATCAACAGACCACAATCAATGCGTTTACTGTGGCCAGATATAGTCTAGGGATCCTAAACTTGATGCACACACTCACCAGCCAGTTTATTGACTAAAAATCTTAAATTGCTCGCTCGCAACAGTGAAGGTGACGTGCTGACGGCCAAAGTGAACATCAGAATGATGACGAAAGAGGATTTAAGGGACTTTGAACGTGGCCTGGTCATTGGTGCCCTGCGGGTTGGTCTATTTTTACAAACTGCTGATCTAGTGAGTCAGTGAGTGGTAGTTGTCTGGAGGAAAATGCTTTGTTAAATCCAGGGGTCAGAGGTCAGAGAGGACAGACTGGTTAAAGACCATAGAAAGGCAACAGTGACGGGTCTCGGTTGGCCCAAAGCGGCGCAGTGCTCGTCATCCATGCTGATCTCGCAATGAAGCTGCTTCACCTTCACTCAAATTACCATCATGCAAAAATATTACCTCTGAAAGCACAACATTTGACCTGACATTGAAACAACACTTTGTTGCGCATCGCTATTGTCATTAACTAAGAGGAACTCTGTGGTGCGGTTACCTTCTCTGCAGGCGCAGGAGCCGTCCACCGCCGAGCAGGTTGCATGGTTGTGGCAGGAGCAGGTGGACGTGCAGCCTGGTCCGTACAAGCCAGGAGGACACACTGTAGTGCAGTCCTCACCCTGAGGTGCAAATAATGCACGGTCACACAAAAAGGAAGGAGGCATGTAGGAAAGTGCTGACTCTGACTGAGCTAAAAATAAATAAATAAATAAATAAATAGCAGTAGTCATACGGCTTAGCGCAGAGAGGAGGAGATGAAGGTTTTATTTACGGAACACTTGGCTCACTGGGTTTTATCTGGACCGGCTCGGCTGTACACGAGGCAGAACAATGTGAGCCGAATGGTTTTTGTTATTGTCACAGCTGAGGTAGAGGAGGGAGGACCACTCGGTTGAGCCTTGCTCTCGGCAAACCAGGATCCACCACGTCTCTCCCGCTAACCCCCTCCATTTAGGTTAGTGTCATGGTGAGTCTCCACTGGAATCACTGGAGAGACTTTAAGACTGAGGCAAGTCTCACCTTATCAGTAGAGCTCATATGCACTGACACTCAGGTTAGTGAGGTTTGCTGCAGCAAGGTACTGAGGTGACGCACTGGGAGATGTAACATCTTATCACATTACACAGCCTTAATCTAAGTAGCTTAAAGCATATTTGATCACATACAGAGTCTAATTTATGATGTCATTGGCTCAAAACGTCAAGCAAAAAAAAAGGTCTAGAGACAGTTTACGTTCTGTGGAAGAACATCTCTGCCAGGAAATTTTACAGACAAACCGAACGACCAGTTCACTTCCCCAATGAGCAGCAGGGGCTGTCACGAGACTTCCTGGGTTCCAGAGCATCTGCTCAGGTGGTCAAGCTCTGAAACAGCAGCGCAAAACCTCGCAGCTTTAGCACAAGCTGTCCATAAAATAAAACCCTGCCCTCTGATTAACCTTGGTGTTCTACAAAACATTTCTGGACCTAATGTGCGTCTTGAAAATGCAGCAGAGAAGTCACGATGAGAAAAAATGAAGATACAAAGAATTCTGCTACAGACAATTTCCTGTTAAAAGAAAACACAACACAAACAAGCTGTTTGTAAGAGTGGATTTACCAGTCTGTGTACACAGAATACGTTAAATCAATCTAGATTTTTTTTTTAATTGCAGTTCTTGAATTTCTGCTGTAGCTATTCAAGACAAGGTTGTTAATGTGTTATATGGGCAGCATTGCAGAGATACATTTATAGAGAAATCCCTAAAAACCTCAGTGAATCCTTGTGCATTTATTCAACTTGAGACTGTTCCCTCCCTCACTATGTGACAGTGAATTCATTTCAGCATCCATAAGATGAGCCAAGTTGAGCCCTTTCAGTGAAATGCCTGTTGCATCTATAAAACTGTAAAATCTGCACGATGACGCAACGGTCCTGTAGACAAAAGATCGTGCCGAGTGATCCACTTGCCGACTGCGCTGATGTAAGAGCTCACGAGTTTGCCACTGCTGCTGCTCTTCAAGACAACAGTTAAATTGCAAAGGACAGAGAGACGGTGTTTGGAAATGATCTCGAGTATTCGGAGCGTCCCATTGTTCGTCTGAGATGCCAAAACTGTTTTGGATCTAAGAGGAATATTGAAAAAAAGAAGAAAAAAAAAAACTCTTTTGTCAGAAGTTCTTTTGTCAAGGCAGCTGGTGACACCCTGTGAGTCTGAGGAGGCACACGGCTGTCAACAGCCTCCTCAGGGCCAACAGTGGGAGTTTGCCGAACGATAATATGATTATGAAAAAATAAATCGGAGGGGTAGAGGGGATTAGAGGAAAACCCACATGAATAAAAGCTCTGGCGAACTGGATGCACGGGAGAAATGCCCCCGAGAGGTCGCCCCCCCCCCCCCCCGAAAAAAAAAACACAGGCGTAGACTTTCAATTAACTCGCTGCTACTGATGAGCTCACCAGCAGGAGATCACTGGCCGCGCCAGACGAGAGGCACTACCTTGGAGTGGAATATCTGAAAAAGGAGGACGTGGAATTCTCCTCCCTGTCCTCTGCAGCCCGCCGTCATTAGAATTTCTCATGTGAGAAGCCTGGGCGCAGCTCATCTCTTCCCTCCCTCCCCCAGTAAGCCAGGGATCACAGCCAGTCTGTGGATTCCCACACCCTGCCTCCCAAACCCTGGCTTGAGTGACAGGTGACACAATGATTTAGAGTTCCAATTAGTGGCCCAGAGGAGCCCTGAGTAGCTCTTGCTTTGCTCGCCAGAGCACCGGGGGACCGCCGGCTGCTCGCTGCTCTCATTATCATTTTGAACTCAGTTTAAACAGGAGGCAGGAGGAGACGCGCCCGCGGACGCCGGGGGCAGAACACACATCTTAAAACATCTCCACCTCCCCCGTGCGCCACATAAAAGGCGGCTCGCGTCTCTGGATGAAATTTTTATCAATCGCCCGCGATAACCTTTGTTCCGCGAGGAACGACAGCCTCCAAACCGCCAACAATAGCAGGTTCGGTTACAGTCGCGGGGGGGGGGGGGAATGGGCGGCAAGAAGTTTTACCGGCCACCGGTTCTAGAGAGAGAGAGAGAGGGAGAGAGAAAGAGAGAGTGGGTTGCAGTCCGGCCGCCTTCAGAGCAAAGGCAATTTAATGGCGACTGGACTCGCGGATGAAAAAAAGAAAAAAAAAAAAAAACCTCACGCGGCCACAAATGACCGCGACGGATTTGGCGGCATCCTCGGCCGCGTTGCATTCCGCTCGGTTTCACCCTCATGGAGCCGCTCGCTCTGCTCTCGGGACGGGAGAAGGAAAAGGAAAAGGCAGCGCTCTCATTAGGCGACTGATTCATATTCCTTCTGAGCCGCAAAGGGTGGAAGTCTGTTGGCGGAGAATCATTATTAATACACGGGCTGTCAGTCCGCTGCACGAGAGTCGCAGGACCTTACATAACCACACGGCAAATGGTGGCAGCGAGCAGACCTGAGCGCTGAGAGGCAGCCGGGTCGACCTCAGCCAAGGCACTAAATTCATACCTATTAGTGTCTTAATGTAATTGGAGAGTTTTTTTTTCCTTTTTTTCCCCCAGAAAGCCTCTCTCTGACACAACATTGATTAGGCGGGAATCCATCGAGACTACATATAAATGGCTCCACTAATTACCAATCAGTCTCACTCTCCTAACAGTTCATCTAAGTGTCGGATGAGTGACTGCGGTTTAAAATTCATGCTGCAAGGCGGCAAAATGAACCCCTGAACCTTCCTGATGAGCCCGGAGATCCCGGCGAGGACGGTGGAAATCGTTAGTTTTTCGCCGCCCACGCAAAACACTTGAAACGTTTTTTTTTTTCTTCTTGTCGCGACGGGTTGCACTTCAAATGTTGTTGCAGAATCTTTCCACGTAGGGAGGGGTTGGGGTGGTGTTGTTGTCAAGACCGCACCAACCGAGACCAAGGCATAATCAAGACATAATCAAGAGAGTGTCGAGATTGAATAAAGACCAAGACAAAACCAAGACTGTCGATAACTGACTATCAAAGAAAAATCAATACAAAACAGAACAAATGACCAGTTTATTTTTTGCAATTCGAGTTTGCTTCTATATTAAATGGAACAGCAAGGTATCTTTCAAACATTTTTCTTAACATTTTGCTGCTTTGTCGGCTATTTTGAACCATTTTCCAAAAAAAATACTCATAAAATTCACTCTGGGTGTCACAAACAGAGCGAAACACGGCAAATGCTGGATTATTTTCCCTTATCATCTGTCACTGTAGTGTTGGCTGAGCGTTAACCGGTCTTGATCAAAAATCCCGAGTCCGCCGAGTACGAGACTGAGACAAGACCGAGAGGAAATGCCTCTGAGTCCGAGACTGAGACCCTTAAAAAAGTGGTCTTGGGATCGAGACGGTCTCGAGTACTGCAACACTAGGTTGGTAAGGTTAGTTTGAGTGCTTGTAGCAGATTGGAAGGGATGGGGGGATGATGGTGCTGGCGATGGTGGTGGAGGGCAATGCCTGAATAGGTAACATGTAATCACTTTGTTCCAGTCAAAAAGACCATGTCCAATTACCACGGCTAAATCAAGTGTGCGCCGCGCTCGGTCTGCTCCATCACTTCGCCTGGTTTCTGCCTCCCGAAGGGGCCGCCGAACAAAGATGCGGCGCGGCGGCTTAGTCCTATCAGTCAGCCCCTTGGGGTGGGGGGGAGTGGGGAGGTCGGCAGTCAGTGTCTCGACATAAAAAAAAAAAAAAAAATCCTTCCGCAGTCTAATGATGATGTGACACACGTGCGGTTGCAAGCGGCCAGCAAGATGGCCAACAGCCACAATCAGAAGTGCATTGCCTAAACAGCGCCCACAGGAGGCGCGTCCGCTCCTGTCGGACTTTATCTTTTTCTCTCTCCCTCTCTCCCTCTCTCTCTCTCTCTCTCTCTCGGCCAGCTTCTGCCCTGTAGGTCTTTTTAATGGATCCAACAGCCCTTCCCAGCAGCAGCCAAAAGAGAACAGGTGGAGCAAATTAAGACACAGTCTGTGGCACAGCTTGGGAGCTCAATTCAGCTCGGCGGCGACGGCAGCGGCAGCGGCCCACTCTAGGACAGAGGCAATTTCCACTGAAATGTGACGGCGACGGCGGGCGCGTGGCCTCGCCGCCTCTCTGTTGCTGCGCAGCGTCAGATTGCGAGACGGAGAAAAGGCAACGAGAAAAGTAACCGGAGCCGCGAACTAACTTGGCGATTGCAGAAAAAAATGGGGAAACTGCGGCCGAGAGTGAAAAATATCCAGGTTAAAGATTTTACTGTCTCCCAAGAGGTCTGGAAATATAGATCCGAGGTTCTGTTCCACTTGTATCTGAGGTTAAGAGGTACAAACTTCTTTTTTTTTCTGTTCTTCTTTTTGTAATATAGAAAATACACAGGATGGGTTTTTATGCGAGCAGGGAGCTGGACCAGAGGATGAATCATTTAGAGGAGAATTTCTGGTGGTGCAGCAGAGCACATCTATTATATGGCAATAATAAAACACCTCACCTTGCTTCTCTCCTGCCTGTTTACAAAAAGCCTCTAAAGTAACGCTGGGAACGCTTCCAACGACAGTGACGTGAACACTTTACTTGGGCCACAAACACCACCAGATATAAATCAAGGATACAACCTCTGTAAGTAAAGCCTACAGTGAGTACACTGTGAGACATCATAGAAACAACACTCGCAACCCTATACAGGTCCCTGTGTGTTACGAGGAGCCTCTTCTGAGCAACAAACAGTTCTATCTTCGAGCAGCAATAAACCATAAAACCATTTGGCAGTTTGAGATGAAGAAAAAAACAAACAATTGAAGCATCTAATAGAAAAACTGCAAATTGACTTGCAGTATTTACAATTTCTGCACAATTAAAAACACAGATTAAACAGAGATTAAAGTGGCAACAAATGAAAATGAAGCAAAAATTTAAATCAAATGATTTTTGCTTTTTACCAATTCCTTCAACTTTTACCCTGTCATTAAAAGTTGGTCACGTGGCAAAGGCCATAAAAATATTCTTTTTGTGTTTTTTCTTTCTAGTTTTCTTGGTGTGCTGCGCATTTGTAGTTGTTTGTTGCTTTTGGATAAATTGTCTTTGTGAAATGTTTGAATAATGTGTGTAGTATTTGTACATTTATGCATTTATGTGTGCATGTTCATATATGTTGAGATATTTTTTAACATATGATTTCAGACCCCAGGAAGTCTAATACTAAGGAGATTACTATTGGGGATCCATAATAAACAAATAATTAAAAATAAAATGAAGTAAAACGAAAATGACTGCTGACCTTGACACACCTTGAGTTTGGACATGACCAAGGTTCAGCAGTATTTTGGTAATCTGTCTTGAAGACTACATTGGAGCCGTGGGGCTCGCCATCATTAAAAAGACTCACATCTATTGACCAAATACCAGATACATTCAAAAGATATGCAACGAGTGACCACAGCAACCACGGCGAGCGTGCACGATTCAAAAAAACAAAACAATTGCGCACTCACGGTGAATCCCGGTGCGCACACGCAGGCGCCTGTCACAGGGTGGCAGTCGGCCCCGTTGCTGCAGCTGCAGGTCAGCATGCATCCCTTGCCGTAGGATCCAGGTGAGCAGGTCTCGTTGCAGTAGAGACCCGTCCACCCCGCCGAGCAGGTGCACTCGCCGGAGAGTGGGTGGCAGCTGCCACATAATGAGAAAGATGGAACAATAACGGCAACAACAACAGAGAGACGAGTCTCCGACACAATCGACACTTGTGTGTTTGTCAGCAGGGGGCAGGGGGGTCAAAGTGCAATGTCTGCGCCGACGGCAATTCATCTGTCGGCGTGCCGAGTGCTCGTCTCCGCCAGATAAGGCGTCCTCTTTCTCCTTCCCCCCTGTAATGACTTCTATTGTTGCCGCCCCGACTCCAGCCGGAATCGGAGCGCCGGAGTTTGCATTAACTATGAATGGCGTCGAGAAATTATGAATGAAGAAAAGGTCGAGATTAAAAAGGCGACTGGGTGACATAGCTGGGAGGGGGTCCAGACTCGGCAATGAGCTGAGGTGAGGCAGAATTGGGTTGGAGAACTCTTTATTCTTGGCGGAGAGAGCTGGAGCGAAGGGGCTTCAATTAGGGCTCCGTCCGTGGTGAGCGTGCGTGCGCGTTCATGTGTCTGTGTGTGTGGTGCCGATGTCTCACTTACCTCACAGTGTTGGTGGTATTACAGGGGCAGATCTTGTCGCAGATGAGGCCGTAGAGACCTGCGGGACAGAACCTCTCCTGGCAATTAGGACCTTTAAAGCCCGTTTCACACAGGCAGGCCCCGTTGATGTGATGACACTTGGCTCCGTTCTGACACTCGCACGTCTGGTTACACTGCGGACCGAAGCTGCCCACGGGACAGTCGTCCTGACACCTGGGGGACAGAGTGCCGCTGTCTTTTAAATAAGGGGAGTCTCGGGCACGGCCGGAGAAATTAGAGTGGAGAGCGCCAAAGTGAATTTCAAGTGTTCAGAGGTCAGAAGCGGCGTCGTACATTTCAACATCAGAGCGGAAATAATGACTTCTAAAAAGGGGAGTGACTTGAGATCAGATGTGAAGCTCCACAGTACATATGCTCACTGTGGGTGGTTTTACTTTAATACATTTCCAAATACTGTTGGTTTTAAAGTTGGATTTGATTTTATGATGAAAAATTCTGATCAGATGAATACATTTCAGTTCTCTATGATATTATCATGAAGCTTTTGCCATCTTTGTACACGTGTCCTTCTAGAGTAATGTTACAACAAAAACTAAAGTAAAGATCTGTGCTGAATAATTTGCTGTGCTAAAATCATTGATAAAAGTTCCAATTTCTGTTTAGCTTAAAAAAAGAAGACTTCTTAGGTTAAAGTGTCTGCAAACTCTGACACAATTTTACAACAATGTCATGGACGGCAACAAAAAAACCACACAAAACGAACAGAATAACATAACACAGAATGCAAATAGAAAACATCGATTCATATACACAGAATACAAATCAATTGAATTTATTTTCTACGGTCACACAGTAGAAAATAAAAAAAAATGGTTTGTCGGCAACGACTGAATTCAGAAACGCTGCAGAGCTTCACGTGAAACGCTGAGAAGAATCCTATAAAGTTAACTCTGTTATTTATTTTATATATTATTATTGAAAAAGAAACTCTTCAATATACCGTATCAGCTATAAAAATCTTTGAAACAATTCTTAGACTCTAACAAAGCTGTTACAAATAGTTCAATACGGTCCACATAAAACAGGCGAGTTATGTTTCATGTTTAAATTACCTGTGCTCCAGTTTTATCTGGGGACCATGGTATTATTATCCAAGACAGCGGGGCGAGCGCTAACACAATCTCAGATTATTCCTGGCAGGTTAATTCACCTGTCACTGGCAAAATGAACGAGAGCAATTTTGCGAAATAATAACGTAAAGGAAAGTTCTTGTCAAGGAAGCGTTTCCATCTCAGAGACAATTGCTCCGGCTGAACTAATAAACCCGCGCTGCCCTGGGCTCCTCCGCCTGGCACGGGGAACTAAAAAGATCTGTGGATTTCAATGAGACCTTAATATAAGCCCATTACTTAGAATTAATGAGTGGATTCCAAACAGCATGTAAGCCCACGGTGAGATCAATGGATCGGCCGGGAGAGGAGCAAGAGGGCCGAGGCAGGAAGACGTGAAAGTTTGCCGGCCGGCCCGAAAGAGAAGATTGATTGAAAATAAAAGGCAGGCCCCTTTCCCCCGATTAAGAGCGCGCTGTCCACCTTCAAATGGCCTAATGGCAACTCGGGAACAGTTAATTCTCCCGAGCGTGATCGTTCCCTCTGTCTGCGCAGTCAGTTTTGTGCCTCATTTGGCTGTCAACAAAGAGAATAGGTCAATGAGTCTCCACGCCGAGCAAGTTGGCACCAAAGCCCTCTTTTGCGCTCGATACTCACAATCCGAAAATTGAAAATAAATAAATAAATAACATTAAAAAAAAAAAAAGGAAACCCATTCAACCAAGTCATTGTCTGACCTGTTTATTTGTTTATTTATTCAATTTAAAAAAAAGGAGCAGGAGAAAAATAACTTCTCACCGGCGCGGAGAGAATCTGCGGCGATCTGCGGCGTATAACTGCAGTGGTGTATTCTATGTGTACGCAGGTATACGGCATGTAACCACTCGAAACGGTTCCGAATTACCGTGCAACCACTAAAAATGCGCAAAGATAACTATCAGGTCACTTTCTCGAAAGGCGACTAAAGGGAAGTTTTAGGTTCTCATTGAGAGTCAGCCATTTCTTCAGTGTAAATTCAGAGAACTCATTTGTGTTTGCACCACTTTTTGCACTTAATTGCTGAAACTTTATATTTTTATATATACAAGTGTGCTAATTATTTAACCTTTTTTTTTCTTTATTTTAACAAATTCGTCTTGCAACTGCTCGTCAGTTAACTAAAGTCCAGCTGTAAATGACTGTTATATATCTTGTGTTGCTTACAGTACATTTACATTAAGGCCATACGTCATGAGTCTTTCGTGATCTCACTTGTATGTGGATGCATACTTAATGTATTACTGAGCATGGTGGCTTTTGTTTCGTGTTGTTTGAAGCAGCTGCTGCTGGACAGATGTGTACTGAGAGGTTGGGAGTGCGGGAAATAAAAATCAGAGTATAACCACTCGAGTAAACTAGACTCCAGCACTGCGTACCTGCGTCCGCTGAAGCCGGCCGCGCACTGGCACTGTCCTGTGACGTGGTTGCACAGTCCGCCGTTGCGACACTGGCAGTCCTTGCTGCAGTTGATGCCGTACTTGCCGAGAGGGCACGGCTGGGCACAGACAGACCCCTGCAGAGCAAACAGGTAGCAGTGACGCTAGGTAGCAAGGGAAACCGCTGGAATACACATGGTTAAAAAAAAACCCAAAAAACAACACCCCTGTACTCAGAACACAACTCTTAGTTGCTGATGTTTATGAAACTGAACAAACTTTCTATGTTCCAGTTATTGATTTTAACCAGGGTCTGCGCTCCACCTGTCACTAATCACTCCTTTTATTTTTATTTATTTTTATTGTTTTCAACATCAGACAGGAATCCATTTAGAAGTCTGTGGCAATTAAAGGCATCTAACAGTGTGAGGCGGAAAAGAAAATGTGTTTTTTAGTGAACAGACTCATGAGGAATGAGTAACTGTTGCGCTTTGAGCCGCTCATTTATCACTTTGCTGACAATGTAACTTATTGGCAATAGATGCTGCTAAATTTCACACCCCAGGCCTTAAAAATGCGTCCTTAAATTGCAGAAGAGAATGATGATGACAATAACAACATAACGTTTAGTTTTCGGACTCGTACTTCATAACCGCTGATAATCACTGCGCCGCAAATGATCATCTTTGTGCTCAATGTGCTTCACCAAAAAACATGACAGAGTCTCTCCTCATCATTTTTCACCCATCTTGTTAGCTGTCTGTCTCAAATAATTTAATTTAATTGCGATCAGTGTTCCACAGCAGTGATCAGAAAGAGCTTCAGAACAAAAAAAATGAAATATTCATTTTTTGTTAATAAATATTATTAAGCATCTTAAATGACTGTATCAACTGCAAAATAAATACATTTTTGGATCACATGACTTACTGAACAGTAACAAGCAGTCATGTTCCATACCACATTAAATATTTAATAATATAAGTGGGTCATGACTTAGCCAAGCTAAGGAACCCAGCTTTGGATGAGTTTACACTTCTGTCCTCGATTGAGCCATTAGACAATATGAGAGAGACTAATAAGTGTCAGGAAGACAAAAGCGACCCGCTGTATGTCACCTGGTGGCAGCCTCTGTGTCTCGCTACTGTAATACATCACATCGCACCGCATTACATCACGGAAAAAGGCCCTCAGAGCAACTCTCATACTGTTGACCGTGGGTGGCCGTGCTCGCTCGACATAACTTGGTTAACAGGAGCTCCATTCTTGTCCTGCAGGGAGGGAAGACTCTCCTGTTCTCATTTATTATTGAACACAGCATATTGATCAAGGCTCCCTGACTCGTCTGCCTCGGCTTCGGAGACATAAATGCTTTTTTTTTGTTTTTTTTATTTCCCTTTCTTTCCTCTGCAGAACACCGTCGGCGCTCAAACGCTATATGCGCTCAGCAGTTCTGGGGAGTTACGAGTTAGGTGCAACATCTTTATGTGATTTAATTACGAAATAAAGACAACTGTAATCAGTTACATTACGGGAAAAATGCGTAATTAAATTACAGTTACTTGTAGAGTAGCACCGTCCTTGGTCATGTCTTACAAACGATCATTATCATAAAGTGTTACCCCGTCCGTGCTCTTTTGTTTCCCATCACAGGTGAAAGTTTGATACTATTCTGATGCTTCCGTTCTCCTGTCAAGTTCGAATTGCAGCAAAAATCGACAACAAAAAAAAGCACACAAAATACACACACATACACTTGAAAAATGTACAAATTGTCTTGCATTTTCAATGGTGTTCATTGAGTGTAAATCACATGTTAAATATGTGGTTTGTCAGCAGGACCTTTGCAAAAATTTGATTAATTTTGCTGATAAAAGGTAGCCCTGATTTTGGACCTCGGAATGATGTCACAGTAAAAAGAGGTTCTCAGGTTTCACCTTCTTATGGCTGTTATTTAGCTGTTGTTGAACTGCTGGAAGCTCAACACTGTCAGAGCTAAACATGTATTTAAAATTTAGAAGAGCAATCAAAATGTAATCAAATGTAATCAGTTACATTACTTTGATTAATTACCTGAACTAGCTGCACTACAATTACATTTTCAGTGGGGTAACTTGTAATTGTGACTAAAGGCATTTGCAAAGTAGCCTAGTAGTCTTCCCCACAGTGGCGCTCGGGCCGGCGTGGCGTTGACCTACCGTCCAGCCGGCAGGGCAGGAGCAGTCCCCGGTGATGTGGTGGCACGTCCCTCTGTTCTGACAGGGGCAGCTCTGCTCGCAGTGAGGGCCGTGGCTCCCGGAGGGGCAGCGCTCGCCGCAGCTGCCGCCGAACACGTTGACAAACGTTGACAGGTGAGCGCCTCCGACGCACATGTTTTCGCGAAGCGTGCGGCGAAGCAACAAGTCAGACACTCACAAGGCTCCCGAGTATCCCGGCGCGCAGACGCACTCCCCCGTCTCGTAGTTGCAGGTGGCGGCGTTGAGGCACTGGCAGGGCAGCTGGCACAGCTTGCCGTAGTAGCCGCGCTCGCAGGGCTCCTCGCAGCGCCACCCCTGGTAGCCGTCGGTGCAGACGCAGGCGCCCGTGATGGGGTTGCACTTGCCGCCGTTCTGGCACTGGCACCGATTGCTGCAGTGAGGCCCCCAGAAGTCGCTCTCGCAGCCTGCAGACACACACACACACACACACACACACACACACACACACACACACACACACACACACACACAGACACGGAGGCGAAACACACTAATGAGAATGCCCTGCAGCGTTTATCCTTGCAAGCATACAACATCACTAGTCTAATAAATGGCAATTATTATAAAGGGCTAAAAAGTAATAACCTTGTCATGGCTGCACATCAAAATCACAATTTCACTGAAATCAACAAAAAAAGACTATTTTATTTATTGGAAATAATTAGACTCCATGACACTGTTTCAAATTTGCATTTGGCTCGTAGCAAAGTGCCGCAGAGGTAGGTGGCATTCCTATTCTTTTTGCCGTCAACCTTCCCTGTCAACAGAAATGCGACAACAAACAAAACTTTGCGCGCAGCCAAAGCCCGGTATCACGTTCCTCGGTGCTTCTGAGCTTCGCTGTCATCCAAAAACGATTAAAAACACATCAGTGAGCACCGCTGTTGGATCTGGCAACCCGCTCCTTCATTACCAACCAAATCAGCCCTTATTCCGAGTCAATGCCACCTCCAGGGAGAGAGCCAGTTGCAGCAAATTTACAAGCATTTCAGGAGACGCCTAACACATTTATGAACAGCCGGAACAGATGTTTCCAGCTGTTCCAACTTTGAGTTTCTCGTTGCAGGGATAAAACAACATCCAACCGGCCTTCATCTTTACATTCCAGCGCTGTCTTGACTCCTGCACCGTGTCATAGGTTACAGGAGTGAATCTCAGGGCGCCTTGAGCAAAAAGCAGACCAACTCCCCAAAGAGCCAACAGTGTCAGACGATCACGCACGCACGCACGCACACACACAAGCACAAGCACGAGGAGAAATAATCAAACTTCAGACTGAGAGAACGTGAGGCTCCAGACAAAATGAGTGTGCAAGCACCAAGCCTCTGCCCCCTCAACCCCCCACTCAACAACAAAAGAAGGTAAGAGGGGCGTGGAGGTGGGCAACTTCAGTAATCCAGCCAACAACACAGCAAAAACAGAATTCACATCCCCTGCCAATACGAGCCTTTTAAAACATTCATCAAATTCTAACCAAGTGGGCAAAGAAAGCTTCTGGCTGAGAAATGTCTCGCACAAGGAGCTTAGAAACGTTAAATCTCATAAAGTGACAGATTGATTAATGAAGTTAACTGGCGAAAAATCATTTATCTCTCTGTTAGGCTCTAAATATCCTGCGCTTGTATTTACTGGACAAGTCTATACAAATGAGATCCCAAAAATCACGTCTGTTGATTTTTTTTCCTTTTGTCTTTTTTCCAGTCGTGCGACATCTTGTTTTATTTTGTTTCATTTATCCCAATGTGATTCATCTATTTACGAGTCCGGTTAAAATGACTACAAATCTGTGGGAAATTAAGGCGCTGGCACTTTCCAGACTTTGGATTGGAAAACGTTAATAGGAAGTCTCTCCCTGTGGATTAGTATCCAGCGCTCGGAATCTCAGCAAAAACAACTGCACTTTGTTATATTAGAATGCAGGCTAGTACGTATACAACAATACCTTTCATAAGGTTTATTAAATCATTCCACATTTTAAAATCTACTGAAGCATTCTATACTGATCATTTTACATGCGTATCATGGCCTACATATAGAAACGGAATGAAGAGTTGCTGTAAATTTTCAATGCAAATGAGTAGAGATTCACTTTCTCAGACATTTTGCTGAAATGATCAAGAACAGCTCAGATGTATATTTCACTGCGAGCAGATTTGGTCTTGTTGTGGCTCATTCATATCAAGAGCAGAAGGAACAAGTGATTTTAAAGTAATAGCTTCTGACTCGCATGTCAGTGAGGGCAAATTAACCTACTGACCTGTCAAATAGTCAGTGAAAAGCAATTTTTTTCTGTCTGTCAGCTGGAGAGGGAAACGAAAGCAAAAAAGTAACTTCCTGTAACTCTCAGTCTGAACAGTGAGCAGCCAAATTAGTGCCGTCAACTGTGCAATTTTGGCTCCAGAGAAAATTGGTTTTAGTTGCATAATCTTTACGCTTTGCGGGGGGGGATCCAGCATAAAAGAGGGTAAAGGGGCTCAGTGACACGTGCCGCACCTAAAGGAATGATATAAAACAAGCAATTTCTAAATTCTGCAGGGCACGGCTCCCGCTCAGACAAAGTCAATATGCCGAAAGCAAACAGAGAGGTAATCTTCGGGGTGAAATGAATGACCAGCGTTGATGTAAAGGCCGAGGCCGAGTTCAGCTTAAGTGCAGACATCATTTTCGCCGGGGGCTTATTTTTCCTTAAGGGGTCGAGTCGCAACTTACAAAGCGATTAGTTTGTCTTCTTCGTCTGAAGCGGCTGCTGCATCCATGTCCACAGCCGCCTCTTGGATGGCGAGCGCTCCGCTGCTGATTCTTCACATCACGGCAGCCTCGGTTGTGAACGTGCAGGCGCTACCTGATCCCTCCCTCCATGCTCAATTGGACGGAGCTGTGATCTGACCGAGTGAGAGCCTAATGAAGCCCTTCTCGTGGTCGCTGCCGACTCCTGTTTTTCCAGGAACTCAGCGGGGAGATGATCAGTCCATCCCTGACACGGACAGGTCTGCCCTGAAGGGGGTCTTGAAACACCGGGCAAGTACAAAATGACTTCTGCCGTGGACGGACTGGAGGCCGCATTACGGGGCTAACGCTGATTTGATCTAATCGGCCGCTGGTCTCCAGTCTGGCGAGAACGAGATCCCCGAAGGTTGAGCTGCTGCCACGCAAACGACTCGGCCACATTAAATTTGAGGGGTGTTGCGGGTGGCCGGCAGGAAAATGGATGTGCAGTCGGTGCTGCATCCCGGCTGTAACACTCTATAAGTGCCGTTCAGAGCTCCGCAGCTTAAGACTGCTCCCCCAGCACTGCAAAAACACGCTATTTAACCAGAGACGCCACTGCGGTAGTTTCAACTTCAAACCTGGGCCGTTTGCACAGAGAGCATTTTAGATTCCTGCATATGCAACTTAAAATTCTGTATGTGCCGGTGCAAAAATAGAGCAGTGCAGGGAAAACAGAAATGAACTTAACTCCATCCAGCACTTCATTTGCAGACTTTTCTGGCGCTTAGGAGCTCAACAAATGTTACCATTTGAAGATTTAAACCTTCTTTAGCTTGCAGTTAGAGGCCTCAGCACATTGAGAGCAAAGCCCATTATCTCGCTGTCTCTCTCCTACACAGAGGTTCTCAAATTTTTTACCCGGCGGCCTCTCACTTTGTGGCTCTGACGGCATTTAACTGTGATTAAGGAGTCAGAGTTCGTGATGAACTCCAGGCGAAAAACAAAGAGAGACGTCGGAGGAGAGAAGCATGTACCGCGAAGGCTCCAGCTTCCAGGGAGCACAGGCTAAATTGTGTACAGTGATGAGAAGTCCCGGAAGGATTCGGTGCGTGGGCAGCAAAGCCCACACAAGTCTGAAGGCAGAGACGCACCAATCGAGCCCATTAAGTGATGTGGCCGGGGTCAGCACTCCTAACCAGGGGACGCACACAACAAGCAGCCCGGACTCGGCAAAACAGTGGGAATGTGGATAACCTCACACTCAGGGAAAGGTCCAATCCCAAGTCGCTGGGCTTAATCCCCTGGGCTGGAACAAAACAGATCACGGTGAGAGGTAGCGGCGCCGAGTAAACTTCTGAAGGTGATGTCCAAAGAATGGCACTGCGAGAGCCAAGACGGTGCGGCACGGCTTTGAAGTGCGCTCAAGAGTGTGCTTGCCTTCAACTGGATTAAAACAAAACAGCTTTCAGTGAGTGACGCCTTCCAGAAGTTCCCCTGAACTTGGTCCAATCGGCAGGATGTTCTTTCTCTTACAAGAGCGACATCTCACAGGGACTACCTGGGAGTGGATGCCTCCATTTAAACTGCACGATGAAGTTGTGTATTGTGCTTATAGGCGAGCGACAATGACTAATATAGTATTAGCGCAATGGTGGTAGCAAAATTTGTGGCACAATATATCATCTAAGAATATATTGCAATAATTGATGTGACTGACGCAGGTCTGCATCATTTACACAACACACAGCAACAACCATGCCACTAAAAAAAATACGAAAAATTATGCAAATAGACGCTTTAAAAGAGCAATGAGCATTTCATTTTGGAGATTTTTCAGTACTAATTAAATTAAATTTAAATAAATTATAAATACAAAATAAAATGTGTAATATTTGTTATATTTATTGGAGTTTTTTTTATTCTTTTATATAAGGAAATATTATTTATGGAATAGTCCGATTTAATTAGAGCACAATTAATTATTTTTAAATAATAAATGAAATGAAACTTTACCAAGACAACAAATAACAACAACAAGCAGCTGATTAGTTGGACTCTAAGGTAACATCAAAAGACATGCATACAAACAACAACACATCTGAATTAATTTTTCATGTCCAGCACAGCAGGGCGATGCAGTAATCCTAGCAACAGGACCTCATGTAAACCAACCAGAGGTGGCTGCAGCACACAGTCAGAAACGCACTATTGCTGCGAGAATATTTGGCACGTGGCCCAGCGTCACAGCAAAGTCACATGACCGTCATTAACACACGCTGCAGACTCTGGAGTCAAACCTGGACTCGCGCCGCTTCAGCTCCAGGGAGCTTTAACTCCTCGGCCCCGGCCTGCTCTCTGGCACCACTTGTGGCGAAGCAAAGCGCCGTGACTTATTGTCTCAACGAGTCCCCTGCAACCTCCCCTTACTCACACCCCACCCGGCCGCCTGAGCGAGCAGCCACACCCCCGCACACCCCCGCTCCCTCCGGCTCACCGTCTGATTCGTGCCCTCGTTCCATTTCCTGACAGGACCCAGTTCTCGAACTGCGCTCGGCGCTAATTATTGCGATTCACCGTTTCAAATTAAATAAAGCAGTGTTTTCCTTTTCTTGAAGCGTATTAATGATTAAAGGATCATTTACATGGAACGCCGACGCACTTGTGCATACAATTTAGCCCGGAATACGTTATCTTCTGCTCTTCTGACGATGCGAGTCGCTTTGTAAAATGGAGCTATTCAATAAAAGACCAACTAAACATTTAGCTATTCATCACAGCTGGTTGACTCAATGACGCAGACTAATAGAGCAAGGAGCAGATAGAACTGGTGGCAGGGTCTTGGGGGGTTGGGGGGGGGGTAAAGGAGGGAAACTGATGATCTTTGTGTGAAGGGGTAAATTTGCGGAGCGATAAATGTCTCTCAGCTTTGTTAAACCCGCGGCTGTAAAAGCTGCCAATACGCCGCACAATGGGGCCCCGCCGCCCTGCCGACGCCCATTACGCCGTTATTTATTAGCAGGCCAGGAAAACCCGGACTAGACAAGTAAATAGTCGGTATATGTCGCCGGCAGCCTGACGGATGAATTTCTAAATGCGCGGAGCAAAATGCCAATAGTCGTGGGGGCCGGGCTTTTTTCGCTGAATTGTGATGGTAGCGCGCCGCCGTTGGGCGTGTCGCTCGCCACGACCCTAATTCATCTTCGCCGGCCGCGAGTTTACATTCCTCCCAAGCAAGGAGCGTGCCGAGCAGAACAACAAAAGCGGCGGAATCTCCGAGCAGGCGAGTTCACTGTAATGCACCATAACCTCCTCGACCCCCCGCTTCCCCTCTGACCCCCCCCCCCCCACCTCCATCCGATGCTGCTGGCGAAAGATGGTAACAAGACCCGACTTTTGCCCACTTGCTACCACAAAACTAATGAGTGAATAACTTAATTCCTTTAGGGGGACGCATTACTGATTAAAAAAGGCCCGGACTGATTGTTTATCCTGGAGAGGATCTGATAATTTGTTCGAGTTCCATTCAGGATGTGAACCCGGATCGATGCGAGCCTTGCGGGTGCCAGGCGCCGTCTCTAACAGGGTTAGCGGCGAGCGGCGGTCGACCAGGAGAGACAAGGTGAGGTCATCTTCCGCTTCATCCCCAGAGCAGCTTCTTCCTCTCCTTTTCTTTTATGAATTCAACTTGAGAGGAGAGACGCCCTCGCCCGCTCAACGCTCACCTGACGCGCCTCGTAAAATCCCCTGGGTCAGCAAATTGTTACACAGCCCACTGCCCCATCCAATTAATGTTAATCATGCGGCCCCGTCCTGCCGCAAACAACTGTGTCCACAACAACAACTGAATGAGGCTCACTGTGTCTTCATGAGGTACAAATTATTATTGGTGTTTTTCTTTTATAACAGACTATTTTGAGATGTCATTTTCATACTTTTCCATGTTTGGACGGTAGCTTCCGTCTCCCTGGGGAGGTCACCTGGTTGGTGTTGTGTGATGCGTATTTATCAGCTGGTATCAGCTACCGTCCAATCACGTAAAGGATATGAAAATAACATCTCAAAACAGTCATGTGTCTGTGATTAAAGAAAAATGCTGATACTGAGTTGTTTCTACATTTTTTTTTGATCTACAGCGGGTGAACGCACAAAGTGCACAGCGACTCCATTGTAAATAACACACAGGGGCGCCGCGCACAAAAGTGGATCAGTAGCTGGGGCCGCCCAAAAAACAGTGTCAACCCGATAAAGGCAGACTTGATTTGCACACATTGATTTCCTATTTTCAATTATTAATTCTAATTGGGATGAGGCAGATAATGCCACGGGGTTTAGGGTCGATGTGGTGGGAGGCGGCCTCGCACCGTGGAGAACGGTGTGCAAACCGTGCGTGCGTGAGCGCGCGCTACAGCAACAGTAATAGAAACTTTCCTCATCGGCGTTATCAGAAAGTCAAAGGATCCTCAGGGCGGGCCGCTAATGAAGACAAAGCGGGCGAAGAGAATTTATTCAACTTCTGTCCATGGGTTCGGTTGTCAGACGCTTTAATGCTCCGCGAATCTGCTAAATTTAACGGAAATAATTCTTTACGCACGAGTCGCTGACAAATACCAGCGCTGTCTGCAAATGAATGAAAAGTATTTATGATTCATATTCTACTTTTTTTTTTTTTATGGCAACCCTCTTCCATTAAGTAGAACAAAATGCAGACTTTTAATTCCAGAGGGTTATTTTTTATCCTCACGATTCTCATTTTGTTCTGAATAAACAAATTTAATGTCTCTGTCATCAAGGCAATTAAAAGTATGGCAGGTTCTTTTGCATGATATTTTTCTTATTCCCAACGATGGATTGCAAAGATTAAGACAGTACAGATTAATACTTTGCGGTAAAAATAACTCAGACTGGTGCGAAAGCTTGAAATTGATAATTCAGTTTGATAGAATACTTGTAATGTCTTGGAAATTACATAAATACGGATGAAATAAATGACATTACAGATTCCCGAGATTTCACAGTGAAATTGAAAACGAACACTAAGTCAAGATGAAATGAACCAAACTTGGCAAAATGCCAGTCCTTCATCTCTTGGCCTCTGATGTGTTTGGGCGCAGTGTTAAAAATCCAAGCGTGCTTTTATTTTGAGAGGCCAGACACTGCTTTTTTTTTTTTTTTCCCTGTGCGCTGATCAGAGGGATAACGGAGGCAGAACATCGACCTGGTTCATTAAAAGAGCATGAGCTCTGTATTTGAGAGTGCGACGACTGTATCTGAGTGTTTCATGTGACATGCACGTGGAGCGATGCTGTGGATGGATCTGGGGCTGGCAATCGGGGGATTGCAAGCTTGAAAGAGACTTCTAAACCAGCTTGTTTTAACATTAACGTGACATCAATTATCAAAAGAAAATGCTGAGCCGCTGCACCGGAGGAACCACAGAAATTAGCATGAGTGACGCTCGACGCGATGCATGGATGTTGAGAGACACTATATTCAATGTCGGATTTTGACATGAAAATTGTTCACATACATTTGGCGTATTCCAGCGTGAGAATTCTTCTTCTTCTTCTTCTTCGTCTTCGTCTTTTCCTCTTTTAATCATTACTGTACAGACAACCTAAATGCTCCAGTTATTACTGCGGGGTCAAATGTTATGAAACTGGCTGCTGGCCTCTGGCAGACAAATAAACCTGTCACAGACAATGACCCCGTTGGTCAGATACTGCTCAGAATTAGCATACAGCATGTCCACTCCAATCTTGTGCGGCATCTCGGCATGAGGAGCCCGGAGTGAAATGTAGATAACAGTCATTACCGTGTGTGCCTTGGCTTTTCATTTCCTTGGAAATGTCCCACAGCATTAATTACCTGAAGCCCTTTCAATACCAACCATTCCGCCCCCTCAAAGGCTTGAAACGCGGCTGTTAAAATTGTCACTTTAATCATTCATGGTGAACAGTGGTCAGCTCGGATTCATGACAGTTATATTGTACAACTTCAAATCGCCCCTGCCGCTTAATTAAATTCAGCGCTGACTAGATAATCAGCGTGTTTTGCTCGTATTTGCTCCCATAACTCGAATTCAAAATTACAAACAGAAACTGGGGATTTAGTGTGCTTACAATGTGTCAGTGCGGGGCCGAGGATTACCGTCGTTGGGAGGGCTGCCGCAAAGACAACTGGATTGGTTTTCCCCCAAAAAAGTTTTTGTGTTTTGTTTATAATGGAGATGTGAGAAAAACAAAACAACAAACAAAACAAAACAAAAGACGCTGCCCTGCCGCATGTTTGTGCCCGGTGGCAGACAGAAGGCTAGCGGGTTTTTGCGGGGAAATGATCTGACGCCAACGTTATGATTCAAGCGCTGTTAGGTTTCGCTGTCAGCCGTCCATGCATCCATTATCTGTGGCCGCTTCCTGTGCGCCACCGCTGCTGGAGGGAAAAGAGGGGGTGCTGCTGCAGCCGGTGCCAGCTGATACTGGAGGAGATGCCGGGTAAATCCTGCGCAGCCAGTTGGTCACAGGACTGGCGTCCGTACACACAATGATACCTTCTGTGCGAAACAAAAAGCCTAATTACAGTTTAGCAGTGTTTACTAATTATGAGATAATCTTTAAACCCATTATCCGTTTGAGTCTTTCTTCAAATAGGAAAAGCAGTGGATGCTGGACCATAGAACACACTACCATAACCTGGAATAGATGTTTAGTTCCAGTCCAGTTTTTGTTTTTTTTTGTGATGTGGTCTGTGCTGTGTGACCAGATGCTGTTGTGTACTTCTGTTAATGTTTTTTTTGGTCATAACCAGGTGTATTATTGTTTTATTATTAGTCTCTGCTGATGTGTTTTGTCCCTGCTAATGCTTATGTGTCTCTGCCTGTCTTGTGCTTTTTTCCCCCGTATGCCATCAACCTGATGGCATTGTTACATGTTGGACGCATGCAAGTTATAATGTGCATTTTCCCTATTTAAATAAAGCAAACTCAATATTCACAATGCTGCATCTACGAAAATGCCTGTGGCCGCTGCAAAGTGAACTGAGGCGTGTGAAAAAAAAAAAAAGGAAGAGAGACACCAGTCTAAACTCTGCAACAAGCGAAAAGCCCTAGAATGGGGTAAGGTATTGGGATCAAACAAAATCATGTATTCTGATGCTGCTCTGACAGATTGCTGTGCGCGCTGGAGAGGAGAGACGCATCTAGTTCAAAAAAGTTCCCAACGCTCTAGTGTGTAATTTTATTTTTTGAATTATCCACAATGTAAATAACAGTAATGCTGTAAAAACAAAGAACCTATTACTGCAAAAAAGTTAAGGAGCAAAAACAAACAAACATTAAATGCAAATTAGACAACAGTTTCAAAGTTTTCTTTGCAATTACCTTTTTTTTGTTTTAAATATAAATATATATACAGATATATATATGTATATATGTGCCTTTGAACTTTGGTCCTTCATGTTTTTCTGCTCTGATGACATTAGTCTACTCGTTATAAACATAATTGTACTGTATCAGTAGTTAAAAATAATGCAATCAGTGCACCAATCCACCTACTAAATTAGTCTTAACAACACAGAGAGGATAATTGCTTTTTAATGAGCTCGCATTATGCAAATTCTCATCACAAAGTCATAAATCTTTGGGAGACTCTACCTGACTGACCACAGTGACACTGTTTGAAGAGTGTGGAAAACAGGGGAAAGACAGAATGACTTCCAAGTTTTACACACCTCTGGATGAGCTGACGACGTGTTCTGAACACGCATTTTCGTTGTTGTTTTTTTTTGGATACCTGTGGCACGAGCGACGGACCATAGAAACAGATTTTAAAAAAAGATTGTTTTAAAAATGCAGCACATTTAAATCCGTCAGGACAGCGTAAAGGGGCGATAAAAGTTGGAAACAGGCCACGAGGAAAAAAAAAAAAAATCAAATAAATACATTTTTGCTATACATACAATTACTACACGATTAATGTGATTCCTTTTGAGATGCCTTCTGAAAGGAAGTTAAAAAGAGGAAATTTCCGAGCTAATCTCAAATGAACTGCTGGCTGTTAGAGCGGCGCTGCTCTCTCGGCCTCTGAAACTGGCAGCGCCCATGAATTATTCTCGCCGATTCTCAAAGTCAAAGTGAAGTGGGGTACACAACAGCAACTCAGGGACTATTGTGTGTGTGTGTGTGTGCGCGTGTATGCGTGTGTGTGTGTGTGTAAGGGAGGGCGGGGGAGAGAGAGAGAGAGAGAGAGATACTGTAGTTACATCAAAGAGGCAGCTGAGAAATTAATCGAGCCATCTGGGAAGAGCAGGAGGTTCCCACATGGCACATAAATCCTGAATCCACATGACGTTTACTATGAGTGACGGAACAGCACTTAAAATACTTAAAACAAGCAGAGGAAGAGATTTAATCAGTGGTCACTTCAGATTTACCTGAAGTTGTCAGTGGAAGGACACACAGAAGGGGGGAGGAGACGGAAAAAAACCCTTCCAAAACCCTATTTTAGAGTCCAGACAGCGGAAAGAAACACTGTTATTGATTCTGAGGCTGAACCCTGTTTGGTGCTGTGGCAGGGAACAGTTTTGTCATTCATACGAGAGGACCATGTCCCGGAATCAGAATGTGAGTGAGCGTTTGAAGCGCGAGACATGAGAAGTCGCAAGGTGTCAAGTTTCTTTTCCGCTCCAATTTAATTTCTGGCAGGGAGGATAATTCATCACTTTGCAGGTGCCTGAATGGTCAAAGTCAGCGTTTTCTGTCTTTAATCCAAGAGAACTCATCTAAATGCGTCTTTTGTGACACGCACGCTACAGGACACGATGAACTCCCAGAGGTCTGAGCCTTTATACTCTGAATACTGTTTTGGCTGACGGCACATCCTCAACCCCTTTAAATAAATAACAATTGATGTTGTTTTGGTAATTTTTTTAAGTGTTTCTTTCAGGTCTGATCTCTATTTTTAGGTCCGTGGTTGAATACTCAAGAGTTCCTTACTTTTTCTGATAACGATGGCACTTTTGCTGAATTAAAGTTTCCTTTAATTCTTATCACTCAGATGTCCTTTAATCTTTAGATCTACTCAGTAAGGCCCCGTTTCTTTGCATTTTGGGGTGTCTTTTGTCTCCGGCAAAAGACACCATTTAAATTGAATTTCTGAGCGTTTAAGTTCTGCTGCACTTTTGTCAGACGAAAAGGAAACTTGACGTGTTTATCTCGACCTTGATAAAGTCAGTTTAAAAGATGAGAGGAGTTTTTAAAGGATGCTACACAGATTGGCGCAAGCTCAAAGCTTTGTTTACATTGATCAGCATGTCAAAGGACTCCTTAAGCACCGCAGACGGAAGTGCGGATGTGGGTTTCTAGCAGGAAAACACTGTAAATTTAACTAAAATACTAAGTGTACACTGCAACTATTCATGTAGCAAAATTTGTCCTTCGACACTAAACAATTGCGGCATGCGGGAAAAGATTTTATATTGGCTGACACAGCTTTCTGGTCTTTGTTTTCTGCCTGGCGATTGTGCTTTAAGAAGCGGGTGTTGGATGAGTCATCATTCACACACAGTGGAGGGATCGAGCTGCCATGCCAAAGTAAGGTGCGGGCATTCCACTATCTCAGTCAAACAACATGCAACACAACCTTCTGGGAGGGTGGCGCGTCTGCAGGCGAGGCACAGCACGGCGGAATGCAAAACACAACCCCAAATACCCCAGGGCCCGCAGGCAAATTTGATTAAAAGTTTGTTTTTCTTCACTCTCGACAAACGGAGGAGCTCGTCGATGCGGCACTGACAGTTAATTGGACTTGGCAGGGCCACAAGTTCATTCGTCAGCATTGTGTTGGGCTTGCCTAGGAGGAGCAGGACAATCGATGTCCCTAAGGACGGCCTGTAATCACTGCAACACTCCAATGAAGTCCAGGGTTAAACATCAGGAGATTGCAGGTGCACCAGAGGATCTGTGAAAGACTGCTAATACGCTCCGCACTCCCAGAGCAGACCAAGGACACTGCAACACGGCGCCCACAGGACTGACATGATCCATGAGAATGAATTATACTTTCAACTGTTGTTCTAACCAATCCAAGGTCCCGAACAGAAACACACGTGCATGCTGAAGCGTGTTACCACCAGGGGGCCCCCGGAGGTCACGACACTCAAAGGGGCTCATTCAGAATGATCGCTAGTTCTCTCATTATTTGGATGAGGAAGCAAAAGTAATATCAGCAATATCTCTAAAACAATATTTTTCTGGATATTTGCCTCCGTTGTTTCCGTTTTTGTCTCTTGTGATTTATTTTTGAGAAGTCAAAGAGGGGGTTCAGAGAGAGACGTATAATTCATGGGGATCTGCGAGGTGATAAATAAGGCAGGACAGAGAGAGTCTTGGGGCTATTAAAAAAACATTTAACAAGAAGCCTGGCTCATGAAATGGCATCTGAATAATATGGTAGTGTCTTAAGTCATTTTGCGTGTTGTCAAAACATTTTTTTCTTTGCTTTTTACATGTCATTTAACAGCATTCGCACGGAGAAGGACTGCGAAAAGTTTAGGGCACGAATGTGGTGGAATGAACTGTGTGGCGCCAAGAAGCTTCGGGCGAGAAAGTTTATTTAAGAAAATCTTTCAGCCATGAGACTGTTTGGATCCAGTTTGAAACCAGAAACATTAATTGTTTTATTTTTTGGTCCATGAACCATTTTCCCCTCGAGCTAAGAAACGCATTAATATGCTACAACTGGACCAAAATGTGCCAAATAGGTCATGTGACCAGGAGACCCGAAATAAGGCACGAAGATGTTTGAATGCACGAAATGATCCACAACATTGGATATCAAAGTGTCAGTGTATCATGCTATTCATTCACCTTCCTAACCAACAAAACAAAAACAAGAGCCCAACAGAACAGGATAAAGACTCAGCAACGCAGCAGCACCACTGAGATATAAAAGTCTGAGTCCATAGCCATCATTGGCTCCCACCTGAAGCATTTTCAGACAGTCTCTTCATTGTGGAAACAGCCAGTCCCATTAATTAAAGAAGCAGGAAGTGTCTCATGTCATCCTTGACCTAGTGCAGAGTGGCTCACCTCACGTTAAAAAAAAAAAATCTGACTGTTCATCTTCGAACGCAGCCAAAGGTTTGACCAAACACAACATTTGGAAACAGTGTGGGGGAAATAATCCACCTGGCAAGTCAAGTTAATACAGAGGAAAATGATTGATGTAGTAAAACAGTGCGAACGTGATGAAATGAGTTGAAGAATGATGGAATAATTACAGACGTTGAGCACACTTGTCAGACTCATCGACACAATGATTGATAAACAATCTGAATGTCTGGAAACGTAACACATATTCTAGACAGGTCAGTGGACACAAAGTCAAGAATGACTTATGGGCATTAAAATGAGCCTAAAACCACCTTTGTTCTACATCAGTATTCTGGCGGTATCTTATCTCCGCAAAGCGTTATCATAGCATTTGAGCTATTTCAGACACACTGACCTTCTCTTAAGGACAAGAGATAAGGCTTCATAATGTCCTTATTAAATCAAGCCATCTCTACACGCTCTCCGAGTTGGAGAGTGTGTGTTTCAGGAGCCCTTTTCCTCTCCCTCACTGCCTCATGCACATCGCGGCGATAATGGCCAGATGGACCGGATGTTTTAGCAGCGGCGTTCGAAATTATTGTATCATCTCGACATCGTCGCAAAATGCCCCCAGAGTCACCTGCTTTCCGTGCTGGGGTTATGTGGTGGAGAAGGTTAGGTATTTTTTTTTTTTTTTGGTGGGGGGGGGTTCTAGACACACACATTTACACACACACTCGCACACAGGCACACACGTCACATCACATCACAGACAGAAGCAGCCACACATTTCAAGCAGTCTGCCAAAGCTAATGGAGCAGTGAGCTCTTGGGGAACAATAAATCCTGGTTAATGGGATAGTACAAAAATCTTCAGAGCTGGGAAAAGTCAATCTGCATACTGTGCCAATGATCCTTATAGAGTATATACAGAAGATGTTAAAAAGACATATGTCGGCCAATGCGTTTGCGTTGTGCATAATAGCCTGTGAAACCTCGTCAGAAGTTACGGTGGTTGTTTTGTGGACCGCAGTACTGCAGAGTACTCAATATTTTATTCCGTGTGTGTGTGTGTGTGTGTGTGTGTGTGTGCGTGCGCGCGCGTGTGTATGTGTGTTCAGAAGAGCTTCCCGTCAGCTATGGCCAACGTGCAACAATTCATTTGATGGACTCGCCATCAGTCAGTTCACGTCCAGGCACAGTGATTTACAGCACATGTGATTTACAGAGTCGGTGCGCGACGTGCGCGGCTCCTGAGAGGCACGTGGCCACATCTTGAAACATCTCAGCCTTGGCAGCTACTTTCACACTAGTTCAGTCTGGAGCTGAAGAGCCGACAGCAGTTCTTCATTCTTTAATCTAAGGTCTCCAGCGTTCTCGCCCTCGGCGCAACGACAGAGGAAAAAATGTTACCTACACATTAATGAGTAAAGGTGTTGGAACATTATTACACTCTGTGTGCGCGATCCGAGGTTCATGCAGAGTTTTCAATATATTGTGTGGGGTTTATCATAGACAAAGAAGATTTCTGTTGGTTTAGCAAGCATGTGTTCGCCCCAGCAAAATTCCATTTTAAAATACCTCGCATTAATTTATTTTTCCATTACCAACCTATATATTTTTTCTTGCTAATTTAAAACGTCAGATGGTTCTCTTGACGAGAAACCACGAGCAGAAATTGCACACACGCGTTCAAAACATATCCTTATATACGTTGCCCTGAAGGTGCCCTTTAAATTGGATTTAACTTGGGGTTGGCGGATAACATTAAGTTTTCCTTTACTCTCAGTGTTAGTATGGCAAATAGTTTGACTAGTCTCTCCATTATGATTTCGTCGTAAAACTCCATTTGGTTCAGTCAGGTGCAAACATCGACCTCCCATTTATATCAATCAAGCCAGTGAATATGTTACGCAGTGATGTTAGTAAAAAAGAAAAACATCTGAGAAATATCAGAGCTGCAGTAAATTGTTTTGGCATCAGAGGCTTTAAAAGCTTTAGACTCGTGGCTTTTCAACTGACCTGCTCCACTTGCAAAACCTACAAAACAACAGATATGGCTAAACACTTATGAAAACAATGGGAAAAAAAAGGTTTTTTGGCCAGGATTTAAAAGCTGATTGAAATGCCTGCAAATTTTCCAATTATCAAAGAAGAAAATACAAAAAAATTTAAACCAAACTATTATCTTAGTTCAGTGTTGCTCCAAAGGATTATTTTCCCTTTTTTCATAAAAGTTCACACTAAAAAGCCACTAGTCATATGGTGAAATCTCACTGTTTTGTAAAAGTTTTAGTTATTTTTACGATATCTTCCCCAATGAAATATGATATATGATATAAGAGTCCAAACCCATCTCATGTAAAAACTATAGCAAACAACCGACGACCCAATTCGTTCTTGAATGGTCACCCTAGTTCATAGAGGAAGATTTCAACCCCCCCCCCCCCCCCCCCTTGTGAGTCCTCTTCAAAGCAAAAGGACCCAGACGGAGAGGAAGTGGTTGCTATAGGAGTTCAGATGAAGGGCACAGGGTGTTGCCAGTAGGTCTACCAATATCTTGCCCATCTGGAAATGACTGGAACAAGCACATACAAGGACCTGGCCTGAGAATGCGTCGCATGTCAAGGTGAAGTTTGAAACTTAATGAGAAGATGCTTCACTAACGTCACTCTATCACATGCAGACTTGGAAACAATAAAGAAGAAAATGCTTCAGAAGCCAGCAGCATCCACTTGTGTGTACAGCAGGGCAGCGTAAACACTGTCAGTGTTCTGTGGGCTACTACACATTAAGAGAATTGTATAAAGGGCATGTTGACATCATGGACACTCACACACACACACACACACACACACACACACACACACACACACACACACACAGTCAGTCAGTGCAGTAAATGTCTTCACTAGACATTACAGACTAGGTCTCCTCAGGAAATAGACTTGCTTTTGCACTTTGATCTCGTAAAACGAATGAGGCAGTTGGCAACTACTATTGAGGGCAGCGAGGAGCCCCTTTCAAAATGATACACTTAGAATATTCATAGTTCTCCCCCCAAAAAAAGTCTCAGTTGCAATGTTGTATAATGATGAATTCAATCGATTGAGACTTCCTTTTATAAAACGGTAGCGCGGATCTCCACTGGCACTGGATCATCCTATATTTTTTTTTATTTATCTAAGGGATGTGTGATTTGCTGGTTCACTGATGACTAGACTTTGACACAGACTAACTCACGCATGAGCGTAAATATGAAATTCTCCATGTGTGATGGAAGGTGATGTGAGGGGGAAGAAGAAATCAAAGCGTTTTTGGAGGGACGTGGCGAACTGCGGCGAAGCTGCGCGCACGTCTCGCATGCCTCGTTCACCGCCATTTGCACTCGTTCGGCCAATGACGGCGCTGAATGTCAGCGTCCTGCTGCTGTTGGGATCACAGAGGAACCATCTGGCAGTGTTTACACATTATTCCCACGCATCCATATCCCTGAGTCAAGTGTGTAAATGACTGCAAATGGGCGTGTGTGTGTGTGTGTGTGTGTGTGTGTGTGTGTGTGTGTGTGTGTGTTCTCGAAAATAGTGTTTTACAAGTCACAATCGAGTTTAGTACATTTATAAGCCAATGAGCTCCATCGCCTCCCTCTCGACTCCATCACTTACACATATCATCATTTAAAGTCCCAATCATGAATAATATACCTTTTTGAGTTAATAAGTAGGGGAAAAAAATATATGTAGCGTGACCCTCCCACCTCTCCCCCACCCCCACCCCCGCACCCGCTGCCTACACCAATTTCCAATAAACAAGCGTTCGCCGGCCGCATTCATCAATTAACCATGTGTGTAGCAGCCGCAGCGGCGGCTGACTTCCTATTTAAATACATTAGGGAGGAATGCGTTGCATCATGCGGCACGGCTGACCGACCGCATTAGATTTGGCCATTAAGTTTGATAGATTTCTTCTTAGAACTCAAAGCGGGTTTTGTGGATAACTAAGCCAGAGGACTCAGAGGGTTCCTCACACACTTATCCCCGTGGCGCTGATACGTTAAGTCTCCATCCGATACTCTGACCGCGGTGTGGAGGGGAAAACGTATGTGCTCAGGGCTTCATGTTCCTGGACAGACTGTCTCTCCGAGGTCTTCTAAAGATGCCGTTGTCCGACTGCGAGGCACCCGTAATCAATGGCACTTAAATGTCAGCCAACGTTAAATATGTCCCTCGCGCGGCCGCCCCTTGAAAGCCGTTATTACCGCAGTGATATATACGTTGTGACCCTGATGACGTAAATAATGTAATCGTGGGTGCCAAAAAAAAAATGACGCGGCGGGGAAGGAAAGAGACCTTTCCTGCAACTTTGGAGAAAAAGGCTCCAAGATTTATTTGATTCTGAAAAGCTAAATGTACTTTATATTCAGTGTTTTCATAATATACTCCCAGCAAAGGCTTTACATTTGATTTCTGACAGGGCCATTTGTTTTTACAGCAGCCTTTGGTGAAAACTAGCACCAATGAAAATGTCCACAAAGAACCTTGGGATTTTATTTCAGTGGACCACAATGAGGACAGACTTATAGTTGTTCTGTACCACAGCAGGGCTCCATTTGTCTGAGTTACCTTACAAAAATCCACTGTCCTCCTTCAATTGCTTTATTTATTCAATAGAACAGTTTCATCTGTATTTTTTTTAACTTGTAAAAAGGCACACTGAGAACAATCTTGCTTCTAAAATCAAACCCTGCTGACTAAACAAGAGTAAACATGCCGGCACAGAGAGACCATTTCATCACTCGACGACACAAAGGCAAAGCAATAGAGAGGCACGAGCACAACAGAGAGAAAATCGACGACAAACAACAGCAGGAGGAACATGTCTTGGCATCAAGGTCCTCCACTACTAAATTAAAAGATATGAAAAAAAAATCACTTCACAAAATCATCAGATTAAACCATTTGAAAGCCACGTTTAACAAGCAGCACACGGACATGAGAGCAATCACACAAACCCACCACAACAACAACAACAACAATACTTAATCATTCATCGCTTGTTTGGGAAAACACAAACCTCAACTCGGAACGCTCCACATCTGTGTTGTGATGGGGCGCACGACGAGATGACAATCAAAGAGACGGCAAACAAGAACCGAAAGTCCCAGCGAGCCTGTTTGGCTGTTTAGTATGAGGTTCGCATCTCGCGTTATGCCCTTGAGATGAGTGTAGCGCACCCCAGGAACGAGGGTCGGGTCACAGAGCTGGTCGGGTCTCAGTGGGACCACCGCCTCAGGCCGGGGGAAAGGGGATGAAATGTTTTCTGGCTGCAGCGGGGGGGACACCAGCGGGGGGAAAATAGGCAACATCTCTCACCCTGCCTTCGCTCCGGCTCTCAACTTCTCGCATTCCTCCCACCGTATTGCCTTCTTTCCTCCGGCCACAAAACAGACCGACTCGCTCTTTATTTTCATCACCTGACCCATATACAAAACCGCTTCCTGGTGGGTTGCTGCTCCAGAAACGAGGTCCAAGTCTTTGATCCAGCTCCAGATCGCCGACTGTAAGGCTGTCACTTCTGCTTCAGCGTCCCACGGCAGCACTCCACCGTCAAGCCTGGGCGACGACACGCTTTTTCTTCTTCTTCTTCTTCTTCTAATTCACACATTCGTCACGTGACCAGCTTACTCTGCCTCTCGACAACTACCATGTCCAGAAACTAGCTCTTCCTGAGCACAAATAACTAAACACGTGCACTACGGTTCAAAATGTTGGGGTCACCGTCTCATTTCTGCATTGATCTCCTTACGAAATAATCATCATGAATGCTGTGCCATCATTATGAGTGCACAAAAATCAGCCAAGATGCTCTTTACAAGCAACGGAACATTTTAGTGTTTATTGAAAACCATTTCCAATGTCTAATTAAAAGTGTCCGGGACAATTCCAAGTGTGCAAAAGTCTGTGTGAACACACTAAAAGTCGGCTGTTTTAAAAAGCCTAAATGATGCTGTGTTGACTCTTTTATGGTTTATCACAAATACGTGTGATTATAGCTAAGAGCTTTCTTTCAGAAATGCTTCCTTTTTCTTTTCTTTTTTTTTTTTAGCAATTGTAAAGCATTCAACTTCTGAAATGATGGCAGCATATTGCACACTTGATATTCATTCTCTAAAATCACATTCAATTCGACATTTAAGGCAACAACTGTCAAAGCCATTCCTGACTGATTTTCCCGCACTCGTAATGTTCCAATGGATTATCTCAGAAAACTGCTTATAATGGAGATCAATGCAGGAATGAGTCAATGACTCCAGACTTTTGAATGGTAGTGTACAAAACACCAAGCGGGTTTTTTTTGTGGCTGAACTGGCCCACATGAGGAGCGACACCATCGCTGCATACACATTCAGCCGATGACAACTGATCAAGTTCACGTCACCAATCTGAGCTGGATTAAAGTAGAATTTACAGAGACAAAAAACAGAGTCACGCCAAAGCATTTTCACAATGGGGAAAAAATAACGGGGTGGGGGAGCTGATTTAATTTAAAAATTGGCACGCATTTCTCATTTCTACAGATGAAAGCTCGTAAATGAAAAAGGCTGGAATCATGCCTGGTATGGAAATCTAAAGTTATGAATAATGTCTCTCTCTCTCTCTCTCTCAATCATCGAGTCTGTTTTAATAAGGTGGATGAGCGCGGCACCTGCGGGCTGAGAGATACGAGGCGGCTGCACTTCTAACCAGGAGAGTGGCAGGAGTCTCGGTGTGGTCGTGAACCTCGGGTCCTCCCCGCTGGCCTCTCGCTCACCAACAGGCTGAGCGGTGGGCAAAAAAAACTCAGCCTTGTCATTTAAGCCCATGAATCCGCCGCCGGCGAGCCGGCCGCTGCGGTGAAAGCAGCTGATTTACGCCGAGTTGCTAATCAGGGAATGGCTCTCTTGCTAATGAAAAGGCATAGATCCATAGAGCAATGCCACAGATATGATTTTAGCTGCCATCAGTCATCCTTAAACATGGAACACGGTGAAAGCAGAGTGGGGGGTTTGGGAGGGAGGCGGGGGGGCTGATCGGAGACTTTTGGGGGTCAGAAATTTTGACGCAGGGAATATCAGTTGGGTCAGTGATTGGGTTGGAACACCTCACATTTGTTTTGTTTCCCCCTCCCCTTCTACCATAAATATCGTGACGGTGTAAACAGGCTCCAGAATTTGCCCTGAGTTATGTCCCAGCATTAAGCTGATTGCGGGTGGAATAGAAGCCTCGTGCCTCGTTCACACTGCGTGACTGGTTAAAGTCACAGGTCCCTGACGGGTTCGGTGAGCAACCCCCCCTCCCCCTCGACAAGAACCTCAGATCAGATCAGAGGAAAATGGGAGCGGTATGTGTGAGCTGTTCAAAGACGTGAGACGAAAGGCTTGTCGATGTGTCCCTGGTGGCTCTGCTATGCACAACATAATGACTTGTTGACTTCGGCGAAGAGCATCAGCCAATGAGGGTCGAAGACATGTAGTCAAGGTAACCTAAATGCGGAGTAGCCTGCAAAGGCTTTGCATTCTCAACATAAGGACTTGTTATTACTGCATTAGTGAGGTGCGATACTGCAAGATTTGCTATCTAGCTGCTAGCTGATGCCAAATAAATAGAGGGCCAGTCTCACAGATATGATGTCAATATGTTTTTGTTAAGGTGAATGTATCATCAGATTGTCAAATCTGAAGTTTCATGACCTTTCTGTGATCATTGATTAGTTAAAACCCAGAGCAGATTTTAAACATTTTCGGTAAAGAGAAAATGTTTGTCCACACCATTCAATGCCTGTCGCACCTTAGGAGCAGGAGTCGCAACAAAGAGCTATTTTTTGTCCTCCATCCAATTATTTTCTGCTTGGAATTAAGTGTAAAAACCAAGAAAAAACATTCAATAAAATTGTATTTCAACTTATCGGTCAATCAATCCTGAAGAAGTTTAAACACAGATATCAATACATACAAATTCAAAGGCTTGATACAAATTTAGTATCAAACTATGAGTCTCATTACACTAATTTCGATCAACACAATTCATTATCTCTTGCATCTCTGTTACATGTTTTTACTGCTTTTCCAGCAGTTTGTGTTGCATCTTTTGAATGAAAAGTGCTTTATAAATAGTTTGGTTGATTGATTGATTGATTGATTGATATTTGGATCAGTACACCCACGCCAAATTGGATATCTAGACACCAGGTGTGTAACCAGTAATGTGGGTGGCAGTCAGAGGGTCCCGCCAAATCTGTTTTTGAGTTAAATACATTATTTGAAGTGAAATAAAACTCATATTAGCAAATAAGACATTTCAAAATTGATTGCTTGTCGGCTTGTGAGGAGTTTTCAATTTGTCATCTGATCAACAAAACTGCTGAATCAAGCTGTGGGAATCTCCAGAACAAAAGCCCCTCCCTTAAACGGTCACTGTCCAATCACACTTTGGCTCTCGGCTACGCTAGTGGAGCTTTCACCTGGCCCATCACATCACCATTGAAACAGAGGCAAAGTTATCTATTTTCTTTGAAAAGGGCGAGAGTCGGCGAGGAAGACACAGCACTGCCTCCAGCAACCCCGGGTCCACAGGGAGCAAACGGGCAGGTTCTTGTCAATACGGCTGTGTTCGGGCTCTATCAGGCTCTGTTGATTGAACGTGTCATCTCGGCAGTGTGTTGCTGTTATTTGTGTTGTGTCCTTGTGGTTCAGAATGTTAACAAGTGCGAGAGTTGGCTGCCTCAGTTTGTCTATGTTTCTATTTCAGTTGTACTTTTTAAGACCCCTTGCCCCCTCCCATTTTATACTGGCCCAGGCCGAACATAATTTCTACCGTACACTGTAGCCGCCACCTGTGTACACAGGTAATTTCACCCTGCAGCGGAACAAGAAAAGTGACCTCCTGGACCCAGGTGGTGGAAGAAACCTTGGTTTAGTTTTTCATGTGTGAATCGCTTCTCGTTGCAACCAGCTTCCTCCTCAGCTAAAGTATCGCAGTGTGTGAACAGCTCTCAAACTCTCAACAAAAGTCAACCACCTACCTAGTGTGAATTTGGTGCGACCTCATCCAAACCCCTACTGTCACTTCACAAGTCTCACAGCTGTGGGAAAATCCTCAGCAGAAAAAGACAAACTGGCAAGCCACAGCCTGGCAATTCTCCATCATTCCACCAAACGAATCATGTGCACCACCAGCCTGATCATCAGTGAGATAACAGCAGGAGCACAGACTGGCAGAAAGACACAGGGGAGGTTGCAGCTATCCATCCATCCGCCATCTTCATCAAGCAAATCACTTCCACTTCCAGCAAATGAGAATGAAGTCATTGTGACTTACCTGTTCCGTTGGCTGTGTTTGCTAAGAAGAGAGGATACAAAGCTGAGCAGCTTTGAGGTGGATGTACATCAAGGCAACACAGTTGTAGTATTGTTATATATGTATATATATTTTTTATCCACTAGCTGGCTGTGAGAGCCATTTATGAAAAAAGTCTATAATGTGGTTTTGAAGGAGTTGACGTGCACTCACCACTGGAGCAGTCCAGTCCTCCCCATCCCGGCTCACACTGGCACGTATCCGGGGACACGCAGCGGCCGTGGACGCACTCCTCTGTGCACAGAGCTGGCAAACAAGACACGAGACGTTTCCCGCCGTGAGCGCGGCACATAATCGAGTAAACGCTCACACGCGCCCGGGTTGTAAAACGCCGTTACGGCGCCAATAAACAGCATAACGAAAAGCACCGAGGTAACAGCTGGGGGAAAATAGCCCATAAAATTGAACACTCAGTATCTCCCTAATTCCATCCGGGGCCTAAATCTTAACCGTGACAGTCATACTCGACATCCATCTCCGCCACTTGACACAGGGCTAAATGTTTTTATTTATTTATTTTTTTAAGGCAGATTGACTCTTCGGGTCGACATCTCTGTTTATATCTCGCGGCTTTTACTTTTCGCGCGACGAGCTCCTTTCAGCGGGGCTGAGCCTAGAGGGAACGAGCTGTAAATCCCCTCTAATTTGATCAGTCAGTGCTTTGTCATAGCGCCGCGCTTTAATGTAGCACATCCAGGCACCGCAGTGTTTACTAAGTGTGCAGTTTTCTTGATCATCCGTATTGAACAACACGGCTGCCGGATTGATTGCGTCGGCATCAGTATGCCTGGGAGCATTTTCACAGGAGCTGGAGGATTGATCCAGCAGGATAATAAAGTGACCTACGTGGAGGGTTTTTTTTTCCCCCCACCTCTTTCTCCCTTGCTGCTGTTTTTTGGTTTTTTGCCACTGTGATTTTTTATTTTTATTTTTTTTTTAGATGACATCCAGAAAGAGCAACGTTACAAAACCAAGCATGAATATAAAATACAGCCACCAAGGTCATTTGACCAGCAGCTTTAAGACAGACAGAGCCTTATCTGAAAAAAAATGAGACAGCCATGCCAATATGGAGAGACAGACTCCCTGCCATGGTGGGAATCAGCAGTTCACTGGCACTGCCTGTGGAGGGACGGTGCGCAGCCCAAGGACGGCACAACAGACAGACTTCAAGTGAGTGATCAGGACCTCATCCGGCACTTCATCTGGCTTCCGCTTCTTTTATCCCATGTGTTTTGTTTGGTTTTAGGATCAAAAGTGGAAGAAGGAAAAAAAGGGGGGTGCTTCTGTGTGTTTCTTTTAAACGCCATAAGCCCTCGGGCAGTGTTTTGTTTTTTTGCAGCAACGATTGCAACGACGCGCCTCTCATCCTCGAGGCAGAGAGGTCAGCAGAGGGCTGGACGGCGGCCCGAACAGTGCCACAATAGATTATCACTCAATCAGGCTTCGATTAGGATTCACCGCCTGCAGGAGAGGTGCAGCGGGAGAGGGAGGGAGCGGCGAGGGGCGGGTGGTGAGGGAGCGAGTGGGGGTCGGGGAGGCGGGGGTCTTCCAAACAGACGCAAGCCGGCGCCAATCGCAGAAACGCTCCCACGGCAGAAATGGTAAACCAGAGATTGAGAGATAATTTAGGACAGATTTCTGAGCGTCCGCGCTCTGGCGGGTTGGGGGTGGGAGGATGGGGAGAGAAAAAAAATATCTAATTACAGTTAGGCAGCAAAGGCGAACATTTGTGCTGACGAAGGTGTGCGATTGACTACATGTAATCAATGGCTCCACTGTACGCCGAGAATTCAAACGGAGGAGAAGGCGAACTCAATGTCACCACGATGAGTTGATTTCGTTTACTTTCAATCAGCAAATTCTGATCAGGCCGAGCTGGGAAATGCAAATGTGTCACATCCCTCAGAAAAAAAAAAGGGAAATATGGAAATGGAGTTTCAGAAAGAAAAAAAACAGAGAGAGGACAAAGCGCTCTCTTCTTCTGAGATCTAAACTGCTGTACTGAAGGGATGGCATAATAAAGTAGGAGGTAGGTCTTTCATTTTAATTGAAATTCATGAATCACTCAGCTTAACTCATGTCTAAGGAATCTGTTGGAAAATTGAGTCTTTCATCTAGATAAAAGGCTAATCTAACTCATTATGCAGAGGTGTTATCAGGACAGGGAACAATGGAGTTAATTGGTGATTGTCAGGCAAATTAATAAATGCAATATTCTCGCTCAAACTACAGCCTTTTAAAATGTCTGATAAAATTCATCTTTACAGTCTGCAACTGACTTGTTAGGAAGAAAAAATAGAAAAGGAGAACAATCGTGTTTTTATAGAAGTGTTTTTTTTTTGTTGTTTTTTTTATGACATGAGTAGTTAAAGTGGAGTTGGAAGATACGATGATGGATAAACAATCTAAGAGATGGCGTACGCGTCCACAAGATATGGTGCTTCTTTCACAGGCCTGCGTTCTGCACTGCAATGATCCACCCTAAAACTGTCTTTGAAGCATTAAAAAATGCAACAAAGCCAGAATCAAAGGAAGTCTCTTTTCTGGAGAAACATTCTCATCATCGCCATCATCCTCGGCATCAAAAAATGTGCAAGCATCTTTCAGCTTGAAAACTTAAGTCTAGGTCCAACTAATTCTGCTGCCAAAGTCATTTTTTATATATATATATATATATAAAAAATTGCATGGCAACACAGGGACGTGCAAGAGTCAAACAGGAGTCATCTGCTCTGCAGAACGAGGGACTCGAAGCCCAGCGGCGCCCGGCAGCGTCTGAAGACATTGCGAGCTGTTGTCATTAGCGAGTTTCCTTCACTTCCCCGCGCACAACTGTAATAATCGTGCTTATTAGGAGGGAGAGGCGTTCCTCACATCCTCCACACAGCAGAGATACAGATTAAGGTAATGACTGACGACAGATCAAAGGTCACAGAATTAATAAAGACCTCTGGTGAGAAGCTTCAAGCATTAATTAAAGAGAGATGGATCAGCGTTCCAGTCATGCTCAAGAGCTTGTAAAGAGTGAAAAAGAAAAACAGTTTGAAAAAGAGACGCGGAAACAAAAGGAAATAGTTCAGTCTCTGTCCTCTTGTTTTTCATGTGTACCTCCATCTGACAAACGTAAACAATTAATCTTGACTTCATCGACGTGTTGAAGAAATGAGTGGATGGACGGTTGTTTGCAGCCTTAGCAACAATCAGTCATTTGGTTGGTTAATCAGTATATAGTCACTCCTGTCTCATAGTGAGCAGCTCCAAGTTGGTTTTCGTAGTTAGCGAGTCAAAGACAACAGCTTATTCCATTAGCGAGGAGTTATTAGCTCATGTCTCATGTTGTTGGTGCAACTCATTTCCTTTTTTTTGAACCAGTGTTCATAAATATGAACTGCTGTGTCTCCATGTGAAGCAAGAGTGCTAAACAGTCAAGACAAGAGGAGAGGTGTGACACCTCCATCATGGTACCAGAATCCATCCATCCATCCATCTATCCATTAATCTATCTATCTATCTATCTATCTATGTACCTACCAACCTACTTATCTATTTAATCAATAAAAGAAAACATCATCATAATCCTACACATGGAGGGCCGGGGTCTCTAACCTGTACCTTGCTCTGAAAATAATGCAGGTTCTGTAAGATTACATACACAATGCCCTCCCTAAAATGCTCAGCTTGACTTTGTTTGGGGTCGATTTCCACCAGAATGCCTCCTTTTGTCACCGCATGTAAAACACCTTGGGGAGTACAAATCTTTTAATCCCGTGAGCGCAGGGATTAAATGCTGCGGGACAGTTTGCAAAGGCAGCAGAAAGGGAAACTGCCCTCTCGGCCCCTATCAACTCGGCTCTCCCACTTCACCTGGATGGAGGTTAAGGAACAGGGCAGCTGTTTGTTTGTGCTTTTAGCTTGACAAGGCCAAAACACAGAACAAACCCTCCCAAAAAACACAATCCCGAGCGTCGCTCCTCCGCAGAGAGACGTGCGGCAGTTTCGCAGCACCGTCACAGGTCGCAGTTTTACCAAGTTAACACATTGGAAAGATTGCTAATGAACAAATCGGGGCATTGACAGTCAAATGGGTAATGAATACATTATTGATTAGTCTGCGTCTCCATCTCCGAGACCCCCAGATAATCACAGTGGCTCTCGTTCTTTGCTGGCTGACTTCCCTTGCGCTCCGCTGCCCTGAGGCGAGGAGAAATGAGACAAGGCCAGGACCGGCTGTGGTCAAAGTGCAGAACCGCACGCAACAATCAGCAGCTTCCATGTGTTAGATTGAGAGCTTCTACAGTGGCGATACTGAAGAGAAAAAAGACGAGGCCGGACGATAACGTCACAAGATAAAGCTGCAAATTCGCCCGCATTAAAGCCGATGGAGGCGGAGGGATATATAAGGCGTGAAGTCAATGACCAGCGATGAAACCACGAGACAGAGAGTGAAGGATTCTTATCAGCATATTGCTACCGTCTGATTTTAACAGCTCCTGCTCTTTTAGTGGTATTGGATTCCACTGTGGTTTTACGGCAGGTGCTGTACCCTCTCAGTCTGTAACTGGGGCTCCGCACGCTCATTAATTTCCCTCACTGTGGTGTAATTTCAATTACATTACTCTCGCCTGCAAAAAGCAGAGATAAGTGCGGTGTACGTCGTGAAATGCCGTCCCAGACACAGCCGTCACTTTAGATCGTGCGGCATTAGCGCGAGCTGATTGAAAATTAGGGCTGAAACCCGGCGAGTGTTGACACACACTGGCTGTTTGTTGAGTGGAGCCCAGCAGAGCCAGCCAGGAAAGTTGAAGAGACCAGGAGAGACGGAACACTTTCTCCTTCGTTCTAATCCTGGCGCTACCTGGGAGGCCATCATGCAACACAAAAGAAGTTAAATAAAGGGCACTCACGAACACACAAGTCTCCGCTCTCAAAGTAACCCGGGCAACACTGCGAGCGGCGCCTATACATGGTCCTCACTCCCCGCCGGTAAGCCGTCTTATAGCTGATCCTGTGAAAAACAGACACACCGAGACAGGCAGCAGCGTGCATCACTCTTTCTGAAGGGCACGGGCAAAAAAAGTAAATCACATCATTATTGGTTATTTATTTATTTATCTATTTATTGCGTTGATGTTAGCAAAGGTTTAAACTTCAATGGGAGAAAAATAATCAAACGCCAGCGTGTTTTTGTGCAAAAACATGAGGAGGGGGTGTGAGTGACTTTGTAGCTACTTCCTCCTAGGATGTCAACAATAAAAGCTTTAATGGGGTAATTTAAACAGTTGCTGTTGGATGACTGCTGTTCGAAGCAACCCTGCTTGGATGAGCCTGTCAGACACATTAACGCTGTGATTTACTGCGATCTTTGGCGACAGGCCTCCATTCCTGAGGTGCGCTAAAAGGGAAAGTCATCGGTGGAACAAATATCGGGCCGTTTGAGGATAATGCTGGCGGAGAGGGGAGCGGGGGGCAAAAAACACAACCTACCTGTGCCTGGTGCATTTAAACCAGTTGAGGATGTCAGTGCACCGGGTGTAGTAGATCTGGTCAAATGGGTGCGCGTAGGACTCCTGGACGGTCACGGCATAGCTTGGGGAGAGAGGTGCAGACACCAGTGGTCAACATGAAGTTTGTCTTTTTTTAATATTCTCTCAATCTTAGTATTTCGCAGTATCTCTCAGCCATGCAGCCGTAGTTTTGATTCCCTTTTAAAATAATAATAATTTAATTTAAATTAATCATTTTGTACTCTCATAATTAATTTAGAAATCTTATCAAAATCAGATCTTAATAGCAAGGAGCCTGATTAAAAAAAACACTTAAGGAATCTTTCATGCGTTAGAAGTTCATGAAAAGGGAATGTACTTGGTGAGAATGTTTCATTGAGGTGATATTTCAAGTGCAAGGTTTGACATCTAAAGTAGCACCTCTTACACAGCACTTGTGTTCTGCGGAAAACATCCAGAGTGCAGAGCTGAAACACCAACATATAAGCGAGAATGGAATTTTCTAGCCATAATAATGTTTTGAGGACTTCACAATCCCCTTTAAAGCAAGAACATGTTGTGTTTTCTCTTAGTTATCGTAGTCTTTTTTATATCCCACGGATGGAGCAGGTCCTCTTCCTCAGAGCTTGATGTGTTTCCATCTCTAAAACAAATATTTTAAAATGAATGTGTTCTGGGGGTGGGGGTGGGGGTGGGGGGGCTGCTACATAATTATGAGTGCGCTGGGTATATGGACTCGGCCTGCCTGTGGTGATGTAACCAAGAGACAACAGAGGAGTGGAGGAGACGGAGACCAGACTGCAAGATGCAGCGCACTTTGATTAAAAATGCGGGTGAATTTGCGCTCTCATTAAGGCATTAATGGAATAAAAGCAAAGTTTACAAATGAATTAGCACTCAGGCTTTCATCAGTGTGATAAAACCTCATAAAAAGGCCAAGAAAACTTCAGTGGAAAAGAGAAGTAAAAAATCATTTGTTCACACGTGTGTAAATTGAATCTTATGGTGTATATATATATGTATACTGATGAGGGCAGAATTATTTCATTTGCCATAAGTTAATGAAGTCAAGAGCAGAGATGTCCAAGATTCGCTTTTCTTTATAGAAACAGATGTTGCCTAGAAACGATCTTCCATGAGATAATGACAGTGACGATGGTCAATGCGAGCCACCAAAGCCCTCAAGTCTCAAAGATATTTTTTTTGACGAAAGGAAGACAGATCTTGGATAATTGCTCCTTATTTTCATTTTTAGAAAAGTCATTAATTCATCAGATTATTATACCCATTGACATTTAAATGAAGTTAAATCCACTTGGTTCCTATTGGAAATCTAAAATTGTGCGAAAGTCAAGGATACATACACGTGTCTTTATTAAAACCACTGTAATTATACAATGCTTTACTTCAGCAGCACCAAACTTGGTACAGGTGCTGTCTAGATGTTGTTCCACGGTTTGCTGAAGGCTTTTTCAGCATATTTAAAAGAGGGCTATAGTCTAGGACAAAAATTCCTTCATTCATGCTGTATTCTACCTTCATTTACTCCAATACAGTTGCACCAATGATAACATCTTATTTGCCGTTTTGGGGCATAAAATTAACTAATGATCATAATTACAACTTGAAGGATATGCTGTATTATGTTCTTTGAAAATTTTTATTATTTCATGTCAATATATTAGATCGTCAGAATCCTGCGGTTTTGAGCAGAGAACTTTTGATTTAAGAACAAACGTGGTGCTAAGGATAAAATAATATATTTAGTGGAACACAAGGGATTTTTTTTTTCTTGTTTTGTTCCATTAATTTTGTTTGTTTTATTTTAAACAAAGTACCGCATATGACCATGTACCCGGGTGTTTTCACATTATTTGATTTGGCCCCCGTTGTAAAAAGCTTTGGACACCCCTGGACGACAGGAAATTGGACGCAGCGCTCACTGAGAGAAAGATGCAAAGGTTTTAATTCCCTTTCAAGATGCCTGAGAGAAAACAACACAGGGAGATGCACCGTCACGGATGCAGCCTCAGTGAAAGTCTCGCACCACCTTTGATATGCAAAGAAAGGTCTCGTACTTTGGCGCCTCTCTGATAAATCATGTTAGTGACACACGCAGGCAGTGTGAGGATATTGGAGGCAGCTTCCTTGAGGAATTTGTTTCAGAGCCAACAAGGTGGGGACCGCAGTCCCTAAGTGCCTTCACCTTGGTCGAGCAATAATTCAGATCATACATCTTCGCAGCTTTCTTTCCTCCCCCTTTTGCATCGAGAAAAGGAATTATTCCCGCTGATTTCTCATAAGTGACACCGCCCGGCGCAACTAATAATTATTCAGCCGCTGTGGTTGTCGTGATTGATTGGGATGAGAGTACACTGATCAATTTGCCTGCGTATTTCATCTGCGGCAGCAGCCCCTCCCCGCTCCCTGAGATTGGTCACCCCGCGCAGCCGTGCGATCGATGCCGCCGTATGGACTTTGAGAATAGATGTTGAAGTTAAGTTAGGGGCGTTTGTAGCAGATTGTGCAAGGGATTAACTCTAAGATCCAGAAATTCCAGTCGGCTGTAGACCAGACGAGCAGAGGACGGCGCTCACCTCTCCCAGTGGCTGCAGACGTTCGGGTCGTCTGGGTTCAGACTCCATATGCTGGGGGTCGAGCCGAGGAGCAGGAACAGGGCTGGCAGGACAACAGGTGACCCCATTTTCTTTTTTTCCTTTAATCTGAGAACAATATAAAATGGAAAGAAAGGTGGTTGTGCTTTTGAGCTGTGTTGTAACAGACAGTAATGCAGGTACATTTTCTAAGCAGTGAAAATAAACGGCATCTAACGCCAAACAAACAGGATAGGAAAAGTATTATAATGTAACTAATGTGAAAAATATATTGAAGTGATTAACACAGATTTTGTTTTAATTAGCAGTAAGAACAAAGTTGTTCTTCTCCGTAGTTTATTCAGAAAGAAACATTTTTTGTGCGCCATTTGTTTCTAGGACCTGGACACACAGGAAGTGACAGGAAGTGACTGCCTGTTTTAATTCGGTGACACTTTTGTAGAGAAATTGCATTTTTGTTTTTGTGGAATATAAAACAACTCAATTGCATTAGGGAATAAAAAAAAATCTGAGCTGAGAGGACATAAGAAATAAATGTTGCCCATAAATCTGTAATTTTTGTGTGACATAAGCGATAAAATATTGAAAATAAATCCACTCAAAGAAATGGACCAAAACACATAGACACAAACCTTCTGCCTGAAGTTGGTGTTTAACTCAACGGCACCTCATTTTCACCAGGCACGAGTTCAACCGAAAAAGTTTGAACCGTTTCAAGGTCAAAAGACTTCTACTGTCCGTGGCTGTTTGTATCATCCCAGCTATAAAGGAAGCGGGCAAAAGAAAATTCATGATGGTGGAAGAAGGGCGAGCGAGCTCCGGGATAATTTCTGCAGTTTGTTCACGAATGCTCACGAATGCTGGATGAATTATAAACTGCATATTATTGTTAGCACACTGAAAGTCGTATCTTGATGTGCAATGAGGGTTGCCAAGCTAAAACCCCAAACCATTCCGCATTTTCCAAAACACTAACGGTGTGTCAACAATGTAGCAGCACGTCTAGTGCTGAGGAATGTTCTAATCTAGACTGTAGTAGTATATGTACAGATATCGCTTTACCACAAATACACTCAGGAAATTTAGCTAAGTTTAGTTATAAGTTCCCATTTTAAATGTACCACTGTAGCTAAAACTGTGTTAACTAGACAACAATCTCTGTGGTGCTAATGAGTAAGCAGCAGAGCCGCCGCTCATTAAAAGAGCCTGATCATTTACTGAGCGGAGAAGTTGGTATTACACAAGTATGCGTTTCGTTGCAGATGTGAAGCGATCATCGTTCCACATCCAATGTTTGTAGTTTTGAGTGCAAATTCTTCACATTTTGAGTGCAAATTCCCTTCAATTAAGTGTTTAGTACAGAAGCAGGAAGTGATTTGGGACACATCTGTTCAAATTGGCTTGTTTGAAGTGGAGACTTTATTTAGATCCCCCGCCTTCCAAACTATATGACCCGTGTTAGCCCACATATTAAATGTCTTCAGCAGAAACTGGTCGGGTCTAAAGTAGTTATTCCCTGGTCTGATTAACATTATTAAGTACCTAATTTGACCCAGGAGAAAAATGTTTTCATAGGCTCATTCTCTTCTACTTAGACTCATATAGTAAATACTGATCAAGCTCACCAAGTGCTTAGCCAACTTGTTTATGTCAACATGCGAGGACACATTTTCTTTTTTTTTTTTTACCAGGATGAAGCATTATAAACACCAGGAGATGGCCAACATAATATTTGATTGGACATTTATTTGTTTGTTTGTTTGTTTGTTTTAACATGCAAATTTACATTGACTTGTTAATACAGCAAACGTTTGTGACACTGATGATCCGTCTTAAGCCCTATTATTTATTTATTTTTAAATATCTGACTAAGGACCAGATCCAAGTAATATATTTCCCAACCCTTTTGGAGTACAGGGCTTTTAATTTATTTATTTTTTTCTTTTTTCTTTAAATCTTATTTTTTTGTGACCCAAGCTTTAACAGGAACACAATTTGTCTTCGATTTGGTCCTTCACATTTAAAAGACCGAGATTTTTCTTGTTTGGGCAAAATGGCCTTAGAACTGAGCGCCTGCTTTTCATATCGTCTCCTGGGCTTTTCCATTTAGAAAAAGAAAAAAGAGAAAAGGAAGACCTTCAAAGAGCTCTATGCAAGGGGTAAATGACACAAACCTCCTTCCTGTGACAGTGACAGCTGATTTGTTTAGACCAGCAGGTTATTTCATTAGATGCGCAGGCAGGGGGAAGATCCGGCGTGTGCCAGTCACATGACAGTGATGGATTTTCCACACGTGGAGGTCTTACCTCAGCAAATCACCACAACAGATAAAGGATGTATGGATGACACATGATTGACGTGCAATATGTCACGTACTTTAGGTTAATGTCTGTATGCCATTAGTAGTGAAACGTCTTTATTTTAGATGTGATGAGCCATCTCGGGGGGAGAGAGGAATTCAAACTAACCTTGCCGTGTTTGTGACAAGAATTCAAGAGGGAATTTGCACTTGAGAATGAAAACTGTCAAATAGTCTCTGAATGGCTCGTGGTGTGGCGATCACGTGCGATGCGCTCTGCCTGCTCTCGGTGCATGCTCAATATTTCTGAGTGACTTTATCCAATAACATCAGCATTCACATGTTCAGCTAATCTTCCCCATTGATGCGTGTAGTTCACAGCAAAAATCAATCAGTGCTCCACTTCCTCGAAGTAAGCAGTTCATCTGGACAGGCAGAGGTTAAAGTCCCGTTCATTTCCTTAACAGGATGATTAATCGACACACACACACACACACACACACACACACACACACACACGTGTAACCGGGGGCTGCTTTCATATTCAGGGACCTCTCTGAAACAATCCTGTTAAATACTACAGGGAGCCTGTGTGATTGACTTGAAAGCTTTTATGGCTCCTGTGATTAGACCAGCACCCTCGGTCACTCTTGTAACACTCCTGCAGCCCTTGAAATTGGAAAACCTCATAACTCACCTCATTTATCCAACCCTGCTAGTTCTCTAAACCGCTACAGCTGAGGTGGTGGGGTGATAAAAAAAAAAATAATAAGCAGAACAGGATCAAGTGACTTTAAGCTCACCTGTTCCTGCAGCCTGTGGTCCAGGGGCGATGTGACTGAAAGATGTTGAAGGGACCCCAGAAGAACAAAGTGACAGCACAGCGAACGCGGCTGTGCCCGGACAAACACTCAGGCAGGCAGAGGTGATGACAAGATCTGTGGAGAGATGAAATATAATGAGCTCACAGTGACACACAGGACATATATGCTTCCAGGCGCCGTCTGAGAGGCCCGCACACACAGACGCATGCATTTTCTTATGAGCTCGGTGGCGGCGGCAAGGCGGTGGCGGCGGCGGCGTTCACAAAAGCAGCTCTCGAAAAGGCCAATTTACTCGGCGCTGACCCCTGCTTCCCACATCCCAACCACATAGGGTTTTCATGAGTCATTGTCCCTCCTGCCAGATATCCATGAAAACACAGAGTTAGTCGCAGGAATAAAAGGCTGCCTTAGCCGGAGAGGAGCAGGCACAATGAACCCATTCACACTTGAAACGTGACGAGTGGTCGGTCGGCGGCGTTGGCCCCGCCGTGCTCTCGGTGCTCATCAACAAAGCCTACACAAGGGTTATTGGGATGATAATGCAGGTGTGACCAGAAGGCCGATGTCTGCCTCATTTCGCTCATTAGTCCACTCTTAATGATTTCTCCGGAGGGTCAGAGGTTCAGGCTTGAGAACATCTGCCATTCATTTGCGGTGAACTCTGAATGGAGATGTAAACACGGCCACCGCAGAAGGAGACTCATTATGACTGCTCACATATTAGATAATTCACAGATCTCCGGCAAGAGCCGGGACTGAATTTAAATGAAAGTGCTGGAGAAATGGGCGCCATGAAAACGCCTCGAGACCTGACGCGACTAACAAAAAGCGAGCTCTTTCAAAAAAAAAAAAAAGAGAGAGACACAAACAGAGGTCAAACACGCTGGAAGGTCAGGATGTTCAGAATTTCCCTTTTCTTATATATAGTTATCACTGTGAAGTGTACTTGTCCATAAGTGCCTACGTGCAAAAAACAAAACAAAAACACAATGCGTTGATTTTATACTGACGTTGAAGTAACACAAAAGAGGCAGGACTCTGTTAATCCCCTTGGGTTGTCTGTGTTCCAAACACATCTGATTTCACCTAATCAATTACACCAACTTTCCTCTATAGAGGGGTTGTGCAATTGTATGCAGCTCTCTAATGAACTCCTCATCACACTATGTACTTTCCTGCACCGGAGCCGGCAACAGTGCAGGTGATGGACAAAAACTGTCGGAAGGTGAAATGATTTTTCTTCTTCTTCTTCTTCTTCTTCTTCTCAGAGAAATCTCACTCACACCAAAACTTTCCCTGTTGGGGTCTGATCATAAAATACCTCCACTGAAGCATTTCGCTGGCACAGCGAGTGTCGGTGAACCAAAACCATGACTTTAAAAGTATGAATGTCAAGGACGAGAAACTGAGATGGATATTTTGTCGAGAGTGACCAGGACTCTGTCGTGTCCTTTTGCTTAGATTTGAACATTTCAAGGTGTTATATAAATAAATTAAAAAAAAAATAAAAATGCCGCGTTTGATAAATGGGGCGCACTGCACCCCTGCGCACTTTAGATTCTGCATGCAGCCAGCGCGAGCAGGCAGGGAGCGCAGCGTCAGACACTCGGTATAAATAAGACGCTTATCATTTGGGGCGCTCTTCTCCTCCCTGCGCCTTGCTGACATCCACGGAAAGAAAAGAAGAAAAAAAACCCAGCTTGTTTCTGTTTTGACATCAATCCCCGCTCACTTTACACCAAACAAAATGTTCTCCGGAGACCTCCCTCTCCCCTCTAAATGAATTTCTCTCCTGCTCCACCCGCCACTTTGATTATCGAGACAACAAAAACTCCCCCTCTCTCCGTCGCCGGGCCGCATTCATCTGACCCCGCAGACAAAACGCTGAGATGGCAACATCTTTTCAAGCTGTCGACGGAAGACGCGGGCGCCGTCGAGCACGAAAGAAAGATAGAAAGAAAAAAGGCGGGAACGTTGCGTGGCGTTCGGGTGCAGGCAAGGCAGCACTATGGAATGCGGGGATGGATGGAGTTGAAACTGGCGAGTCCGACGGGAGCATTAGCATTAATGAGCAGTAGACGCCCTGTGTCCACAGCGCTTGCCGATCGGCGGAGACATCCGTGTGATTAAGGTCGTGTGTCTTCTGTGTGTGTGTGACTTATTAAAGCGCAACGCAATTACCACCGTGTCCCCTGGCTGACCAGCACCTACACTCGCCTGTGAACGGAGCTCAGCATGGCAGCGAGTGCACGGACGTGCGCCGCTCAATCTAAACATCTGATGTTCCGCGCTGCTTCGTCGGAGGTTTTCCCGCTCGCTCGTCTTTACGGGAAACGTGTAATTGGAACCAGCCGATGAATACTGCTACAAGAGACGATCCGCCTGAAATCTTCTCTTTCCCCGCCACTACAACAAGCAGCAAACAAGTGTGAACAATAATAATGCACTGTGCACTTGGATCGACCGTACCAAGTGAAAATAAACACAACAAAAGTGATTTGACAACCTTTTTGTTATCCGTTTTGGTTTTATTTTTTCTTCTGAGTCGGCTGACTGGGATATTGAGCCAGAAAACCTACATGACCAATATGTCAGCAAACTTTTGACTAGCACAACTCCCAGCCAACCTCTTCATGGAGCTTTGAGGCTTTGTATTAAGCAGAAGTTCCACGTTGTCGTCTATCTACGCTGTATTCTTACATGCGAACTTTGACATTTCCATGGTGCTACGTTAACGAGCCGCCTGGGCCGCCATACCGTGCTCTAGGTCTTCTTCTTCCTTTGGGGCGTAAACTCACAGCGCCACACAAGTCCTGGCGTATGTACTACAGGGGTTTCAGTCGCTCCCAGCGGTGTCGTGTAAACAGAAACATTTTTGGAGACGGCTTCGTCTAAATGCAGTTTAAACGGGAAGAAAGAACGTTTCAGAAAATGGTTTGTTTAAAAAAAAAAAAAAAAAGACTGTCTACGTGTGAACGGGGCCTCAGTGGGTACTGAAGGATTTCCCAAACTAATTGAGGATGAGCCAAAGGTTACAGGTGTAACCACCCAACACAGCGTTTCAATGAGATAAGCCCCGACGCTGGCCGCTGACGGGGGGGTGGAGGGTTGGGGCGAGTCATTAAGAGTCAGGCCTCATTAGAGGGGCCATGGTGCGGCACAACACAGACAACACTCCCCCTACCCCCCCCACCCCCACCACCACGACGGGAGTGAGCGATGTGCTACAGGCCATCGAGGCAAAGATTGCGATACTGTGGGAGTTTGCCAGTTTTAGACCCACGGGGTAGGAAATGGGCAGGACGCTAAGAACTGTTGCTCACACAAGTACTAACATGAGAGAAAAAGCCTTTGAACTCCTTGGCAAGTTATCGTTTGTGATTTATCCAAATGAAGTGTTGGATAGTACCAACCTATAAAAAATACCTATAACAGTACACTCCCACCCTAATGGATAACGCTGACGTTCAACCTGGACCAATTACTGAAGTATTTAAGGACGTAATGAATCTTATTTTACAAGGTATGCAACGTTTATTTGTGCTTAAAAAAGTCTCAAACATTCTCAGATATTTCTTTTATTATGGAATCCAGTGCACAATGCAGTGGCACAATTAACTGGTGAAAAAAAGAGAAAGGAATGAAGCAAACTCTGTGAACCAGATCCACAAAGCAATTGCCTGTCTTTTGCAGCTGAAAACCTGCGTAAAAACGACCCCCCCTCCCAAAAAAAAATGTGTCCTATCCACAGACTGCACATGAAGGTATAAAGCGGCAGACAATGAGTTAAGGCGCAGGCAGCGACAATGCTGCGAAAGAGTCATTTTGAATATATTTTAATTGATCATTTCGTGCAAAATGACACCCTCTGGAAATATGCCTCATTACAAACAGCACCTTATCCACAAAGACTGTGTGCTCACTTCTGCACGTAACTGCGTTTTCATACTTCCAGTAGCATTTTAAAATGAATTCCCTTTATTCAAAGTTTGCGGTTCTGGTTTTCTGGTTCAAAGTCTGGGTGCCATCATTAATTCCAATGGGACTAATCTGCAAAGAAAAAACAAACAATTGAGTTGACAGCTGCTAAAGTGTGCATACATTTTTTGGGACACATACATACAAATATATATATATAAATATATATATATATATGTATATATATATATATATATATATATATATACATATATATATATACATATATATATGTAAAATTGTAGGTGTGCACCTGAGCATGTATATCAGAGCACTTTCCCTTTTTTGAATTCAGAGAAATTGAAATTATTATTATATCAAGGTCCAGATTGCTGGGATTGTTCTTGCCACACAACCAACCATATATGTATTTTTTTCAACACAACTCAACTTTATTGTCAGACATCACACATACTCGACATATGACATGATGAATGAAATTTCGATCCTCACAGACCCCCGGTGCAAGGCAGAGAAAAGTAAAATAAATTAAAAAATAAAATAAGATAAGATAAAAACAAATAAAATAGGATTAAAATAGACAAAGATAAACTATACAAGTATTGATATGTAACAATGGGACACAAAGTGCTGCCAGTTACCATAGTGCAATTTGCGCTCCTGACTCCTCACGTGCTACATTTCTGTGAGCGTTTTTACGCCTGCGTGTCATTAGGTCAAAAACCTTTGCCGATACAGCATTGAGGTGGCGGAGAGTGCGGGTGTAACAGCATCACTAAAAGCACCGGCATTTGCCGCTACGCTCCATTCTTTGCGGTTCTGATCCTTTTTTTGATCTCCAGAAAACGACCACTTCCTGTGACAATCAGTACGCTTTGTTACATCAAGCGCGTAAAAAAAAGAAGCAATCTTGGTAATGCATTTATCTCATTTCTGGGGAGTACACCGACCGGCTAGAGACACATTTTATTGGGAGAAAACATTGACAAAGTGAGTTTGGTTTCTGATCTTCTGTATTTCAGTAGACTTTTAACTACGGGACATTTGCCTCCACAAGGTTTTAAATGGCTTGACCTGTCCTTTTACCACAGAACGTGTTGGAAATAAATCAATTAAGCACTAAGTTTAGGTCTGCTTTGACCTTTATGGCAACGAGGAATCTAGTTAATGATTTAGGTTTCTCTAGAGCTTCCTCGGTTATTTTCTTTTCTCTCCACACACACACACACACACGCACACACACACATGCACACACACGCACACACACAACTTTCAAGAAACCAAACACATGAATTGGCATCGAGTGTATTGAAGTCATAAAGCCTGCGAGGGCGTTTGTCACTGCATTTATGGGAATTTCAGTAATGCTGACAGCATTAAGTGCAGCCAAGGCAGCAATGTCCTGTACCTGATCTCGGGGAAAATGCACTCCCGGGTACTTTACTTTTTATTAAACCTGAATGATTTGAAGGTCCGACTTGACGTGGTCCAGCTCAGGATTCATTTTGCAATCTCTCCATCACTGACCAAACACTCCATGCTATTACACCGCTTCGTTATGGTTATGGGCATCGTCGGTTCAACTCCTTTCGGAGGCCGGAGGATTTAGTGAGTTCACTATGTTTTATATGAGGATGGAGGAAAGGTTCTCCAGTGGCTTTGGCTCTCAGCTTTGGTCCATGATTTTCCATGCAAAGAGTGACGATGGACAGTGGAGGTTGAAATGAGATGAGACGCCGAGCTGCAACTCACTCTCCTTTAAACATATTGTACAAGCCTTGATTGATTTTACTTGCACCTAGAGTGAATAACACTTTAATTGATGTGTTTTTTTTCCTTAATTAAGGTTCTTGAAAAACAAGAATTAGAACATTGCAACATTGAGTAATACGTCAACATTTATTTATTTTTTAAAAAAAAGAACACTTTAGCCGTTCCAGTTTCCCACTTCAACTGATTCTTCAACTGATTCTACCAATTAGAGGGAAGAAAACAAAAAAAAACAACTTGGATTTGGCCCCATGTACGAGCTAAAAAGTAGATTAATTAACTGGCTGATGGAGTAATTACTGGTTGCAGCTCCTGCGTGTTAAAATACGGAGCGCGGATTATTTAAAAACAGAGTGAAAATTCATGACCCATGAGTAGAGCAATATTTTGACTCTTAATCCCTTCAAGACTTGTCAACGACTATAATTGCATTCTGTTGTTGCATCGCAAACACGCTGTTCTAAGTCACTATATGGCCTCTAATGGACCAAAACACCCACTTCAGCAGACAGCAGCGCTGCACAGTTGTGGAAATTATCAACGATTAGGAAGAAGATTTGTGCCTGGTGTTTCCCCCCCTCCGACCGCTGCACTGGAACTTCAGAAAAGCCACCTCACAGCGCTCTTTTCAACACTGCATTTTCCACTTTGAGGTGTGAGGCACCTATGAAAAAAAAAAAAAGGTTCCGTGCGTCGTTTAACGGTAGCTTAATTTTGGCCACATGGTTTATTCATGTAGCGACCGCGGATATCACGACTCTCATAAATCACGCAGTGCGGCACGCCGGACGTCCACGCGCTCCGCCAGGGCTCACTAATCTCGGCGCCATCTTTCATCTGAATAACCTTGCATTACCGCAGGGCAGGCCAACACCAGACACAGACCATTGGAGGGAGGCTTTCCTCAGACTTTTATTCCTTTCAGCCGGGCCCACAAAGGCCTGCAGACGGAGACTGTCCCGAGCGCTCCGTAGCAAGAGCCTGCCCACTCTCCGCCGCGGCCAATAATGAGAAATTTCCTCTTGGACATCGCAGGAACTAATCTAGTCTAAGGTTAGCTTTATGAATGTGAAATCGGACGCAAAGGGCAGAGGAGCAGCGGAGCTGTTGCGGTCATCTGATTTGGAAGTGGTTGAAAAAAGGAGGAGGGGGGTTGAAGCTCTAAAAGCTAAATGAGAAAATGAGATGATCACATGTGGGTTACAGGGTTGGAGCACGACGTGAAGAAGGTATTAAACGGAGCACAGAAACGGGTTTCAGAATGGCAAACGGGCTCCATTTGGTTTCAATCAGGAGCAGGGAAAAATGTCAAATAGTTGGTGCGCACGTAATTAACGAAGCAGCGGGCATTTGTGCGGAAGTGAAAGGAGGACAACAGGAGAGCAGAGGTTGGAGAATTCAGACTGAAAGCTGGAGCTCTGCATATATTAGCATGCAGATATTAAACTCAATGAATTATTATAAAGACGTTTTATTTGATCACCCACAGAGAATCTGAAAAATTCACCATGAGAATACTGCACTGCACATAATCGGTATACAATATTCAATATTAATGCTCTAAATAGCCGTTAACTGCATACATTAGTGGGCATAAGTGAGGTTTTCATAAATTTAATGGCCCTAAATATTTTTTTTTTTCTCCAGAGAAGGAACGGAGGGAAAAGAAAATGTCACTCTATGGAAGAAGACCTTTACAATGTGGATAGGATCGTGAGAAATTTACAATTTGGGATTCCGTGTGTGGCGTTCTCTGTCTAGTCGGTGTCACCACTGTGGCAAAATGGGGTTGAAGATCATATTGATTGCAGTTCATTGCTGCTTTAAAAGGCATATCAAAATAAAAGTTGAATATTCAACATTTAGTTTAAAAAAGGTTTTTTAATTTGAGTAATGAAGGCAATGACTGAAGAATACAAAAGAAATCACACTTGGATGAAGTTATGTAGTTTATGAGGGAAGATGTGCTTTGTTCTCTCCCCTTGCTCATGATAAATAGTTCATGATGGTTCAGGGTAGAGGGGTAAAAATCATAATTCTACCTATTTTAAAGGCCACATTGAAAGAGAATATACGCCACGCTTTTATGCAAATACTAAGATAAAATGTCCTAAACTAATAAAGAATTTTATATTACGAATGAGCTTGAAGAGGCGGTCATGTTGCATCACATCAGATAAACCTGGCCTACACTCACTTTTACTTTCACACAATTAACTCTGCCGGGAAGTCATTAAGCGACATAAGGCTCATTTTCCCTACGCCCCTTGAAGTCTCACACCTGATCACGTTTTTTGTTGGGGGTTTAATCCATCAGTTTTTTTTTTTGTGCGTTTTTTTCCCTGCTCGTACACAGTCATAATCACATCAGCAATTACAAGATCGGGGCCTGCGAGTTACAGAGGAAAACTCATTAGTAACAGAACATCACTCCTGCTGCTTAGGAAAGATATTCAGCTTCGCGCCACGCTTCTAATAACAAACTGCGGGCGTCACAGTGACAGCCAAATGTGTCGCCATGCCCTCTGAGCTCCGTCTGCCGCCCTCCCCACAGGCCCCCGAGAAGCCGGCCTCCAGGAGGAGGCGCCGCTGGGGCTTCTCCCTACGACCGGGTGGCCCCTCCTTCCCGCGCAGAGACAATTAAGCACCCCACTGCTGATTGCCAGTAATGAGAGCTGCCGGGGAACAGTTGGACATCCTCAGACGAATTAATGTGCGAATATTAGCCTGTTGAACCTTCTGCTCTCTCCCTTCAAGAGAGCAGAAATGAACTCCTGTTATTGTTCTGCGGCTCCGGTCAAGGCAGCGCGACTGCGCGATCATGAATACTAAGCGGGTGGCCGTTTCACCTCTGCATAAGAGACGGGGCAAAATTTAGGGGGAGGCATGGCGGTGAAGAGAGAGAGAGAGAGAAAAAAAAAAGGAAAAGCATCCGCAGATGGAAAGCTGATGCCGGAGGAGTTATTGAAAAGGCGAGCGGTGGCTCGCCATGACACGCTGAAACAACAGCACGACTGCCGGGGCAATTTTACAGCCCAGCGGTTTCACACCTCAGCCACCAGCCGCTTCCAACTCTGAACCTTGCGTCGTCTTTGTGTCTTCATTTATTTTGTGTCAGTGTCCAAAGACGCGAGAAGCCGAGCGGTGAGAAACTTGTCCCAAATGTCGCGGGCCAAGCGGTGTGTGAAGCGCAGACACGAGGAGTCGGAGGGTGCGAGGAGAAGAAAAGTCACTGTGGGTGGTTGCACCTTGATTTCAGCGCGGCGCCTTCGTTTGTTTAAAAGAGCGCCATTGTTCACATCAGCCAAACATCCCAGAGGACAAATAAAACGCACGGACGCATTGACTGGGTCTCTTGACTGCGAGTGAAAGTCATCAGTCCACTGCAAGTTGTTGCCAAAGTCGTACGATGGAACTGTTACTAGCAGATTGCACCTCAACATCAGAAAATCATGCGTTAGCCAATCAAGTTGTGAACACCAGTATTTTACCTGGTTTGACTACTGGGGATACCCCAGGGATCAGTGTTGGGTCCAGTGTTGGGTACATTAATGATGTTTGTGAGGTGTCAGCTACAGTAAAAAAAAAATTAACCTCTTATTCGCTGATGACACAAATTTACTATTTTGTGGGGAAATTCTGTAAGAACTTAGATACAATGGAATAGGAACTTAGAAAGATGAAAAGCTGGTTTGATGGTAATAATGTATACATTAATTTCAGCATTTATATATTTTAGAATGTCATCTTGCTCTTTCTTGAACATGGAAAGCTTTATTTGAATTATGTACTTTATTTAATTTTATTTATTTATTTAATTTTATGTATTTATTTAATTCTGATCTGGTTTGTTTTCTTTCTTGAGTTTAACCACATCCATATGTTCTTATTTATTTATTTGTATTTGTTTGAAGATGTTCAAAATAAATTGAACTAACTAAACAAAAAAAAATGCACTAGGTTTATTGGCAAGAGCTCTCTTTTGTGGAACTACAATACTGGAATGATCTAATCAATTGCACAAATGCCAGAATTGACTTTTCAGGGCCTGCGAGTCATACGTACTTGATTCTCAGCTTAATATTTAATATATATGCATATTTGTTGGATGAAAAGCCTTATATGCAGTATGAGCCAGAAAAATTTAATTAACTGTTGTTCGATTAGGATATTAGGTATAAGTTTCAGATATTCCCAACTGAGGACATTAGAAAAACAACTTTTCTTCACTTTTGAATAATCTAAACTCAACGTGGCTGTTTCTTACAGTCATAAAAATACTGAAAAAAATCCAATTACAATATTAGACGAGCACAAAAATGACTCCCATTTGCAACGTCCCCCCACACGGCTCTCCAGCTCAACGGTTTACTCCCACTGCCGGCGTAGCACATTAACCTTCTGAATCACCAGTCAACGGCTGAGGGGACTGACTTGCCGTCATGATTATTAACTCTAAAAAAAAATCTGCCTTTGCCAGCGCGCCGAGCTCGGCCATCCATGGCAACCGGGTGATCTCAACTCAGTGACACGAGAGCTCTGCAGGCCAGATTAGCATCGGAGACGGACGCCCAGTTTTTCACCACCGTGAACTTTTAAACGTCCTCAAATCCACTTGTGCAGAATACGCCCGCTGGGGCTTGAATGCATTTTTTTGAAAATGAAAAGACGGGGTGCTTCTCTCCGATGAATACACCTGTGACGCATGAGACGTACTTCTAGTGAGGACACGTGTCGAACCGTCTGTCAGCAGCTGCGCGCGCGGGGCTGAAGGACAGATGTGCTGAAATGCAAAAAAAAACAATCCACTGCAGGATGGCTCACGTTAAAACTAATTCCCGTATTTCTATTTCTTTAAAGCGCAGACTCATCGTTGTGCCGTAAGCAGATTTAAAGCAAACCGCATTTAAAACCAGAAGCTTTGATTAGTTGTTTTTTTTTTTTTTTTATGAAGTTTTGAAAATGCTTTTGCGCAAAAAAGCAAGCTCGAACAAACGTGATGCATGTACAAACAGTCCAAGTAATCGATAGGCTTTCCCTGCGTCTCTCCTCATACACTGTTATTTACTCCCATTGCAGCCCCGTCCATTATTTTATCGGACCAGACTTCCTGCGGCCGCCAATTGTTTGCGCCCCCTGACCTCCTGCTCTCCGGACAGGGCCCCGAGTGCAAAAGCGTCACCCGCTAGGGGCCAAAGGAGTGGGGACATTTGGACGGCTCTGTGTTTTATTCATGAGTCGCCCCTGTTGAGTGGGCACTTCTTTCAGCGTCCACATCTCCGATGGAGTTCAATCTGCGCCCTATTCACTGTCCTGACTGCCGGCCATTGATCAGCAGCAAGGTACGCCGCGGTTGCTGAATAAGCGCATGGGGCTTTATGCTAAGGGGCTCCAAGCGCCTCAGTGGGAGAACAGAGATCCATCACCGGACTTTGGAAGCGGGCCAAGCGTTTGCTGGCTAAAAGTGTTTGGACAGAGGAGATGCTTCGCTGGGGCATTTATTACAACGGCAACGGTGCGGCATGTGACTGAGATGCGGCAGTAATATGTTAAATGTCAGGTATCGAGTCGAGACTGTTTCATACAGTCGGCTCAGATTCAACGGCGTCGTCTGATGGCGGTGACGACTTTTGGAGGACGGGAGCTCAGTGTCGCTTCCCTACACTGCGGCGAGGCGAAAGGCAGACGGAGGACGTGAAGTGTTTTTCGGCAGCAGAAGCAGCCTGACAAACTTTAGTTCTGTTTTGTTTTGTTTTTGTGGCCGCTCAAATTGGTTCAGCTGAGAAAGCAGCAATAATGTTGTGTGTTGAGGCCTCACTGTTTTTCATTAGCCTCCACTTACCTGAACCTTTACTCTAGCTGTGATTCCATTACCCCTAGAATTGTGCAAAACCTAAATATCACAATAAAAAGCTGGTAATGGAAACACCTAAACTTGGAAAAACCTCTCAAATATTGCTGAAAGGTTTTTACACTCCCATGAGGTGGTAGGTTTATCGCAAAAGTGTCATGGAAACACATTTTTCGCATTTACATGTCGTTTCGGTTCAAGTGAAAATGGCGAGTTAAAGTCTGAACGGAGGAGACAAAATATTTTTTAAAAGTAATCAAAGACAAAAATATGACAGCAAACAACATTGAAATGCAGATTTATACAAGGAATTAGAAAATGTTTTGTACCTCCATCCTCCTCAAAGTGGGGTCAACGCAAGATGAGATTTTACAAGAATTATATGCACGAATCGTATGTGCTTCACACCATTTAATGGAAACACCTGCAAATTACAATTCGAGGAAATGTACTTTGTTGATGTGGCAAGGCGCAGGCGGGCTTCAAACCCCAGACTCGCAGGTAATAGCCATGCGCGCTTAACCATTCGGCCAAAGGGATATCCTTTTGGCCAAGTAGCCAGGGCGCATGATCAATTGGAGGCATAGTGACAGGACCGCCACTGTCACATTGAAATTTTAGGAATATTGCTTTTATTTTTTCGCAGCTTCGGCAACGCATTTCCTTGGAAACCCTCTACCCCTACCTCTACCTCTGAACATTTACATTCTGGCTAATTCTGCGACTGTACGAGTCGGGTCTCCAGTTCCATTCACAGCGTGGCTGGCATGGATCAAGCCAGCCAGCTGCTGCCGTGTTTCTCATGTGGGCGGTGCTTACGGCAGTTTTCAGGCTCATTGCCCACGATGCACGCTGACTTTCGTCTGATTGGTTGTGTGTCCATCCAGCCACATGCAGAGGCGGTTTTGTTTGTTGGCACTGCTCCCTGAAATGAAACGCCTCCACAAAGGCACAGACTAATTCTCAGTTTTGGATCGTGAATTAGTCTGGCTGCCAGACTAATGAAGTGCATAAGTCTGATTAGGGACGTTTGTTGGTCCTTTTTTTTTTTCTTTTCTTTTTTTCCTCAACAATTATTTTAACCAGAAGAGAAGCGCAGAGATTGGAATTCTTATCGCTGAGTGTGTCCTGGTTAAGACGGACAGCAGCATATAAAACAACCGATGCGCAACAATTAATTGAAAACAATCAAAGGCACAAGTCACAATGTAAATATCACAGTCACAACCACTGAAGACCCAATGGCATCAGTTCTACAGGAGTCCAGTCAGTAAACTGGGGTGCAACAGCGTGACTGCGCACAAGCTATAGCAGAACGTTCCACAGTGGGTCCAGTTTATTTATTGCTTTCTGTTGTTTAATGGTTACATTTATTTAGGGCGCAAACATTTTCTTCTTCAGATTTTAATTTCACTGTTAAATATTCATGAGCATGTTTTGTTATTTTTTTTGTGAATGTGTGTTATTATGCCATATTATATTAGTGGAAATTAAAACGACTTTGACAATAATATTGTTATTGTTGGGATAACATATCGTTAACCAAAAAATTCTTATCACAACCGGCCTAGCTGCTCTTTACTTCCAGCTTTTTGCATGCAAGTAGAGTCTGTGCGCATGACACAGCAAACATGCACACAGGCTATACTTGAACGTGTGAACACTAGGGAGCAGAGGTGAGCACGAAAGACGTGGCTGCCCATGTCAACACAATCAGCAAAAAAAAAAAAAAAATCATACCAGTATCTGGATCAAAGACAGCTCCACATAAATTAGCCGTGCTGTCATTATAATGTGTTGCATAGACAGATGTGTGCACGGTAATGGGGGAGGGGCACTGATACGCTGATTGTGATGAGGGCCCCTCACTGACGAGGTATCACTCTCTAATGGGCATCACACTGGAATGGGCAGTTGAGCAGGGCGAATCATTTGTCCAATTTAATCATCCATCACATGTGGGCACTCGAACGCGACTCTTCCACCTGTCTGCATAATTTAAGATGATGATGAAAATTTGCCATTGATCATGTCACCGAATTACGGTGTAACATGAAATGCAAGCAATAATTACCATGTCAGCTGCCGACCGAGACTCCCAGGAGTGACTGCTTTGAAACGCCCACGGAACAGTCATGTGTCCTACACAATCCGTGTGCAGGCCAGTGTTTAATTGCATATTTTTCTAAGATCCATATTGAGCTCGTCGAGCTTTGCAAAAAGTAATTTTCAAACTTCACACATGCCTGGCCTTTTTCTTCTTTTTTTTTAAACACGTCTGACTGTAATGGGGTGAAACAATAGGCCAGTTCAACACAGTCAGTCTGCCAAACGCTGGAAAATAACAGAGGCACTTTCAGGATATTTCTTAGTGCTTTCATAAAACACATTACATCTGCTTTTACTGATTTTCTACAGCATTTTAAAGGAGCCTCAGAGTACCTTTGTGATACCATCAAATTTAGATTACGTATTAAACATACAACTGAGTCGACCATATTTGAATTTTCCATCCTTAGTTCTTAAAAGAAAAGATTAATGTGATTGAAAAATACTCAACTCGACATCCCAGTGCCTCTCTCAGTGCAAGTGTGTTACGGAATTATTTTTTGAACTCGGCGCTAATTAGTAATTAAAGCAAGTACGACTTAACCGCAAATGCAAATCAGCGAGTAAACCGTGCGTAACGAGCAAATGCTTGAGACGGAGTGGATTTCTGCTGTCTTAGGCATAACACTGAATAACAGTCTTATCAGCCAAAGACAACACATCCCGACACGCTGCGATTTCTATCGCAACTCATTTCCCCGCCTTGCGTTTCTCCTGTATCTCCGCTGCAAGAACTTGTCGTGCGGTTGGTTCGCGCCGCACCTGACAGGCTAATCATGTCCAGAGATTTGGATTTGTGCTCGAAACAAAAGCGCGAGCGAAAGACGTGGCAGGTGGGAGCAGATGCATCAGCAGTATTTGCAAAAAGTCACAGGACTCTCACGAGGGACACGCTTGTCATTACAGCAAACACGAAAAGAACCGATGAGTGCATTAATGGTGGCGAAGCCGTGCATCGACTGTGGAGCTGCAGTCTGTGGCCGTTCCCACCCGGGGGAGAGGTTACACCTGGTGGTGGGAGAGGGGTGGGAGGGGATTATCGCAGCCCCTCGCTGGAGCCTCTGTATCTGAAATCTGCCTGAGCTCATCATTTGTGCTCCTCCCTGAGATGCTGTGGCCGGACATCAGGCGCAGGAAATCTATTCTCCTGCAGAGCGCCGGAGCCGAGCAGCATCAGTGCCACGCATCGTCGAAATTACTAATCAAATGCATGCAGGCCTAATCACATGCAGACAAGGTGAAACCTTTGGGACGCTTATCATAAAATTGAAGTTGAATCTGAATTGCAAATTTTTTTTTTCTCTCTTCTTCTCAATGCCAGCCTGCTTTACTGTTCTAGGGGCACTTGTGTGGCCTTAAAAATCTGCATCATTTGCAGTTGTTTAACTTCCTCTGATGATAAACATGCAGGGCTGTGACTTTTCATTAAAATACAAACTTGTGGGTGGGAAAGCAAAAAAATCTAACAACTGAAACAAGTCCGTTTCTGCGAGCCCAATATCCAGATTGGGCAGCAGCTCAAATTTTAGAAGATACAAGTGAGAGACGAGATGTGGCAGCATGGTCTAGGTCCCTGTTTTTTCCCCATTGCCTCTCCACCGACGTGCAGAATGTAAATGCCACAGCTTTGAAAAGTCAAGCCAAGTCCAGGTCCTGCCTTCACATATTTCATTAACTTCTGTTAATGTAGTTGCTATGGCTCCAGGGTATTTGCTCAATGCCCGATGCACTTTTGCTGAAATAATAAGATCTATCAGTCAGCGCGAAGGAAAACAGCTTAATTTGCAGAATAAAGGTCATTGGAGCCGTTACTTTTGAGGCGGCCCGGCGCAAAACAGTGTTCAAAACAACGCAACTCGAGAACAAACTCCGCCTCGAAGTATTTCATTACGCCGAGGTCCTCGTGTGTCATCTGTGTCACGTTCATACTGCGGCGCTGACCGCTGGGACGTGCCCTTGCGACTGGAAACCAGCGCGATTATTATGCCACAGCACACTCCTGATAGGCTGGTGGAGACTGTTGACACAGCCAACAGCACGTCCGTCTTGTGGGAAAATCTGCACCTCGCATATGCGCTCATGACTTTCCCCGAGTCTTTTAATTCACACGTGATTAAAGAGATTATTGACCCTGCTTTGGTTCAAACCAACAACTAATCAACTTCTAATTGGATTCATTGAATAAGTAACAAATGCATCGGTGCGCTCTAAATCAAACTGAAATGTAATTCTGATGCATTCACTATCTCCACACCGAGTTACAATGCAATAACCCTAACCAATCAAATTCCTGCAGCGAATAGCAATTTCTGCGCGTCTGCTGATGGAACGCGTCCTTTAGAGGAGCGGAAACCGCAAGCCAACCGTGGCCACACGTTTTCATTAATCAGCAGTAATTAATTGTATTGATCGGGCCAGACGTGAGGATTTCCAGGCGAATGGGTTCAATACTCAATAAGAAGCACGGGATGTTAAAAAATAAAAATAAATAACCATCAAATGGCCGAGCCGCCCCTGTGCCCTTGAGGGATCTGCCACTTTCAAAGGGTCCGGAAAATGAGACAAAGATGTGACTGCTCGCTTCTCATTAAACCACGTCAGAATTCAGTGTGTCTCTGTGGCGAACGTGGTCCTTGGTTCTTCTGAGAGGCGAAGCCACTGAAGCTGAACTGAGTATCAATTTGTTTTCGGGCAGTGTGACCTCTCTACGCTAGAGGCGGATAAAAAGTAGTTTGAAAACACAGCGGGGACCCACCCTGAGGCTGCAGGACCACCAGATGGTAAACAACAACATCACACGAATCAACCGATGGATGTTTGATTACTGATGGGAAAGAGCCTTGATGCTAATAAGTACATTACAATGCAAATATAAGGCTTCAAACACAGACTACTGCTGAAATAATTCAGCTAAGATTGTTTAATTAAACTATCTAATAGGCCCCAAAAAAATCTACAGATAATTTTTCTAATAGAATTTTTTTTAAAAAAAGTGGCATTGCTAAATGCAGAAAACTTGCATGCGATTGGACGTGATGTGACACTACATCACTACATTTAGGACCACTTTGTTAAATATCTTTACTCCGATATTAATCCTCAAAGTAAATGAGATTTTAGATTCAAAAAATATTTTTTTGGAAAGTAGGAAAAGTGGTTATTCATGACCCTGATAGGTTTAAGAAGACAAATCAGTGGATAAAGTAACATCCTAGATGCCTGGTGCAAAACTAGAGTCACATTTGCTGTTGGCAAACATGTCACAAAAAAGAGACAAAATGATCAAAATATGGCTACAGCAGAAGTGTTACTCAACACCTCAACAAAAACAAAGCAGGGAAAAAAATGCAGCCAGTCGAAACCTCTGTTAAATGACTTGCTGTAGGCATCTATTTGAAGCAGAGGAGCGACACGATTTGCCTATCTACTGTAGGGCTCCACTTATTTAGAATAAATGAAAAATAAAACTGGAGCCTGTGTGTGTATGTGTATGTGCGTGTGTGTGTGTGTGTGTGTGTGTGTGTGTGTGTGTGTGTGTGTGTGTGTGTGTGTGAGGGAGAGAGGGAGCGAGCGTGTGCGTGTGTGCCATTTGATGTGCTAAGCCCCGAAGTTAGTTTCCTCTCACAAAGAAAATAAACAGCACCACTGATTTCATTATCAAACCGTGGCGCAGATCTGCGCAGATTGACTAGAACGGAGGGTTGCAGGTTTAATCGGCCGCTTAAACTTGCGCTCTGTTGCCATCTAGCGGTTCGGGAGGGACACGACATGCAGCATATGTGGCGTCCAGTCCGGACTGAGTCACAAGGAGGAACTATTATTGCCCGGGCAACCGTTCAAAATGAGATGCGAAATAAAATACAAAAAAAAAACAAAAAAAAAAAAACATATCAAACCGTTTGGAAGCCTTCAAAATAACATTAGCTTGGATTTTGCACACAATAAAAAAGGAAAATAATAAATAAACCAGAACGATGATCAGCAACGAACACACACACACACACAAAAAAAAACTTCAACTTGACGCTCCCCAAACTGAGCTCCAAAGCAAAAAAAAAAACATAAATACAAATAAATAAGCTCCACATTATCAGCCTTCAAACAGGCTTTCAAATCACTAAATACAGTTTTGCTGGCAGGACGTCCAGCCTGTGAGGTGTGAGGAGAGGAAACAATGCGCGGCAACTGCAGTGGATTAGTGACACTCTCCGGGATGATACGGTCCCATTCTTTGGCACGGACAGACGGCGCGCTCATTTCCACGGTACAGAGCCGCCAATAGCCTAATTAAATAGAAAGCCGCAATTTGTCACATTCAAAAAAAAAAAGAAAAGAAAGAAAGACAGAAACAGCCAGCGGTGGCACGCCGTGCGCCACAGCGCCGCGCTCCCAAGTTTTCGCCAGGTTCGCAACAACGCGAACAAGAACCTGTTCACCTCGAGCCGCCCGGCACCGCATCCACGGTCAATGCTTATCGACGCGCGTGCTGCGGCATCATTAGCATCCCACCCACCCTTAACCCCTCCACGCCCCCACCCCCACGACCCACCCCCGACACACACACACACACACACACACACACACACACACACACACACACATTTCTTGCGCAGGGAGCGTCTGAACTCACCCTTGCGGAGACCCGGAAACCCCCCCCCCCCCAAAAAAAGTGGAACGACGCCTTCAATGGAAAGAAAAAAAAAATCGGGGTCCGCGAGGTCCCAATCTCCCTGTCGGTGCGTCACAAGGGGCAGGCAGTATTACAGTGTCGCCGGCGCGTGTGTCGGCACGCAAGCTGGCGCGCAAGTGTCTGCTCAGGTGTGGCGCTGGTGAGAGAGCGCCGCGGCTTCCTCCCTCTCTCCTCTACTCTCCGCTCCTCTCCTCCCCTCCTCTACTTCACCGGGTGAAGCGCGGCCCACTTTAAACTCTGGTGACGTCATGGGCGCGGAGTGCGAGACCGCGCCCACCTTCCCTACCTCCAGCGCGGGCAAACGGATGATCGTCGTCGTTGCACCCGCGCGTAAAACGCCAGGTATCGTCCTCGAGTCTGATAAAAAAAAAAAAAAAAAGAAAAGAAAAGAAAAGAAAAAGAAAAAGAAAAAGAAAAAAATTGCGGGTGGATTATTACACTCTGATACCATCGCGCATCGTAAAACGGTTAAATTGCCCTGAGACCAACCTAATTAACATAATTACACCCTATATTTCCTCCGCAAGGATGAACACTCCGAATTCACTGACATGAGGCTTTCACTCACAAATTGCTATCCCAGATCCATTTTAAACATCTGCCACTGCTCTTTGGGCTGTTTTTCATTTGTGTAGCAACCCCAAGAATTAGTCAGCCAAAACTGTTGCACTCTTTGCTCTCTTTTCATTTGTTTGTGCATTTATTTATTTATTTTATTTTTTATTTCTAGACTAGATTTATTGTGACAGCCTCTTGCACAGGTGTGACTGAAATCCATCTGACAGTTCAGAGACTGCAGCAAGACCGAGTCCTCAGTCATACCAAGAATTGCATTACGCTTGTTCTCACACTGGCTTCCTGTGAGTCAAACCACTGATTCTCCTTTTTCTAAGTTCCACAATGAGTCTTTAAACCACATCATGGAACCTAAAGAACTAAAAGATTCTGCTGGTCTTTTTGAGGCGTCCAGACCCATCAGGGTTTCTGGTCTATAGAGGCTAATCCAGACATTGGCAAACTACGGCCCTGGGGCCATATGCGAACCGTTAAGCTTTTTAATCTGGCCCGCCGAACTTGAAGAAATTCTATTAATAGTAAGTAAATCATAGTAATCCATTTTTTTCAGTGTTTTAAGAGTCATTTCAAAAAAGAGCTAAACACCATGGGGCTTCAACGACACATATTTTTTGAAAGTTTTGCGTTTGTTTATTTTCAATTGACATTAAAGCACATGTTTTCTACACGTCCCATGATATATATATATTTTTTTTTCCTATAACAGTGGGTAACCAAAACACTCCATCCATCTGCTGCTGCTATGGCCCCTGTGTCAAAGTTTAGAACCTATTGTGGCCCACTTCCCCTTTGGAAGAAATTGCCTGGGAACCTGTGAGACTTTGTACCCGACTGAAATCTTTTAAAATTGGTTTAAAAACATTTCTATGCACTGCAATCGCTGAGGCACTTAAACCATTGCCTCCTCTTTTTTTTTTTTTATCCCAAAAAGTATATTTCTTAAGATTTCTCAACATTTTTGGATGAAATGTTTAAATGCAATGTCCAATGGTTTTCTTTCTTTTCTCATCTTTATTTTCTAACCCATGTATGAGTATTCTGTCCCAGATGTTGGTGACCGACAAATGCACAGATTACAGTGATTCAGAATGTGATAAGGACGTGCAAGAGGATTGTGAGCCAATAATGGAGAGGCAAACCAGCACCGTCCACTGTTTAATTAACTGGACACTCGACAGCGAGCAGGTCACCGACACCAGCCGTCAACACCTCTGCAGCCACTCAACGCCGTTGGCCTCCGCAAAACTCCAGCACACTGGTAGTTTTTTTTTTTCTCTTCCAATTATTTTTTACAGCACCAATGTTTGCCTGAAATGATATTAAGCCAACACTTCAACAATCAAAATTCCCGTTAATTACAATTTTGACCATTTTAGGAATGTGCTGCTTAAATGTCACCCTCATTCCTCACCTCTCACTGGAGCAGGGGCACTGAACTTAAAATTCTAAATTCAGCGCATGCAGCTCGCAAAGTTTTAATACATTGTGTATTCTTGTCATTTTGGTACATGGTTACCAATTCAGTGTTCTTCAAGAAGGCTTGGATGGAAGGAAAGAAGGAAGAAGCAATAATAATAAGAATAATAAGCCTCGCTATTGAAAAACTTCCACATTAAATAAGCCTTTGTTCCAGTGAAGGCTTTGCCGAACCATGAAATAGTGCAAATAATTACACAGCTCTCATCAGGAAGGTTTGAGCTGTAGCACGTTCGAAAACATGAGCTGTCCTTTTTGAACATGGCAGACAGAAGGTTGGAGTACTCAACTCCATCAATGACTGGGCCTTCCTTTTCCAAGGGTTTTCCAAGGATCCTTCTCTGAAAGGATGCATGCAATGACGCCACAAGAACCATTCCAACAGGCGTGTCTTGTGATGGTCTCTCCCTGTGATGCTGCAGCCTAATCCCTCCTTTGATTTTCACCACCGCATGTTTCCCTAGTCAGTCTTGTAAACCTCACCTTGCTTCCACAATCAGCTCGGTTTTGCTGCTGATTGCCCTTCACCTGACTCCCTGATCATTTTGTACCTTTGTGGTTCAATTTGAAGTTCAAACCATGTTCGCATATTTCCATGCTGTTTGAGAAAATGTGTTGAAAAAGAATCAAATGATAACTGAAAATGTCCTCACTAAACCAAACCTTTAGGTCCTCACACAACCTCTCAGATAAGCTGCTGTTGTTCCATAATTCCCTGAACGCTCCAGTTTCAAATGACTCAATTTGATTCTAAGCACATTTTTTATATGCATCAAGCTCACAAAGTACATCACATACTGCAGAGGAAATAGCTGCAAAAAAAAAAACCAGGCCTGATAAATATGTGAAATATGCTTTCACTTAAGCATATTTGCTTCGTTTCTCAGGTGGTTGGATTATATCGCTGCAGTTTTCATAAAACCGTGGCCATGAACCACACCAGTGCATTACAAGAGCTAGCGCACGCCTCGGTTCAGCGGTGTCAGACTTTTGTCTCTCGGACTTTATCAGAAATGTCTTTTGCTGTCACATTCAGCACACGCATGCATTCCTCTGTGCGCTACGTGTGGCCCCGCTCCAGATGTTTGCCACTTCAGTCCAAAAGTTGAAAAAATAAAAACACATTCAGCGTGCTTTTGTAATTTGGTTTTTAGGTTATATGACCCACACAGAAGGCTCCACATTCACGTTGCCATCTGTTGAAGGACATTACGGCCTCATGAAAAAGGAACAACTCAAGGTTAAGCTGACAATACGTTCACGTGTAGAATATAACAGATAAAAATACACCGGTTAGATTTATATGGTTATGATTTACACTAATTTTGATGATTGCAGTGTGTACATGAGTGCAGGGAGGTACAGCAGTGCTAGAAAGTAGTGGGTAATATGGCTGTGCTGTCCTCGACTACGCGCTCGCCTCCATCGTCCGACACATTTGCATGTTTTGGGCCCCGACTGTTGGCCTCCCCTCTCAGCCGGAGCAACTGTCTGCTTTTATCGGTGGCTTCAGAAGCTGCTTTTGTGGCCTGCTGTAATCCCTGACCATAAATCCCAAACTCCCACGACAAAGTAGGGTTGGATGAGGCAACAGATCCGCAGTATCAAACAAGACATTCTGCATTCTATTTTTCCAGCAGTGCAAGTGGGCCCTCAATCAGTGCACTTGAGCTCGCTCCTTTCAAGTTTTGTCTGCTGTCTCCTGCTGGAACAGCGCAACACAGTGGCGTCTGAAGGGGAAACGCAGTGCTCACACAAAGCTTCAAGTGTGGACTCAGTGGCTCGTTTGACCCACATGGAAGCTCAGAGGTCTCTGTGTGTTTGTCAACTCATGCACTGACTCTCCACTCTTGTGCTTTCGATTAATATTTTAGATGATAGATTTAGGCATTGTTGAAATCAGTGGACAACAAATAAATCAAGGCAGTCAAGACAGCTTACCTGGCTCTCCTGAAATGGAATGTTGGGAAATGCATTGACATGCACGGATGACTTTGATTTATAGCAAACGACTAACGGGTTAGATATTGCTCGCTGATACCCTTTATATTAACGTTTAGACACCATAACATTGTCTACAGTGTGTTTTTGCAGTACAACTATGAACCAGAGAGATTTCTTGGAGTGACGCAGAGGAAGAGACCAAAAAAATGTAATGTTTTGAAAAAGTGTGCAATAATAGTTACAATTTGTCAGTAACCCGGCAAGGGGCTCTATTGGTAAGCAGTACAACCTAATAAATGTAAAAGAATGAGTAATGGGCTTTTTTTCATTGTCTCCATAATTATGGAGAATAAAAAAATTAAACAGTTAATGTTGGTCTCACAGCTTTTGACATGAACTTTCAGTGGCTTTTGTATATGGAGCAATGTATCTCTGACTGCAGTCCAAAAAAGAAGCAGCCTTGGTGAAAACTGTTGACAGCAAAGAGTGCGGATTACCCATGGTGGCAGAGACACTGACTCTGAAAAGAAATGTTGCCGATGAATTTTTAAAAATCCCCTCCAGCTATGTGAAGATATGTGAGAAAATGCCTTGCTTTCAATAAAAGTCTAGATTTGACAGGATGAAATGAAAATATGTATAAAAGATATTTCACACACTCCTCTGTTTCTCTCAGATACAGATTAAGTCTTTGACCTCCTTTTACTGAATTTCCCTCTCATATTGGATGTTTACATCGTACCCTGACAGTATTGTTGCTTTGGCTGAACTCAAAATAGGGATGTGACGCAGTGTCACAAAATTCAGGTGGATGGTATCAACCAGATTTTATGGGAGAGCAACTCCTCTGCAGGTTCATCTGCGGAAGATGTCAAATCCTAGGACTCTGTAAGTCACAGAGGCTGACTTCAAAGTTGTAAATTACAGATAATAAATGTAAACACACACGCACACACACCCACACACACACACACATACACATACACACAAAAGCTGCAAGTTCAGCTTAGTTATGAGATGTTATACTCATCTCAGTGTTGGTTGCGACACCACCTATTTGGACAAACCCACAAGCAAAAATTGACAGAAAAATGACCAAAACCGTTTTTTCTGTTAGTCTAGCGGGAGACATCAGGATCTTGACATAGTGCATTGCAATATGTTTTTTTTTTTTTTTTTTTTTAAAAGGAACTGCATTTCCCAGAAATGGTACATATCTCCAGTTTAGTCTGCAAAAGTAACTCAATTATGGGGAGATGGGCTTTACCATTGAATTTTTTCTTTTACATTGATCATTTATGTAAAGAAAACAAATCATTTTGGTTATGCAGAAATTGTCAGGGTGAGCCAATTCTGACCAACTGGTGTAAATGTTTTACAGTCCATGTTGTGGCACCAGGATTTGTTACTCAGCTCTGACAGACACGAGCAGCACCAAACGCAATGTGTCACACTTAGAATTCACAAAGTATGTCGAGCTGATGACCAATCTCTCCTTTCTGTCATCCCCGGTTTATGGGAAAAAATCTGATTCGGGCAGCAGGCCGTTTTATGGCAAACTGGGCACGGGGGAGCGGCCTTGTGTCTGTCACCACAATGTGAAGAGACTTCAGGGCAAATTGCTCAAATGAGAGCCAATCTCAGGTTGCACTCAAAATCTAATCTACATGGTGTGTGAGGCAGACGGGTACACATCATTCACGAACCAAGGTGATGTGCCTCTCCCCGGAATAAATTGTAATACCTACTATTGATTAACTCGCTTACTTAGGTCAAACAAATGCAACTGATCTGGTATAAATCGCAGTTTACAGGAATGCAAGAAACTTTACCATGCTTAAAAAAAAAATGCGAATTTCAATCAAACTCTAACTGTGTGAGCAACAAAATGTTTTAAAAAGGGTTGTGACATAAAGTTTATTCCTTCAAACTTACACATAAGGAAACATTTGCCCTAAGCGCAGAGGGTAGCCACTGGTTTTGTGTGACTTTAGTTTAATCAAATGTCAAGAAATAATATGTAAAGAAAACAAGACTTGACAATTATGGAACTCTAAACAAAAATATAAATACATTTATTGTTTCCATTTTAAATTTTTTGAGACTGCATTTTAATTTCTGTTGGAAGCCCATAGTATAGCCAAACATGAGCTAATTATAGTTAGCTCATGAACATTTTAGCTTATATGTTCAACAGAAAGCACTGACAGGTTTTTGTTTCTGCTCCTTCTTGTCTAACAGCTAAAGACACCTTGAAAATGTTGAACCCATATTGACCTTCGTGTTGCTCTTTTGATGGTTTGACACAGCTTCAGACGGATAGGGAAGTGAACTAGTGTGTTTCTCAGCTGACCAGTTGAGCTAACTCAGCGATCCTCATAAGCCCGTTTAAAGAAATGGGAACACAAAAGTTCTGTTGATGTTGATCCTGTTTGTATTTTTTTTTTTTCCTGTACCACATTTTTACACACGAGGTATACGGTGAAATGACATCTGTACAGTTAAATTTATAAAGTGATATAACATGTTTTGTGTGCTGACTGACTCGGTTTCACTTTTATTGGAAAATCGTATTTCAGTTGACGTGAGTTTTTCTGTACAGGCGCAATACCAGTAAGAACCAGCAGAGGGGGCAATGTCCCCGAGCACAACCACGCTGTCCGGAAGACGAATGTAAATATTTTCGTGACGTTTCATCTCCTGCATCATTCACATCCACCCATTAAGAAGAATATCTACGGCTCAGCTGTCAGTCCAAACCGAGTCACCTGACTGCGCTTATCTGACGCTGCACCGTATTCTGTGCACCACTCGCCCATCATCCAGGCGGTTCGCGTGTTGCTCGGTGCACCAGCCGGGTTCTTGTGAGGAACATGCAGAAGAGAAGGAAGCCAGAGCCGATCCAACTCAACCCGATCCCCGATGGAACCGCCATCAACGGCAGCGGAGCCACCGAGTAAGTGTTTACTCGCACACTGATCGATTTGTGACGCTGTCAGCCTCAAGTGATTTGAACTGCAGTGACAGACAGGTAATATACCTGTGTGCAAAAACAACAACAAAAAATACAAACGCCCGAGTTCAGTCTACTCAGAAGGTGTGTGTGTGTGTGTGTGTGTGTGTGTGTGTGTGTGTGTGTGTGTGTGTGTGTGTGTGTGTGTGTGTGTGTGTTCAAGTCGATTGATTTGTTGATTTCCCGTTGTGGTCACACCCCCTAAGTGACTTTAATTCACTATACTTACATTTTCTAAGTACAATATGTCTTCTTTCTTTTTTTCCTTCCAAAAATGATATTCACTATTAAATCAATCTCTCAGTCTGAGTGAGTGAGTGAGTGAGTGAGTGAGTGGAATAGTTCAAGCTAAACAAAGTGGAAACAAAAGCCTTGTGGTACCAGTTAATCTCTCTAAACAGGATTTCTGCTGAACTGTTGTCCTCCAAACAGACATTTGTCCAAAAGTACAAAATCCATACAAGGTGTATTATTATTCATACAAAAAAAAAAAACTGTTTATAACCTGAATGATAATTCACCCAACAAGCTGTTTTCCCCCCAGATACTTGTATTTGCATTTGTGCAATATGTTTATTTAATCATGGTATATTTGTGCATATTATAGTTGAATTTGTAAATTATATTATATTAGCAACTAGCAACTCATTGCAATCAAGTTGTCACGTCAGAACGTGAGAAGCATGCAGATGGATGAATCGAGGCTCTGTTTAAACTGTGGCATCTCTCTGTGTTCTTCGGGTCAGAAGAAGTTTTATGTGGGCCAGCGCTCACATCACACTTCGACTCAAGTAAAGGACACAATTGAGTGCGGTGACACTGTGCTATCGTGGCCCTTGGATGAGAAGTCAGTCCGGCAACAAGCCGCATCCCTTGGCATGAGAATTACATAACATGTGATCCCCTGTGAGGGCTGCTTTTCTGATGTGATGATGAGGGAGAATGTTTCATTGTTGCGTCATGTCATTTTGCCATTGAGGCATAAAAGGCAGGGGGACAAAAGACATTAAATTCTGTTTTAAAACAACATATACAGTGTGAAGTACACCTGTTTTTCCAAAACACTTGGGGGAATTTATGATTTTCGTTTTAAAAATCATCCCTTTGCGATACTGTCGAGACTGTCAAACAGGTGAACAGTTTCTCTGCCAGTTGAAAGGCAGAGGAATCATAACACAGAGCCGTTACGAAGCTACGAGGGTGCTCTGCGTTTGTGCGTCTCGTCTTTGCTCAGTAGAAGTTGTTGATGATGACATAACGTTTGGCTGCAGCTGAACGCATTCTTGCCTGCTACTGAGGAACAGCGTGCCACGATGCTGCAACAATCACCTCTGATTTCTCTCCTTTTTCGTTCAATAGGTGTGTGTGTGTGTGTGTGTGTGTGTGTGTGTGAGAGAGAGAGAGAGAGAGAGAGACAGAGAGAGAGAGCGTGGGAGAGAGAGAGAGAGAGAGAGAGAGAGAGAGAGAGAGAGGGAGTCGGTGTTTCTGTTGTAATATTGTGACACGGTGCTGACAGTGCCTAGTGTTGCTCAAATGTCTTACGCAAACATTTTACACCTAAGACCAACTGACTGGAGCTCTGAGAAAAGAACAAATGTTAACCTCAACACTGCATGAGTTATGACTCGCAGCGATAGGACTGGGGCACAGTACAACAAGTTAGAATAGATTTCCCTGATAACGAGCCTCTGTGCTCCATGTCTAGAGAGCAAGCAGAGGAAGGATGTTACTGGAGTGGAACCCTGACTCCTTATAGGGCGCGCTAGTAGAGATCAGACGGTGCAACAATGAGACTTTGAAAGGACATTTAGATAATAATCACCAACCAGTCGCGCACAAACAGTCACCATTTGCTTCCAGTGATCAAATTCTGATGTAAATGTGTTTTAATTCTAAATACTGTACATACCAAAACATACGGTAACTATGTGTGTGTGTATGTGTATATATATATATGCATATATTCATTTTCCTTGCACATGTGTGTGTGTCTGTATTTGTGTATCACTGCACATTTCTGGAATGTACTAAAGAACCTAAAATGAAAGAAAGACAGAAAGAGAGAAAGAAAGAAAGACAGAAAGAGAGAAAGAAAAAAAGAAAGAATGAAAGACGGAAGCATACAAAAGGCATTTGTTTATTTCAAAATTGATTTGTGTTTGATGCTTTCTTGCGTTCAGACCTTCAGGCTCCTCTCTGTTCACTGCCCCGCGGTTTGTTGTAATGCTTGATGGGAAGGGTAGCCATGGCAACCGTAGCAGCTCTCGTAACAACACGACCGTCTCCTCTCGGGCACTCGGTGGCAAGCTGCGGAACCACGGAGTCTTTTGCGTTTCGCGAGTTCCGCCGAGCGTCCTTGGACATTGTGTGGCGGGAGCACAAAAGGCCAGCGTCGAGCTCGCTCCTTCCTGCAGGGGCCTGCCTGTGCTGCGGAGCTACCAAAGTCCCGCCCACGTGCAACAAATAGCGTGGAGCCCGTTTCGGGCTGCTCCTCTCTTCTCAGCACCTCCTGCAGCCTCTTCCACCCCCGGCTCTTGTCCACACAACACCCACGCTGCCCGCAGCCAGCTCAAACTCAACACCTTGTCTCCATGGATATGCAGGCCCGGCATCAAAAATAAAAGCGCTTAACCCTCTTTTTTAGGTTCCGCTGCGCGGAGAGAAGAGCTCCTCGAGCCGTTGTCCACCGAGTCGTGATCAAGGGCGGGAAAGAGGGATCGGGAAAGCACACATGCGCGCCCTCCAATCATCAACTTGAAGCAAAGCAATTTGCCAATGGGAGGTTGTGCAGATGCAGGTCTGACTGCAGCGCGCAACATTTTGACTTTGTAGCTGTTCCACTTCCACCTTTGGAGCGCCAGCGCAGCAGGTGAAACGGCCACGAGGGCTCGCCGGTCTTCGCTCTTTCCACGGCGTTCGTGATGAAAGCCTCTGCTGACGTGATTTGTGCGCTGTTTGAAGGGAGGGGAGGTCAGAACTGTTCACTCCACCGTTGATTTCTTAAGGAGACGCATCGCCATGACAACGGCGCCAAGGCCGTTCCCCAAGCTTCCTCAAATCCATATCTAAGTGGGGAAATAATTAAAAACAAACAAAAAAAAACCCCAACTCCCTCTGTCTTCCTTCGGTCTCTTAAGGTGTTTGCCAGAGGCATGACAACACTCTGTTTTTCCTCAAAGGATTCATTAATACTGCTCACAAGTGGCACAGCTGGTACTACTAGGAAAGAACACATCCAATCAGAATGAATTTGGGGGCATTGCTGGGGGTGCAAAGCAAAACTTTGCACCAACTGAGGTGGCAAATGTATCAATCACTCCTCATTTACAGCAGGTCCCTTAACAATTTTTCTCAGGACCAACTTGGAGGCGCTGCAGAAGAAACTGGAGGAGCTGGAGCTGGATGAGCAGCAGCGCAAACGCCTGGAGGCCTTCCTGACGCAGAAGCAGAAGGTGGGAGAGCTGAAGGACGACGACTTTGAGAAGATCTGCGAGCTGGGCGCGGGGAACGGAGGGGTGGTCTTCAAGGTCTCCCACAGGCCCTCCGGGCTGATCATGGCGAGGAAGGTAACCTTGTTGGCACAAGTATCACAAAGCTATTTTATTTTAATTTTTTTTTATCAGACAGAATGCATATTTTAATTTTGCCTTATGGAAGATGTTTTGTTCAACCCCCGTCTGTTACATCTACGCAGACGATAATTATACACACATGGAAAATACGCTCATTTATTTTAAACATATGCCCTTTTGAACTCTGTCTGCTACTGTAACAAATTGTCTTTGTTGCTCTGATGTGCACACGTGTATTCGTGTTCTGCGCAGTACGAGTGCTAAGTAAAGCCAGGTGTCTCCTGCTGCAGCTGATCCACCTGGAGATCAAACCAGCCATCAGGAACCAGATCATTAGAGAGCTGCAGGTGCTCCATGAATGCAATTCCCCCTACATCGTGGGCTTCTACGGCGCTTTCTACAGTGACGGAGAAATCAGCATCTGCATGGAGCATATGGTACTTGCCTTTAATATTTTATGGCTTTCAGCGGGTTCTCGCCGCCGCCACTCGCTTTGATTGCCGCCCTGCAGGCCGCTGAAAATCCCTTTTGTCTGTGAGCGGCTTGACTTTTGCAAAGCGCGTGTGTTTTGATGTGTTGAATTTCTTAAATTCTCCTCACAATTGACGGCAGGATGGCGGCTCCTTAGATCAGTCGCTGAAGAAGGCAGGCAAGATCCCGGAGCAGATCCTGGGCAAAGTCAGCATCGCTGTGGGTACCTCCGACACCTCTCCTACCTGTTCACCACACAACAGCTTTGGTCCCTGGTGCATTACATCTTTTGCTCTTGCAGGGCTGAAACAGTGTTTCTTTTTCCAGGTCATTAAAGGGCTCTCCTACCTGAGAGAGAAACACAAGATCATGCACAGAGGTCTGCCAGTATTTTATTACTAAAATACATAATGTTTTAGTATTATGTATTTTTGTCTCAAGTATTTTATGTCACAAGTATTTTATTTTTAAAGATTCTGTATTTTACCAAACTCACTTATTAGTGTTTTCTAGTTCTTCTTTGTCACGGGAAAAGTCTCTCCTTTATTTGTTCTCTAGCTCCACTTTACAGAAAGTCTGTGGAAAGACATGCGCATCTGGAAACATACCCTTTGTGATGTCACAAAGGGAACAATACCTCACCAAGATCACTCTGAAGTTGTGACAATAGCTCCAACTATGAGCTAGTTTCACATTCAAAGAACACCACCACTAACTAATTAACAGAAATAGAAAGCTTCAGTTTTAGCTGCAGGCTAAACTTGAGTATTTTTGAAGCAAGCTCTAAACAGAGGGCTAAGCTGTGTATATTGTTAACTAAGAATGACTGCACAAGGCTTCTAAACTGGAGTCAAGAATGAAAACTAATTAATCCCAGACCCTTTTTCCTCAGTGTCCCAAAACTGTGTGAAAAATAAAAGAAGGGTTCTGTCTGACAAGTGTGTGCCTCTGCTGCTGTTTGTGCTGTGTTGCTCACACACCCTGCTCACCCTGCTGGACACTTGTCCACCGTGTGCTCCCGAATACTGCATGTCCCTCCTTTCAGATGTCAAGCCCTCAAACATCCTGGTGAACTCCCGCTGCGAGATCAAGCTCTGTGACTTTGGAGTGAGCGGACAGCTCATCGACTCCATGGCCAACTCTTTTGTGGGGACCCGCTCGTATATGTCTGTGAGTTTGAGCTGAGCTGCTCTCCTTTACTCAGTATAATTAGAGCAGCTGCATGTAGGTTACAGATTTATGTGTTAGGTGGCATGCATGCTGACAGCAGAGTTTGTGGTGCCGAAGCACAAATCAGCTGGTATTGGCGTTTTGCTGAGGCTCAGGTCAACAGAGCCACTTGTTTTTCTAATGTCAGCTGTCAGTAAAGGGAGGATGGGAACAGAGGCGCTGCACTCTGTAGTATTGTTGGGCTGATCTAATGAGCTCCGACATAATTTAATGATACTTGGAAAACATAATAATATGACCGACATGTGTTGGCTTGACATTTTTAATATATAATTTACCTTATTATTATATATATATATATTTTTTTAACACAATCCATTTAAATTGTTCACATACCAGGTTGATTAAAACATTTTTTGTGATATTCAGCAGATAATCTGACGAGTTAACGGTCCCCTTGTTTATGGGACACAGCCAGAGCGTTTACAGGGGACTCACTACTCCGTTCAGTCGGACATTTGGAGCATGGGCCTGTCTCTGGTGGAGATGGCCATCGGCCGCTTCCCCATCCCACCGCCTGACGCCAAGGAACTGGAACAGATTTTTGGATTCCCTGTGGAGGGGGAGGCAGCCTCCATCCAGTCCTCCCCGAGGCCACGGCCGCCTGGGCGACCAGGCATCTGTGAGTCAGACGTCACTTCATTTAATTGTATTAGCGTCTGTTTGAAGTCATGTATATGTCAGGTGTGTTGAGAATAACACAACTGAGTGTGTATAGTAATAATTAAATCAGATTTTCCTGCACACAGCTTATGGACCTGACAGCAGACCCCCAATGGCTATATTTGAGTTGCTCGATTACATAGTGAATGAGGTGAGTGTGGCCACTGTAAGATGACACCTTCTCAGTGTACACCTCTGTGCTTTGTAATAGTGTTTTGCCTCTTCATTTAGCCTCCACCAAAGCTCCCTGGGATATTCGGCTCTGAATTTCAAGACTTTGTGAATAAATGGTAAGTAGGATACATTCTCAGTGGCAGAAACAGCGCTTTCAATTTTGCACGTCAGGACACTGTGCCATCATGTGGCTGAAAATGGTACTACATCACAAATTGTCACGGCTCCTCGTTGCAGTTTGATCAAGAATCCCGCTGAGAGAGCTGACTTGAAACAGCTAATGGTGAGTGCACTTGTCTACATTTTAAGATCCATTTTACTTGTTTGCAACGTCTCTCGTCTTTCCTCCAGGTACACCCCTTCATCAAGATGTCTGAAGTGGAGCAGGTGGACTTTGCAGGCTGGCTGTGCAGCACAATTGGGCTCAATCAGCCGGGGACCCCGACTCATGGGACCACAATGTGAGACTTGTTGCACCCGAGGCCTTGTCCGCACGTACGTGGGTATTTATAAGAGCTTATTTTCAGTTTTAAGGGAATTATTCCCGTTCACACGCCGTCAATTCCCCGCCAAGCCAAGAGGTGGCGATACATTATGTAAGCGTAAGGGTAGGCTGGCCAATCAGAAGCCTTTACATAACCGGAAATAGCGCTGCCACGGTGAGGCGCTTTGGAAAGTCACGTCTGTTTGGGCTTACGATGAAATTCAGTTGGCCGTTGCACTGAGTTTTAGAGGTAATTAAACTCATCATCTGACGCCTCTCCTAATTTACTGACGCTCGATGTGTGTTTATCCGGGCATGATATAGTCGATCTTGAAATGTTCAGTAGCTCTGGTTAATGTTATTCATACACCCCCCCCCCCCTTCCCATTGAATTGCTGCTTTCCTTTCGCGCAACCAGAAACAAAGCACTTGCTTCCTCAACACATGCAAATAGCAAGGCATTCCATGTGAGTAGTCACCGTGTGTGGTACGTTTTCTCAAAGCAACGGTGGTGGTGACCTACAACTTAAGAGCCGGTTAAGGATGCATGTTTTAATCTACCCACAGATGTGTGAACAAGGCCCAATTAAACCCAGGTCGAGAAGTTCGTTATGACTGTAAACTTTTAACGGGAAAATATGAAAATTTATACTTGCTTCAGAATGAGTGTTAAAGTCTATGGTTGTACGTCAAGCATCCACACCGACATGCCAAGTGAAATTTATTGTATCTACAAGGCTTCCCGAAAGGCCTTCGTGAAAAGCCATGTTTTCTAATGAAGTTATTTAACCATACCTGATGCTGCTCAACCTGTGCGCTTGAAACCTCCTTACTTTGTGTCTTTTTGCCAAGCGATTGCAATCTTTGTGAGCTTGTGAAATAAAGAGTCTTGTGTGGGTGGTGTGTGTGTATGACCTTTATTTTTCTAAATGACAGTGTGTTCTGATGTATCTGTAGTGTTGGATTTGCCCCCCCCCAGCTCAGAGTAAATGGATTCTCTTGTTGGGGTCTTGTAAGCTTGCAACACCCTTTCCTCCTTTTTTCCTGTAATGACAAAATGATAACCTCTCAGTGAGGTGTACTTGTGCCACGTACTCAGTTTATATACAACATTTTGTCTCAGGACTTCCAAAACAATCAGGGTTCAGAAACACGGACCAGAAGTGGAACATCATCATAGTTAAGACTTAAAAAAAAAAAAGTTCATTACAAAGTAAAACTTACGTTAGTGGGTGTATTTAGCATCAATATAGCATCTCAGTATTCTGCTCAGGCCTGTGTCAGTGTGTTCTGATGTATCTAGTGTTGGACTTGTTCCCCCCCCAGCTCAGAGTAAATGGGTTCTCTTGTTGGGGTCTTGTAAGCTTGCAGCACCCTTTCCTCCTTTTTTCCTGTAATGACAAAATGATACACTCAGTGAGGTGTACTTGTGCCATGTACTAGGTTTATATACAACATTTTGTCTCAGGACTTCCAAAACAATCAGGGTTCAGAAACACGGACCAGAAGTGGAACATCATCATAGTCAAGACTTAAAAAAAAAAGTTCATTACAAAGTAAAACTTACGTTAGTGGGTGTATTTGCGTCAATATAGCATCTCAGGATTCTGCTCAGGCCTGCGTCAGTGTGTTCTGATACATCTGTAGTGTTGGATTTGTTCCCCCCCCCCCCAGCTCGGAGTAAATGGGTTCTCTTGTTGGGTTCTTGTAAGCTTGCAGCACCCTTTCCTCCTTTTTTCCTGTTATGACAAAATTATACACTCTCAGTGAGGTGTACTTGTGCCACGTACTAGGTTTATATACAACATTTTGTCTCAGGACTTCCAAAACAATCAGGGTTCAGAAACACGGACCAGAAGTGGAACATCATCATAGTTAAGACTAAAAAAAAAAAAAATGTTTTCATTACAAAGTAAAACTTACGTTAGTGGGTGTATTTAGCATCAATATAGCATCTCAGAATTCTGCTCAGGCCTGTGTTGGTCAACGTATACCAAAAAGCTAGAGGGAAAAGACAACAAAAAATAACCTGCTGTTAAGATTTTTATTATTATTATTATTACTACAACACCGGAAATGACCAAAAACAAAACTGAAATGTATAAACTGCTCAAACTCAGAACTTCATTTGATATCACATAATTTCAAAAACACGGACCATGAAGTAAGAACTCATCACTTCAGGAGCAGTAGTATTTTGGAATGTAGTAGAACAGTTACTCACTAGTTTGACACTGGTTGCCACCAAGGAGCAAATCAAGACTGGTACCACCAAGGAACAGGCTTCTGCTTCATCCTAGTCCGTTCCTGAAGAGCCTTTAAAAACACCAGAGACGGCATCAGTTGGATCATACTTGCCAAGTTTAGGTAAATTACAGTGACTGTGCAAATAATGCATGTAAACATACCTTAAAATATTCCCAGACACCATCTTCTTGTTTGATCAGAGGTCCTGCGTTACTTCAACGAGCAGCCCCTTGTTTTATCCTTACCTCCGTTCACATCACCAAAAACCATACCTGAGCTTTTTTTGTGGCTTGATCTTGTGGCGCCCATTACTCACAATACACATAACCACTAAAAGGTTTTTTAGCTTAAAATGGAGATTAACCATTACAAATACATCAAAAGATGAAAAAGAAAAATAAATTCAAAATTTTACTTTGAAATTGCTTTAATTTCTTTTTTTTTTTACTATTTGAATATACTTACTCACGTAAGTCAACCCAGTAAACCCAGAATTTGGAAAGAAAGATCTGACCCAATACTTTTATTGAACCGGTTTATTAATGACTGAACTCGGGTCTGTCAAAAACTGATTTATGCCTTGGGTGTGGCAGCTGTGGGTTTGGCAGCTGCGGGTTTGGCAGATGCTCCCTTCTTCTTGGGCCTCTTCTTGGACTTCAGCATCTTAGCCTTGATCTATTAAGAAGGAAACACATTCACATCACAACCCAGAAAGCCCGTGAACATGTTTCCCGTCTCTGTTGAGAATCCTACCTCAGGGTCATGCTTGAGGATGGCATGACGTCTTGCTGTCTTGGCATAGGGGTTCAGTTTAAGCATAATCCTCAGGTTCTTCAGAGGATTCTTCTTCAGCACTCTGCGATTAATCTTCTTGCTGTGATGACAACATTATGCAGTGTCAACAACGTAGACTTGCCATGTCAAATTCAAACTCGGTATGAAAAGCTGTTGCTCAGGACTCCAAAATAATCAGGATTCAGAAACACGGACCTGAAGTGGAATATCATCACTGTTGATCAAGTAAAACTGAATTCTCAGAGTGAGCAGAACTTACATTGGTGCACGGAGTGCTTTCTGGATCTCCTCGCTCTTCAGGATCCTGCTCAGATCTGTGTTGGTCATCTTGTGCATGGGCAGGCTGGAATGAACGATTGAAACTTGTATTTATTGAGGAAACTACTTAACAGTTTTCTCCAACAGACCGTTCATGTTTAACTCAGAACTTCAATAGCTATCACAAAATGTCAAAAACACGGACCATGAAGTTGAAGCTCATCACAGAAACAACGATTTCTTTGTTCACTGCAGTGACGCCATGACTCATTAATTACTTACTTGTAGCCAACCTTCAGGGTGGCAGGTTTGCGCCAGGTGCCGTACAGTTGATCCAGCTTGCGGAAAGCACTCTCTGTCCAGATGCAGAAACGTCCAACATGTCCTCCAGGAGCAAGTCTCAGGAGGTTCAGTTTGTTTACGTTCAGAAGAGTAATTCCTGTTGAGGAAAAAATGTTATTGCAACCTTTTTAAATAAGTAATAACTGATGACAACCACAGTAATAACACCATAGTTAAATAGTGAATTGTAGTTGAAGCAAATGAAAGGTATGTGTAGCAAAATAACAAACCGGGGATATTTCTGAAGGCTTTTGTGACACCGGCGTCTTGGTTGTAGATGATGCATGGCCCTTTGCGCTGGATACGTCTGCGATTCCTCATCTTACCCTTACCGGCACGCATGCGCTGAGAGGCGTAAACCTGGGAGTGGTGGGGGGCAAATTTTCAAATCAAAATGCAACTCAATATATAACCAGGGCAAGTCCCACTAATGTTGAAGAAATATAAGAAATACCTTCTTGATGTCATTCCAGGCTTTAAGCTTCTTCAGCAGGAGCACAGCCTCCTTGGTCTTCTTGTAGCCCTCAACTTTGTCTTCAACCACCAGTGGGACCTCTGGGATTTCCTCAATGCGGTGTCCTACGAGACCATTTTAACACAAGTTACCAACAAATGCAAACTCCGACAATGAAAAGGTCTGGACTTCCGACAGCTTGCTCAGAATTTAGTGTACATCAGTTACCGGTGACAGCTTAATGACAGCAGGCAACTGTCACTGTTCACAGGATCAGACGCAAATTACACCATCACGGCAAAGCAATGACATTTTTAAATGTGAAGGTTGTTTCTTTTGTAAGAAAATATGACAAAAGTTTTTCAGCGTTACCTTTGGACATCACAAGTGCAGGAATGGCAGAGGCGGCCACAGCCGAGCAGATAGCGTAGCGCTTCTGGGTGGTGTTGATCCTGCGGTGCCAGCGGCGCCAGGTTTTAGTGGGGGCAAACATGCGACCTCCGCGACACATCTAGCATTCAGTCAAGGGGTTTCCAACTCTTCACTCAACAAAAAGAACTAAAGTATATCTTAATAGCTCAGACTGAGTTGTCGACAGCCATGTGTGCCAGCTTATGACAGTAGGCATTCTGTCACTGGTCACACTGTCAGACGCAAATTACACCATCATTGCTGGACTACATGTAGGTTACACTTAAACTGTAGACAATGAAACAAAAAAAAAAAGAGAGCCTGAAACACCACATTTTGGTTTAAAGGATACGTTTCCAAAAGCACCCTGACCAGAACGGTGAGTACCACCACCTCTCACACGTGGAATACGAGCAACAGCTCTTCCTGTGCCCCAGGACTCTGCGCTGGTCTGGTGACCTGAAAGAAACAATTAAACAGGAACATGGCAAGATGGGTCAGACGATAGAAAAAGTTTGGATGCACAACATGTGTTGATTTGACAGACTTGTTACCAACCTGCCAGTTCACTGACGGCGTAGGGCTGGCGGTTGTTCTTGCGCATGTTGGTGTGAACAAAATTCACAACATCAGGGCGAATTGGAGCTCTGAACACCGCAGGCATGACAACATTTTTGCCAATGGTTTCTCCCTTCTCGGAATAAACCGAGATTAAGGGTCGGGCACAGGCCTAGAACGATCAGAATGGACAAAATTAATTACTTGAGCAACACATTTAACTGGTTTAATTGCATCCAAGATTAAGATCCAATTGGGATCGCTATCACGTATAGTTGATCTGTTAGTTCCGACTGTGCTAACGTGGCAAGGCACGCAGTTGAGTTTACGAACTTTCACATTACGTTCGGGAAAATTATTATTTATTTATTTTACTTAATGATATTCCCATGCACACTCGCTTATGTCTGAGAGCGGTTGACCCCCCAAAAATACAGTAAATGCGAATAACCAGGTTATAACTATTAAAGGTAACAGCGAACCCACAGCCACACGTGTAACCTAGCTTCAACTACGAGCCATTCCGTCAAAATGGCTCCTCGTGTTAGCTTCGCTAGCCGGATTCTATCGCACACTCACTTCTAATGCTCAACACTTCTCACGGGCAAAATGTGACGCCGTCTTTGCTTAATATATGTAACACAGACGACGCCTGACAAGCACTACGGTACATTAGTCTGCTACAAAGCTCGAATACTGACCATTTTCGGTATTTATCTTCGGCTCGCCGGGGACCACGCTCCTCTCGCTATGGCGGCCACAGTAAAAAGGAAGTTGGTGAATCACCCGGATAGTTATATTCATCCGCCTCGGAGAAAATCGTTTCCGTCGACGGACGTCTCCGCTGATTTATTGTTTACCGTTAACAAACAGAACTGGTAACATTTGCATAATTTAAATTCATAAATTACAGAATAAAAATGTAATTCTAGTAATTTATTACGCTGGCAAAACACACTTTTGTAGTTATTTTTCGCTTTGGAACTATTTTTTTACGCCATGTTGGCGGATGACGAAATTAAAATCAATTTTTCTTCAACCACAAGAGAAAATATTATATTTCTTTTTCCTTATAAATTTGTAACACAATAATTAAATCCCTTTAGGATGCAATTCATATTTTTTTGGGATGCGGAATACTAAAGGAATAAGATGACCTCTGACCTGTGACGTCGGCAACCGAGCGCGCGACAGTCAAACAACCACACAGTAGCATCTTGAGTTTGAGCACAGTCGTGCATCTTTCTGCAGTGTTTGGCCAATTTTATTCAGACTTGACGACGTTTTCAATGGCATCAAAGGCGATAGCAAGTGCGAAGGAGTTTTATAAAGTTCTTCGGTGAGTTACTTGACAGCCGGAAAGTTGAACAACATAATTCAGCTTGCATTCGCTGACACATTGCAATCGCTGTTAGTTTGATGTCGAATATATAACTGCGTTTATGACTATTCTGTTTTATTTAAGATGTCTTCAAGACGATGAACGTAATGATTCCTCCAATGTTGTACACGAGGTAACTTAACTTATGTCGAGACGAAAAAGTGACGATGATGTACTTTTCTAAGTTTTCTCCCCTCCCAATAAGACTATCATTGTCTTTCGATTTCATTCAGGATGACATACGAGTGTTAAAGATGCATGGAGACCAATTGCCCCTGCTAAATATGTACAGTGGCAATCAGCAAGTGATCGTCTGTGAGAAATTTGTAAGTAAATATGGAGCTTTTTTTTCTTTCTCCCCCACTTGTACTCTTTTGACTGTTCAATTTAAAACCCCAGCACTTAGCCAGTGTAGCTATTGCAAAGAAGGCAACACGATTTGCCTGTTTGTTCCTGAAAATATGGATTATTATTAGCAACTGAGCTTAAGTGATAACACTGAAACTGGCACTGTAAACCATGAGTGTCATCTGAAATTAAATCTGAAAATATGCTCTATTTTCATGTACGCCAACTTGTATATTGTTTAACAATTACATTGCACAGCACTCTGCAAATCATGATTTTGCAGTAGTTAAAGTTCACAACTTCTTGATGCCTCTGCCTGCAACGGACCCATACTTACTCATACTTACTTACACGTACACACTAAATCATATTGTATGTCTTGATTTACGAAGGTTCCAAAAACAAATGGATCTCTTGATCAAGAAATAACAGAGATGTCGGAGAGCGTTGACAGCGACCATGATGTTGATGGCAACAGTCTACTCCAGGTAGATGTGGGACCGCAGCCTCTTACAATCATGAAAGCAAGGTGACTATAACCCTCCTGCTTAAGCAAGAAAAAAAACATTCTGATACATACAGGACAACTCAAACCTAAAATTCTTAAACTTGTGCTATGTATGAGGCTTGAACTAATTGTACTAGCTACAAAACTGTATTAAAACACCTGGATTTTTATGCAATACATTTTTAGCTGCAACTATCCATTGTCTGCTGTTGTTGAACTCATAATGGTGATTTTATTGCCAAACATTTTTCCTTTTTACAGACAGCTGCTGTCTTGGTACACTTTATCTCAAAACCCTAATGTGTCAGCGGTGGGCAGCAGCACTGCCTTGCTGCCTTTGTGGGTGCGATGTGATATGTCTGATCCAGCTGGGACAACTTGGTGTGGTGCTGAAAACGTCAGCTTGAGAGATAAAAAAGTATCTGGTTTCAAGTTGTATTCTGTAACCTGCAAAGGTAAGTGCCACATACCTCAAAGATTATCTGCATCGCTCGCATTAGTCCTGTGCCCTTTTAATGTCTCTGGTAACGTTTCCATAGGCTCCTCAGCAGAGAGAAAGTCTTTTACAACTCTGGATGAGTTGAAACAAGAGCACAAAAAACGGCATCACCCGTCTTCCGTGAGTGAACGTTGTTTTTATTTTGTTTTTGAGTGAATGTTCATTCAGTATTTAGACTTGTTCACACTTACAGATGTTATTAAGGGGAAACGCCCGGTTCGGCTTATTTGGCTCTGTCGTTGTTGAAAACGCAACAGTTGAGTCTCAGAGTTGCATTACGGTGGATTTAAAATGGAACAATGTGGAGGCCATCCTTGAGACCCCGCCCCTATCTGCCTCAGCAACACTGGTAGGAGCTATGAAATAACACTGAAAACCTGAAAAACATTTGAATTTTAGCGCTACGCTTGTGTCCTCGGCTTATGTGTATTTATTTCCTTGTAGAATATTAAAGTGGCTTGTGGAGACATGATGAGCCCGATGTTAGAGACGTACAAGGAGCTGGAATTCTTGAAGGTAAGTCTGCCCCACAATACTGTGAGTTAAGTGGTCATGAACCAACCACATTAATCAGTTCATAAAGTAACAGTAAATCTTATGTGCCCAATTTTATATTAGATTCTTGCAGACGGTTTGAGAACTGGTGAAACTGAATGGATGGAACCTTTGGAAAGCGCACCCGCTGTAGAGATGACCAAAGCCTTGTTTGAAGGTCTCATCTTCGTTAAATGCTCGCTCCCTTCGATCAAAAGTTGACATGTAGACAAGCTGAAAAAATACATTATGTTTTGTTCCATGCCTAGAGCTTCAAAGCACTCCACGCTCCACGACGCTACAAAAGCAAGCAGCCAAACCAGCCGAGGTATCCTGAAAGCTTTAGAATAATTGCAAAAAGTTCAAGCCACAATTTTGCTTTTTTAAACTTTTTTTCTCCCCCCTCCCCACCCCACCCCACTCCCCTTAAGACTGCACTGAAGTCTGAGACCGATCCTTCCATTTTCAAGTCCCTGTTTGAACGAGGAGATTTGGATTTTGTGGAACAGCTGTGGGTTCGGATGAGAAAGAGTGAGTTTGTTTCCGAAAAGCAGAGTTTATTTGATGAACGTCTTGAATGAGAAGCAGCTACAATTTACCCGCTGTCATGGTTTCCATTCCAGGCGTGACTTGCTATCAAGACATTGCAGACTGCCTGAAACTGGTCATTGACTCTCTCAGATTTGGTGACATCAAACCCTGGGTCTGAAATGTTTCTCCTCCAAAGTGTTCACACACACTGTATTTCATCACAGAGAGAGGACCAGTTGCTGCTTTATGTTGAGCTGTGACTGTTTACCTCCTGCAGATTCACAGAGACAGCAGCAGCTCTCTGGGGAAGCTCATCATGCAGTCGTACCACCAGCAGATCGACAATGTCTCTCTAACTGGCGCCACTCCTGTGCACATGCTGCTGGAGATGGGGCTCGACAAGATGAGAAAGGACTATATCAACTATCTCATTGGTACAAAATCACTCGACTGTGATTTTTTAAAATATTTACTTTCATGTGGAATTTTAATGGAACGATTAACCTCGACGATACTTTTGTGTTTTCTTTTCCTTTAGGTGAAGAATTAACCACCCTAAACCATTTGGTATGCCCGAGTCTATTACTTTGACCACTTTTATGTTTAAAATAACCACAAGCGACCAAACCAACAAATGTGACTTATTTCCTTCACCACAGTCTTATTACTTGAGCGCTGAGGTGGATCTGCAGGAACAAGTGATTCGACTCAGAAAGCTGCACCATCTGCTCGAAACTGTTCTGACGTGCAGCACTTTCCTGGGTTTGCCTTATGACTGCCTCTTCCTTTTCACACAGTAAATTCATTTTTTGTTTTTGTTTATTTTTTTCCCCCCCAAGTGATTTGAACACTATGATGTAACTTACAGAAATACATTATAATACAGTGATTTTGCTTTCTTTTAGGTCCTGTCTGCAACATTACCAGACACACGCGTATAATGAAGACCATGAATTCAAACTGCAGATCAAACCTGCGCTGATCAGCCATATCTACCAGAAGTAAGGAGGCTACATTTTCTCTCGTTAACTGCTTGATCGTATCCATGTGTGACTGATTGAATTATGCGTTCCCATTTTTGGTTGAATTTTTGGTTTAAATAATTTATTCTGAATTGAACATGGTCATGATTCACTACAATGTAAAAACTGATTAATAGCACCGTCTTACGTTTATATCACAACAATGCTTTCGGAAAACATCAAAGTCATTCCAGGGCCGAGGATCTGATCGTGTCTGCTTGTGTTTGTGACAGAGAGCCTCCGGTGATGTGGGGTGTCGAGGTTTCCAGTGGTCACGGTAGCCGTGAGGTCAAGACCGGCTTACAGCTCAGTGACCGACCTCTTGTTGACCACGTCATCTTTGATACAGGTGATTTATATCTTTCTTTTCCAAATAAAATATGTCAGGAATATACAAAAACACTTAGTATGTAAGAAGCAAAAACATTTCTCCTGTTGCTTATGTTCTCAGATTTACAGAATGCAACAACAAACGTAGATGGCGAGGATCCTCCCTTTTTTTCCACTTTGGTGTGCTGCAGTCTTGCCAGCTTTGCATGAATGAAGGGAGTGCACACCTTTTTCTTTATGTTTGTGCTGTTTAGTGTTTGTCACTGTCATTGAAAGCAATGAAAAGTGCAGAAAGAAAAAGGGTCAATGACTCAAAAATGCACACAAAGGTCTTCCTGTAAATGTTCTGTAAAAATCCTATATTTCATGTTGTATATTATGCATATATCCTGTGTGCTGTGCTTCACAAAATCATCAAGAACTGCAACTGTATTTGCAGAAGTGTTTATTTTTGCCATGCAACTACCTGTTTTAAACAAATGCCCCAAAGTACAACAACCTATATGTCCTGCTTTCAGTGTAATATTCAATATCTATACTGTAAAATTAAATATTTCCAGATATATTCACACAATTTAAGCAGCTAAAAAAATATTACTGCAGGTTAAAGCGATATTAAACAGCAAACTGTATGCACATCAAATTAATAAACATACTAATTCACCCTACAAATTCATTTAAAATAATTTGTGTTGGTGTCGTCGTTTTTTTTCCTCGCTATTCATTTATTTATTCGTGTTTTACATTGTTAGCACTGCTCCTTAGTTCCGCCTCCTCAGCAGGAACATGAGGAAGATGGCACTGAGCAAGATAGAGAGCGTGCACACTGTAGGAACAACGATCTCAGTTACCATCTCCATGTGGCTGGTCAGAGGGTCTGCAAAGCACAAACAAATGCATCAACGGCGCATCAGCACCATGCACACGACACAGTTCAGCCTTCACAGAGCAAGAAGTAAAGCTGTAGCACAGCACTCAAAGGGTTCATCTTTTTCCTTGCATGAAGTCATTTTTGCTGACTGATTTAGTGAGCATGAGTGATTCTTACCATGAATAAGTCTTAGAATATTGGCAGCAGTACTCCGCTGTTCCTCTAATAAAAGAAGAGAAAGTGCTCAGAGGTAATGAACGGCACATTAATAACCCTTTGAGAACTGCATGCAGCTAGAGGGGAATAGTCCAGAAAGCAGAGTTTGTGCCAGAGCCCAGACAGCTTTTAAAATCTAAAGTGATCGTCGTTGTCATCACGCTAAGTCATCTGGGCATAATTGTAATTCTGCTTTGTGAAATATCCCCTTTACACAATTTTGCAAGATCAAATCAGACTTAAAACTGCACAATCGCGAAGCAACAACACGACACGGCATTAATAGAAGAATTATACCCTCAAGCTCTAAACTTCATCATGCAATGGCCAAACCTTTGGCATTTCTGCATGTTCCTGGGCTTTTCTTCCAGCTGCAGGGGCAAACAACAAAAGATGTCTTAGATAATCTGTTCGCTCTCAGATGCGTCTTTTTTTTTTTTTAATGATTATTTTAACCTCATTTCACAATTTGCTCATGTTTTTTTTTTGTGCTATCTGACATATTTTTAAAAATGGGTGAGAATCTTTATTTGTTTACCCCGGCTAGCTGTTAGCCTTTACTTGCAGTTGGACAATGAGACAGGTGTTTTGGGCACACTGACCTGCTGCCAGGAGCTGGTTGCTAGAAGAACAGGTCTCAACAGCCTTCCTCTTCCAGTTCTCAACCTGTAGAGTTTAGCATAGCCGTAAAACATTTTAACCCTTACATGTTTTCGCAATAAATATTGCGCAAGGCATGTCTGCAGGATCGACAGCACTGCATTTTCGTGGGTGGCTTCCAGATTTACCTCTCTCTGATTGGGAAATCCGTTGGAACTGATGATTCGCTTATAGAACTGGACAGAGGCTTTGGGGTAGCGAGGCTTGTTTTTGTTCCTGAAGTCCACGTAGTACAAGCCAAACCTCTCAGAGTAGCCTTCATCCCACTCAAACTTGTCAAGCAGGGACCAGGCCGTGTAGCCCTTCACGTTGACTCCGTCTTTGATCGCTGGGAAAAACACCACAGTGGACAGTTGGGTTGTGATCACACATGAGAAATGCACAGGTGTGTTTACACCTAAAGGAAAACCTACCTTTAAGCATCTCATTAATGTAGTCTCTAAAATACTGTATCCTCCACTCGTCGCACAGCTCCGTGCACATCATCTTCTCAGAGACGCCATTCTCAGTCACGTAGATCATTGGGTTTCCATACTGAGACTTTATGGGGAGTTAACCAACATAAAGAGGGTGAGACGTTTGAGATCACTGTGGCACAAGTGGCAACACGTGCAGTTCACAGTTTTTCACCTTGACAAAATTAAGCAGGCGCCTGAACCCCCAGGGCACCGAGTAGAGCCACTCTGAGCCGGGATCGGGCCATCTGGGGTCGACCAGCTCGGCCAGATCCCGGTCGGTGAAGAAGCTGCCGCTGCTGCGAACGGCGGGGTTGTTCTTTTGGGTGACGTAGCGGGTGGTGAAGTGGCCGACACCGAGGAAGTCACAGGTGCCCTTGATGTAGCTCTTCTCCTGGGGTGAGAAGGTGGGCAGGCGAGAGGTTCCGAGGCCCTGCTGGACACTCTTCCTTCCTGCAGATTCAAGAAAAATTCAAGGAAAGTATGAGCATGCTATTGCCTGGGAGCCATGTGCGGCCCAATAAGCTTTCTAATCCGGTCCGCCGAACATACTATTAAATTATATTTATAACGAGTATGTTAAAAAAAAAAAAAAAAAAAATTATATACTAAAAACAAACGTTCACGTCTCAGAAGTTGGCCATATTTCACTACCTCACATCTAAATATCTTGCAATATGTTGCCTTGCCACCAGGTGCCACTAAATCCCAAAGACCGGGCCTTTGAATGTGATTTTTTTTCTTTTGTGAAGGGCGTTTTATTTTACCAACAAAGTCTTTCATCACTTGAGGATAGTCGCCGTGAAAGATGGGTGTGGCGAACCAGCCAACGTAGAACTGGACATATCTTTCAGCCGCTTCGATGTCCTTCTGGTTGCTGATGTCCACCGGCTCGCCCCAGTCTCCAGACAGAGAGATGCCAACTAAACCTGCACATGCAAACGGTGGCTCTCAGCGAAAACGAACGGACGGGAGCAGATGAGAAGCATCGTCTGCGTTCAAAATATTTTCCCTGGGTTAGTTTACCTTTTTGCTTTGCCCTCCACTGTGTGTCATAACTGTGCCAAACCTTGGCGTGTGCCTGTTAGAAAAGATGGAAAATAATGAGCTAAGAGTAGCACATTGCTAATAATGCATAGATAATAAAAGAAAAAAAAAAAGTTTTTCCCTCTACCTTTATTATGTGATGGGCAGCTCTGTATGCACCAGTTCCCCTCAGCCTCAGTCCTGGAGCATGCTCACCTGTCTCATAGCCCTCCACTGCTACAGACTGAGAGAGGGATCACCAGATTACTCAATTGTGTACAGAGGTATTAGTAATTATTCAATTGTAGGCATTTAGATCCAAGCTCCAGACATACCCAGGGATTGTTAAATGTGATCCAGTATTTGACTCTGTTGCCAAATCTTTCAAAGCACAGGTTGGCATACTCATTGAAATAGTTGACCATGCTGATGTTTTGCCATCCACCGTATTTCTCTTGCAAGACCTAAAATAAAACAATAAAAAAAAAAGAAACATTTAAAAACAAGAGCAGCACAAAACAGCACCGTAGTCTGTTCAGGCGTTTGTGCAATTGTGCAAAAGGTAGCTGAATCTAAATGTTCTTATTTACCTGTGGCAGATCCCAGTGATACAGAGTAACAATAGGAGTGATGTTGTTCTCCAGCAGATGATTGATCAGGTAGTCGTAGTACTGCACTCCCTTTTCGTTCACATGTTCGGCTGGAAATGGGACCAAAGTTTATGACGGCTTGAGCAACCAGCCAGTTCAAGGGAAAACATGTCAGTTATCATATACTCACACTTGATGCCAGTGGGAATGAGTCTGGGCCACGATATAGAGAAGCGATAGTGATTAAGTTTCAGCTCCTTCATCAGGGAAACATCGTCCTGCAGAAGTGCACATAGACAAGTGAGACACTTGTTTCCCTCCTTTGACTGTCACTTGCATCTCTCAAGACACAGCACATGCAACCAGCTCACCCTGACTTTGTGGTAACCCTCACACGAGGAATCTCCTGTGTCATTCTGGAGGATTTTGCCTTTCTTATGACTGAACACATCCCAGATGCTCAGTCCTTTTCCATCTTTGTCCCAGGCTCCTTCTGTCTGATAGGCTGAACTGCCGGCACCCCACGAAAATCCTGATGAATAAAAAAAAAAGAAAAAAGAGAGAGACCAAAATCTCAATGTCACCAACTGTGAACAAATGAGCGTATCAGTCCATCAGTTCCCATGGAGGAGGTGCTTACCAGCTGGAAAAGAGCCATAATAGAAGGAGCTGTGGTCGTTCTTTGTCCAGTCGAAGTCCTCAGCCGAAGACAAACACAGCACCAACACAAACACATGGCACACATTGGAAGTGCAGCGGGGCAGCATGGTACTCCTGAGGCTGCAGCAAAGTCACTTTCGGGTCACGCTCCTGTCCCTCACTGATGCCTGTACACATGGAAGCCCTCTGGAATCACTACTTAAGCACAGCAGCGATGCAGAGCTCCTGGGCATATTTTGGAAATCCACATGGCAAAATGTTCACAGTAGAAACGTTTTATTGTAAAATTAAATTAGACTCTGAACAAAGGCTCGTAATGCACCCAACATGATGGACAGCAGGGGTCCCGCATCCATAATGCTGAGTCAAACACCCCCTTTTAAAGTCAATGGCGTGCAAACTCATCTTGCTGAGGCAGGCAGATCCCATACAAACCATGGTTTCACCCCTGTAAGCAAAGTTAATGTCAGAGAGGTCGATATATTTGCACCGCACGATCACATGACAATGGATGCACAGTGAATGGACCAAAATAAAGAGTGGGAGCTTTTGTCATTTGAAATGTAGACCCGTCAGAACCGTTTTTGTTTTTCAATTTCAATTTCAATTTCAATTAGCTTGGGTGGATTTTGGAATTCAGGAAAAATAAACGTTTCTTGCATGCACTTTTAGTTACCTACAAATCAAATTAGATTGGCTTCATAATCTACAGGATCTGCATGCACTCAGCCTAATACATAACATAGTGTGAAAGGTTAAGTGGTGCACGGCAAATTCAAAGGTACGACTGCTGAACGCCTTCAATCAATTTTCTTCCAATACAAATAAAAATAATCAGTAAACACTTTCACTTCGCTGATAAAACATTGATCACTATTTAAATGTTATGAATTAAAGTCTAAATACCTGTGAGCCTTATGGGGAATTCATCTGCAGCAGGTGTGCGAGTTGAGCTCTCGTCCCTGGATGAATGGGAACTGTCATGGCACAGCGGCAGAAAGCTGTATATATCTATCGACACAATCTCTATTGTATGTTGCCTGTTAGGGCACCACCCTTCTCCAGAGCTGTCCCTGCCGTCCATGTAAAAGCTGGACTTATTGTGGGGCTCACTGTATTGTTTTAGAAAAACGCTGAATGGTTTGCTTGTCGAAAGTGTTTGCACTGCATTACCCATTTGTGAAGTGTCGGGTTGGGGTGGTTTTTCCAAAGGTACAACTCTTACTCAAGTACCAAAACAACCGGAAAAGTGTTTCTTATGCTTTCCCAATAATTTGACAGTGACCACAAGGGAAAATGTGACTGTATTTGTACTGTATTTTGGCAACTATTCCGTCATCATATTTATGCAACACTGTCATGTTTTCTTCCTTTGAAATGACAATTTTAACAACATCTTGATGAGGCCTTGATGATGGCACAGAGAGAATGGCACCCAAGCATTACATGCAGCTTGGTTGAAGACCATATCGAACTTTGGGTGGGAACACTTACTGTACCCGTCCAGTATAGAGCTGTGCCACTTAGCTCTTACAAGTCAATTAAGACTTTTGAACTAATGGTAATGTAGAAAAAAACCACACATGATGTTGCTTTAACTGTAACCCTTAAAAGAAAAAAAAAAAAAAGTCAGGTCAAGCCTATACAAAACATTTTATTTTGTGCTTGCAATTATCATAACGTGATGCATTCCCACTTAATCATGTATGGCCCAGCCATACATTTTAATGCTAATCCTCAAAATGCACAAGATGCTCAGTAATCTAAAAGCACCAGATAATACTGTCTAACTGCATTTACTGGACTGGTATTCTGAATTAAGTGCTTTGAACTCAGGCCAAGGAGTGAACGTTGTCAGCACTACACATCAACACTGTAACTGGCAATCCCTCTGACCAAATGAATTCAACTTTCATAGATAGAACATGTACAAAACAGGTGAACAAACACAAATCCATCCACACAACGTGAAACTGTGGCGGCTCCGTGAAACTAGACGGAGACTATCAGTAGTCATCTTCCTCATCGTCCTCAGGCACAAATTCCAACTCACTGCCTCCTTCCTCCTCATCCTCTATCTCATCAGCGTCATCATCATCCTCATCTTCCTCCTCCTCCTCCTCTTGTTCCATGTCAAAATCCACTGCAGCATTCAGTAGCAGTTTGGTGCGATTGATCTCACTCTCATCATCCAGGTTAATATGAACCTAAAATATCAACAAACAACAATCATTAACATGCAACCACAATAAATGTGAGTTTGTTTTGTTTTTCTTTGTTGATTTAAGAAATTACTAACTCAGTTTGGAAAATCAAAAAATCAACCGTCAACATAGGAAGTAATTTCATGCATAAATACTGAAAATAAGACAGAAGATTTAGAAAATAATGAACACAAAATATGTTGCAAACAGAAAAATATAGATTACTGAGGGACACGGTTAAAAAAAAAAAGAAAAAAAAGAAGCACCCTTGTCACATTTCCAATTAATGGAAGCTTTATAGTTACACACATCAGAGATTAAAATTTAGACATTTTTCCATGTTTGTAATTCATTAACAATTTCAAAACTGACCTTACTTAGTAAATTAGCTTACTTCAAGATGTACATGATAACCAAATTCAGAAATTCATATTAAAAAGTTGAGTGTACACATTTTGTCAAGCATAATGTGTAGCAGGTTATAGAGGCTTTAATATTCTAGCATCACCAGCTAAACAGTGTACTGGTCAGGACAGAACACAGACAACATAACAAGCTAGTGCAGCGGCTGATGTGATTTACCTCAGTCTCTGATGAGTGTTGGGAAGCTCCTTCTTCTGTTTGTGCATTTATTATGGACTTCAAGGCCCCTTCTTCAAACTATAATCACACCATACAATATACAGAAAGTGTAAATAGGTAGTAATAACAATAATAGCGCAAACACAAGTGTTCGACAGTTTTTTTTTTTTTTTTTTTACAGACCCTGTCTCACCTTGAGCCTGTTCAGCTGGTCTTGTAACATGACTTTGATCTTGAGAAGAGTCTCCTCTTCCTTCTTCAGCTCCTGCAGGCGGCTGTGCATCTTTACTGGTGCTGCTCACAGTCAGACCATACCTTAACACTAAAAGATCAGTACATCATCATTACTGGGCAGGACCAGAGACTGGAAACAGGGGCGACAGAGGTAAAACACTCTGAGAGCATCATCATGTTGATGCTTCGCTTTTACATGAACCATCCTCAACGATCATCACACAATGTAGCGTGTGACTGACATTACGACGAATAGCAATAATAGGTTCGATTAAGGAAAAACAATTAGATCTGTTGGAGTGTAACAGCACATCACGACATAAAACAGATAATAATTTACGGAGTTCATATCGATGAAATAAAACCCCGTGTGAAGCTTTTACCTCTGTGTTAAAAGTTCTATCTAGGGCTCCATGCCAACACTGAAACTAGGTGTTATAACGAGCTTTAGACACCGCTAAAAGCTAGCTGTTATGCTACAATGCGGCTAGTGTACGACTGTGCGTTAGGTCCTTTGATTATGAGGTCACTTCCGGCTGTTTACTTTAAGGCGCTGTGGGAAAGTATCCATTTCTCTGTCGCAAATAATCATTAAAAATAGGATATATTGTAATAATAAATCAAAAATAAAAAAAGCGATTTTGAAACATAGTTGCCACATTAGCTACTTTTCCAAAATACATGATATACGTCATCATATGTCGCCGTGAAAACGGCACAGACGAATAGCGTAAGGAACGTTAATTGAGTCTGGCGACATCTTGTGGTCTTATGTCTGTTTGCATTTGATGTAAAAGTATTCGTGTGAATGGGTAGACCCCTTGCACTTTTAACAACACACCACCAGTGTACACTTTAAATAAAAACTAGAAGGAGAGGCTTGTAGTATGGCTGGTCGAGTATCTTCACATGAGGAAAAACACCAAACCGAATTTGCATATCCTTTTAAGGTTTCGATCATTTTTGCAATACACAAATAATGGCTTTGAGTTAGCAAGGCAAATCTAGCTTTTTAACTTTTATGAATGCAGCAATTTTTTTTCTAGTTGGATTTCAATGGTTGCGTTCTCTTCCAGAGGTTTGAAGTGGCAGGTGTTAACTTTACGGCGCTAGGAAGCCTAATTTGTAACAACTGTAGTTCATGGTGTTAGTCTTTCCTCATAAAACACGAGGGTCACACTGGCGGAGGACAAATAGGCCTGAAAAGGCTGTTTCACTGTAGGTGGGTGGAACTGAACTAATAATGTGCTTGGCGCAAATTTGCCTTTCATGCGGGCGCAACTTCAAAAACTTTTAACTTGATGGCTACTAAGGCTGCGACTGAGCCCGGGACATCAAAGCTATGCAAACATTCAAATATGCCGGTATTCGATTTGAAGTTGACCCGAAAAGCAGGTTTGTGACAGCGAGGTAATTAAGATATAAAGCAAGAAAACAGGGTTTCTTCTTTCGTTGTAAAGAGATATCCCTGGTTTCCATATATGCCTCGTTTGAAAATGATGGAGTAGCCTGCAATGTTTATTCTAGTACCTGACCTGCCCACTCAATGGACCAGCCCTGTAAGCAAATATTCAACACTTGCTTCAAAAGCATGCAAGTTTCCACTACCCCCAACCCTCTATTACACCGAAAGGGCACAAGAACACAGATTACAAATTTAAGTGAAAAGTAAAATAGATTACAGATGGAACCCATTGATGTGTACAAGATCCGAAAACGGCTCTTAATCAGTCTTCAAAAAATGTTAGAAGAGCCTATTAGGTGCTTTATAGGATTCCATGACTAAGTCCAACCAGATGTGTACATTGATAATCACAGCATGCAAGCCTGTCTAGAAGCCAACTGTGGAGCCATGCCAAAAAGAGAGACATACCTACCTGTCTGTGTGCACATGCATTAAAACAAAGCTGTGGTCAGATTTCAACTGCTCGTGTTGCCTCAGGTGTCTTCTCCCGATGTGCTCTACTCATTTTATTTATTTATTTTTGTTCCAGAGCAGTATTTTGATCTGCGGAAGAATTGCTAAACAAAAGCCAGAAGCACTAAACAGTTTCAGTCTTTGTCTAAAATCTCTGGGTGAAAATGCTGCAGGTTGTGCTTGTTTCGGTTCCAACGCAGAAATGTCCTCGTTTAGGACGACTCTTGTGGCAACACAGCGTTTCAGCAGCAGATGCAGTTTGACACTCAGAGATTTCAGAGCATATCATGTCTTGAAGCCTCATTTAAACATATGGCACCTTTGTATTTATTTACATCAGTCTTAAGTATAGTACATAATTCATATAGAAATACTTCTTACGTAGTTGAGAACTTAAATGTGAGAAAATAAAGATTCTGGCTTCTCAGTTCTGTTTCATGGTCTCTGGGTTTACACAGTGTCTATGAGTCCTCATAGCTCACTACAGGTTTCAGGTGTCTCTTAACAACAGCAACATTTCTCTGCTGTCGAGGATACAAATAACATTTGTCCTTTTCCACATACATGATTAATTGCCAGTTTTAACTGCACTGCATGAGGCGTGTTATAATATGTGACCGTGTACAACAACATGATTGTTTCGAGAGGTTGGAGCCTTAACTGTATGAAACTGGAGCTGTGCGTCACTGTACTGCAGAGCCAAAGAGTGCTGTGGCCGTCACAGGGGACTGGACCGCTCTGGGTACTGGAGCCCACAGTTGCCCAACCCCCCAGCACTGATGCAGGAGGCCCCTCTGCGGCATGAAGACTTCACACAAGGTGTTTTTCAGCTGCTTAAAAGCGGCTAATGCCGACAGTTATCACTTCGCTTCTCGGGAGCCGCAGTTGCTTTTCCCTTGTCATCGCATGGACTCTGTCGCTACTATGTTGTAATTTCTGCCCGAGTCTTGTGTTGAGGCCCGATGACAGCTGATGACCGGGGCGTTTGCCAGTCCTGCTCGCAGCCGAGGGTGGTGGTCTGCTCTGCTTCTGCAGCGTTGAAGGTGTTCCCACTGCCTGTGGAATGCAGCGCCGGGAGTGTTGGATGAGGGGCCTCCCCAAAGGGAGAGGAGGAGAAGGGGGCGTGGAAGAGAGAAGAGGAGGGGAGCAAGGGGGTTGACCTTTGAGCAGTGCCGTCAGGAAGTTATGACTCAATTTTCAACTTGGGCAGTAAAACACAGAACAAAGAAATGGAAGCGGAGGGATAGATGAAGAAAGTGGGTGGAAAGATGATGCCTCCGACCGACTGTGGCCTTGAGAGATAAGCCGGTGAAGTGTTCTTCTAAACAGAACCAGAACAAGGCTGGCCAAGCCTTTTTGTATCAGATGGGCATTGTTTTTTTGTACAGTGCTCGGCTATTGAGTTCACAGTATTCCAAATTATCATTTTCCCACACGGATCGCCCTCATTCAAAGTCAAATTCAAACTGTAAGGCTCAGTGCTTTTTTCCAATCTTTCCCAACGTCTCAATTTATCTTTTAAAACTTTTCACATTGTCCTTCAAGTGTAGTCAATGTTGGACTGTTTCACTCTGCCATTGTACTAAACTGACCACAATGCACAGAATAAGAAATTAAAGAAATACATAATGTCTTAAGTTATACTCAACATGGGCGATCTAAACCGTATCAGATTTGGAATCACACATAAAAGTGTACGTGGTGATTCCGTAAAAACAAAATTCCCTACCCCAAAGACATTCTGACCATCTACTGGACATCGTTAAAGTTGTTATTTCACTGCTGGTAGCGGCACAGACCTTTTGCAGTTGGTGCCACACTTCAAAATTTGCATGACTTTGATGCACTGCAACCGCGTATAGAAGGTGAGGGGAAACGTGGGGGCGGCAGCTCCAGGATGTTCCCTCTTAAGTGTTTCACTGATGTGGACGGGAGCCTGAGGCGCCAATGAAAGGAAAGGACTCATGCAGAGATGTCGAGGGAGGGGGAGGCCTTTGTTTCCACGGAACTACTTAAAGCTTTGCATTTCCTGGACCGGACTCCCACGCACGTATATCACACGCAAATCGGCACGCACGACACAGTGGGAAAAATGGATTCAAGTTCATCCATTTTAATCAGCGCCGCATTCTGCACGTACACACAGGCAGAGACGCTCGGCTGCAAACTCTGGAGGTGAATAAGCGCACGTGCAAAGGCACGGAAAAGGAAAAGGTAGCATTGTTTGATTGTATATATTATATATATATATGTGTATACATATATATGTATATATATATATATATATGTATATACATATATATGTATATATATATATTTGAACTCACGCCCTTCCCTGCACTGAACAGTGCCAACATGTTCTCATCAGTCATCAGTTGCATACATGTGTTGATGCAGAGTAATGGTCAAGTTCGGCTCGGTTCTCTTTGGCGTTGAAATCATTCACATTGAATCCATTGGCAACCCCGTGGCACCGGGTCGCTGTCAAGAAGTGCGCCTAAAATGATTGATAACGGCGTTAATTAACAGAGCGCAGCGGTGCGATATAATCCACGGAAGGGTTTCTGTCTGTCAGCGCCCCTGTATGGGTGGATGTGTGCGTTTGCTGCAAAGGCATGGGGTGAGAAAAACAAGTGCTCGAATATCGAATGGTAAATAAATGCCGAGCCGGATGAGGAAACTTAAGGGAGTTGTTTTTGCTTTTGCCTGCGTGTGCTTGACACTCACCTCAGACGTAAGGCAAATATTGTTCACTTCAGTCAGCTGCAGTCATGTGATGACGGTCACTTTGTGTGCAAAATTTGGCGTGTGTCAGAAGAGGCGTTTCAAATCCTGACATGTTCAGAATGTCTTGATTGAAGGCAAAGAGTGACAGTCAGAGTGATGCAGTGGCGGGGGACTGGTCCTCAGATGTATGTCAGATGTGAAAAAAAAAACGAGGCCTAAAGTGCTGGCAGATCGTGGATGTGAGGCGATCCAGTGTAACCACTTGAAAAAGATGTTGACTCTGGTCGGGCTAAATCGAGTGAAGTTCTTAATGTAGCAGCACGGGGAATGCCTCTGATCGCCACGTGAGGTTTGGGCCCTGATGTGATGTGGTCTGGTCGGGGATGGCGGGACAGAGCTTTGGGGAGAGGACGAGGAGAATGCTGCTGACTGAAACATGCAGATTAAGTGACCACCCAAATGAAACACTCCTGTTTAGCTAGAACCTTCCTAATACCCTCCTCCCGATCTGGACCACTGTCGGTGACACGATTAATTGCATTCACTCTTCCCTCTTCTCTCAACAACCATCCCTCTCCTGACTTCCCTTTTATATATTAGAGGTTTGCCTCTTTACCACCAGATGCAATGTTTCTCTGTGGGTTTATTTTTTTTGGGGTCATCAGCTGAATAGCCCATAAAGAAGATGAGGTGACTGGATGAACCTCCTGCCTCCCACATTCAAAGTCGACCAATCAGATGTTTTACCCCTAGTCACATGATTTCTGTGATTATGAAATCACGGACAAAATCGTGGAATGATATGAAAATTACCATTATTATTTCACTGCAAATAGGTTTGGGGAGAAAGAGGAATGTTTACCTGTGGAGAACACACCCACGGGTGGATGCTCTGCAGCCACCTAACATAACGGAGAAGTCTACATAATAAAAAAACAAAACAAAACCCACCACCACTGGCCCAAAATGAAAGTCGATGCGGCAGCTTGCTTATTCTGGAAACCTAATTCCAGAAACATGTATGTACAGGTAAAGACCACTTGAGGTCCCCATCACGGGATTGGTGCAGTTAAAATCATATTGTTCAGTTTGGAGTAAAGCATGAATGTGCCTTTTTCAGAGGAGAGTCCTCTCTGCCAATCTTTGTTCTTCTCTGAAATCCCACTTTTGACGAGAAAAAACAGTCCCTTCCTGTATTTCTTCAAGGTTTTCTTGGGTGGTGGTTTTTAAGGGCTTCTTGTGAACAGTCACTTTGTGCATTTGTCACAATGAAAGGAAGCTGATTGGTTACTCAATAACATAAATAAAGGCTGGTCAAAAGCGCTCTAGCTTGAAGTTTTGGGGGGAGGAATGGATGTGCAAGACAACAATTGAAATCTCTGAGATGCAGATTTCCAGTGTTTCATCCCCCTGCTTATATCCTTGCCTAGTCTTTTTCTCCAGTGTGGTGCATTGCAGCGTTCTTCCTACTGGTATTGTAGCATTCTTCTGACGTCGGATCAGCCAGAGGAAAATCTTTTGTGTTTTCCTCCTCTGCTGTTGTTCTTTCCTCCCCTTTACAATCAGTCATTAGTACTGACTGAAGGCTCATTTTTCTCTTTTAGTGACTCTTTTACCGTCTCCAATATCCAGCACGCTGGTTACAAAATATGCTGTAACATGTTTTTGGAGAAAGGTGAAAGTAAAGAAATCTGACCTTTTTATCGCCACAGCTCAGAGTGAGAAATGACAGGGTTGTAAAAAAAAGGCTGAGTGAAGCACTTGGCCAAGAGAAGTCTGAGGCTGTGGTGCCAAGGACAAAGGTCAGATGACAGCACAGGGTCAGATCACTCTCACTGGGCTGACTATGTGATCATGGTTTAGCACTGGCGGTGTATCAGTCAGATGAGTCATCTTCTGTCTGGGACTTTTGTGTCAGAGCTAATTCAACGCAATCATTTGTTTAGTTTTCATTCAAGTTATTGTTGCCGTTTGGTTTTAGAGTTTCGAGTGGCAATTTTTTTTTTTCTTTTGTTTTTTGCATTTGCCGCAGCACCAAACTGCCCTTATCATTTCATCTGAAGCAAATGTGAAGCTCAAAGTTTAGCCATTCCTCACATTCCTTGTGGGAAAACTGCCAATGACCGAATGGCTTGCTCCATGTTCAACAGCTCAGCGACGCAGCAGTCGCCGTGATTCTGTTTAATTGTCTGTTTCTTAAATAGCTGTTGGCATCTGTGTTATTAACTTTAGTATTGAGACTGAAAACACATGAAATCAGCCACCCTGCTGCACTGTTTTGCAGTGTCTTGCAGACAGAAAATCACACACCAATCGTGACATTCTGGGCGTTTGCGTTTGGGTGTTTGCTGCCGTTGGTGTTTTTCGTTGTTGATTTTCAGTTCCCCTTCAGTATCGAGGAAACAGCAAAGCATTCTGTCTTTACACTATGTCTAAATGAGTTTTAATCTTAAAGCAACAGATAACATACTCCAGAGGAGCAGCCTCCCATGAATAATTACTCCCCAACCCCCTCCAAAATAGAACAAAAAAAAAATAAAACCTCTAGATCTACAGATAAAGTGGAGATTTACCCTTTTGTCTACAACCTCCACCCAAAAAACACAATTTTAGCTTTGTGGCTGTTGGAACGTCTGTATTTCTGGCACAAGATGCGGAATATGCAACCAGGTCGTCAAACTAATTTGAGAGAGGTATCAGTGACCTCCATCCATCCATCCATCCATCCATCCACCCATAAGTCCATCCATCCATCCACCTGTAAGTCCATCCAAACGAATATCTTCATATGAATGTGTGTATGTGGTAAATGTGGGAGTTTGTGCCTGTACAAGGTGATGTTGGCAGATTCCGGTCTGAGCGAAAGGATATGAGGCCGGGGAGACCCATTGCTTGGAGGTATGTGTGAACACAGTGACAAAACCATATGTTTACCAGCTCTCCAACTCTGAGGTTGAGCAGCAGCAGCCAAAGCGCTACCTCGAGGGAAGACGCAGCTGTGTGTGAACGCCGTAGCTCTGGCCCGGCCCGCTTTGATCAGTCGACGTGAGAGCAGCCATGATCTCTACCAACAGCGAACGTCTGACAGTCTAAGTGCACAAACTGAGACATTCCAACTGTGACAAATGATCTCCCTCTGGTGCTTTCAAGATTTCATGTTTCATACGGCGCAAGTAGGTGTACAGCTTTTCCGTCTCTGCAACTTGAGCGACAAGAGTGGCGGCAGGCATCCCGGTGAAAGATCGTGTTCTCGAGATAGCTTTTAATGGTGCAGCTATGATTTGGCCGTTTTAAAAAGTGGTCCCTCATTACTGCTGATATTTATTACACTAATTAAAGAATAACGGGATGCAGTGTGCAGACTTCATTCAAGTTTTTAAGCCATCCTTTTGAAGAGAGAGAAATGAAAATAACATCTATTACTGCCAGATTACTCACTGCTTATTTAGGGATGATGTTGGTTTTGAGAGGAGTCCAAGCCTGGAACGGTTTCTTTTGCGGTCGCCTGAAATATGTCCTTTTAAAATTCACAGCTAAGGTCTTGCAGCAGACTCCATCTTTTAAATGCACGTAGTTTTCTCCATATTGAATTAATCAGGCATCAATTTATGCCACAGGTGATGTCATTCTGTTGTTTCCTGTCACTTTTACTGCACAGGAACTGTTCCACATGCCCCCCCTCTGTCGAGTCTGCCCAATCCATCCCCGGCATGATTGATTCTTCTCCACTTCATTTGTAGCATTCATCAAAATCTCACTGAATCATGAAACCCTGGCTGACTGTCGTCCAAAGTAATCTAACCGCAGCAAGAGAAACTCTCAGTCCTCCTGAGACATATTTTACTAGTGACTGATGATATTTGGTAACACAAAGAGAAGAATAATAATGCATTTGTTTTCTTCACACAAAACCTGAACTTTTTCCAGTTGATTTTCCCCTTGGGAAACGTTTCTGTCGGAAATATGTGACGTGTTTTTGGGGTTTTTAGGTTGTCTTTGGCACTTGGAGTGTTTGCAAAAAAGAAAATATAAAAAGAAAATATTTGTTAGGGTACCCATTCTCACAAATTTTGCCACATCTGTAGGAAATTGTGGGTCTAGGTTGCTGGGTTGCAGGCATGTCATGAAGTCAGCACTCTAGCAGCCACGAACCATGTCACACTCTACTGCAAATGGAGATAAGTGCCAGAAGAAGTCGGCAGCATGTTTAGCGAGACGGGCCTCCGAGATCTTAACTTCCCCTGTGTATGTGTGTGTGCGTGCATGCGTGCGTGCGGCGTGCGTGCGTGCATGTCTGCCTGCAAGTTTTTGAAGTACTTTTGTAGGTTGATCGTAATCACAAATGTCCTGTATGAGCAGCTGTGGCGTGTCTGAGACGTTGCGTGATTAGAATCCAGACACGCAAACGCACATGCCCACGCACGCACGTCAACGCACGCACAAAGACATGCACACACACACACACACACACACACACACACACACACACACACACACACACACACACACACACACAATCTTCAGTGTAATTATTTATAACTTAACTAATTCCAAATAGCATTCTTTGAGAAACAGTATTAAATTGCTGCACTTCTGCTAAAGCATTTTTTCGGGTGTTATTTTCTTTGTAATTGCAATAGGAAATGACGACTCACTTGCCAGCGTTAATAAGAGGACTCTTGAACGTGTTTGAGCCTTTTTTCTTTCTCTTTTTTTTTTGATTTTCTGAACGGAGACCCCATGAACATCTGCAGGTTACCCTGTGGTAGCAGGGAGGAAGTGTTGTGGAGGGGCTGCGGAGGCGTCGCTAGGCAACAGGGTGGGCAACTCGGCGTAATGAGCACGGGGCTCAAGAGCTGTCTGCTCAGTGTTCCAGGTCCTGACAAGAACAGACAGGCTGGCCTGGGACGGCCTGCATGGAGCTGCCACCATGGCCACCTGCTCATAGCAATCATCACCAGCTCTCCAGCCAGCCACCGATACAGCATACAGACCCAATTAAGAGCCCTGCATGTTCCCCTCCAGCCAGCCATCACTAACACTCCTGAAAGTCTGACAAGGCTGCCTTTTTTCCCCTTGGCAAATCTCTAATTAACAATGTTGGTAGTGGTGCGGCCGGCCTTTGCAGAGCTGCTGAAAGGGGCTGGGACTCTGCTCGGGTAATCAGCTTAAATACAGGTTTATTTCCTGCCCCCTGTGCCTCGCTGCTTCCAGCAGAGATCGCATTCTTTTATCTGTTTACCTCCAATTTCCTCTGACTTGTGATGTGTCTCAGAAACCCACAGTCACCTCTGCTTAGGGGCCAGACTGAGTTCTCCCATGATCGCACGGCTTTGGGACAGTGATCAGAGTTGATTTTAGCAGGACATGGCTCTCAACAACATGTGTATCTGCTTCATTACCCCCCTCCCACCTCCTGTCCGTGCACTCCCACCTCTGATCTCTGCTGCCGGAACAGCGCTGCACTTCTAGTGGTTCTGAGAGTCAGAGTTCAATCATTAATCTCAACCATGTAAAATTTACCAAAAAAAAAAAAACAGGTAATTGCAAAACTTTGACTCTGTATAAATGGAAACCAGATATTTTAGGAAGGAAATCACTTAATTTCTAATAAGTAAGTGTTTTTTTCTTCTTCAAACTTTCTTTCATGAACATTTACACAATATGCATCCACAATAAATCAAAAATAATCTGGGAAAGGAGCATAAAAATAATTTAATTAATACATTTCATCTTTTGAGCAACGTGTGGAAAAATCAATGAAATCACACGGCAATAATCTGAACAAAAATCATGTCTTGCTTTAAAGTCCATTCATGTTTCCAATAATAGTTGCATCACTTTGCCGACCTGTGCTGTCCCTTTATTTTCTGAACACAATCTAAGGAAAGTGTAAAAAAACAAAACAATAAAAAAAACACAAGTGAGCAAATAATTGTAAAGCTATTTTGCAGTTATTTTAAGAGTGACGTAATTAAGGGTAATGAAATATCCTCATCACTTGATGAGACCTCCCACCCCTGACTGTATGAAATAATAGCATACAGTCAGGTGCTGGTCATCAGCCCAAAGACTCAATGTTGTAAACAATATCTTATTGATACAAAATAGAATCCCTGTGATGAGCAATGCTGCGTTGAGGTTTTGGTCTTCTGATTCAACATCGTGTCATTGTATTCTCATGACTGCCTGACTGCACTTTATAGACCTTCTGGACGAAAAAAAAAGAGTTCCTTTTTTTCTGTTTAAAAAGTTATTTTCCCACAAACTTGATTAATGGTGTTTACTCCAAAGTTAGGACTGTTGGCGCTGTTTGCTCTTTGTTTATAGCTGCGAGCTTAAAAGCCTTGTGCATCCTGGTCCAGATTGTTGTTCCAGACATGATTCCCAATCTGCTAAGTGTCTTCCTTTGTCGCTGTTTGTGGCTGGACAGTTCGGAGGCTGAGCACCAGGGGGTGTTGTGCCTCTGAAGGGTTGAAGCCTTTGTGTGGTTTATGAAACGTGACAGCAGCCCATAGACTGAATGGCAGATAAATGGAAAAATGGGTCCATGCACGATACTTGTATTTGTTAGATTTGTTGCCTGCGGTCTTGACAAGCTTCGCGTTTCATCTGTGTGTACAGCGCATCTAGCATTCAGTCAACAACGTGCTTCCGTATTTAAGTTGCCGTGTCGGTGTGTCTTTGTTTGAAGGTGTTTACAGTGATGGGTGATGTATTAATTTGAGCTGGGTAAACCCGCGACACTTCTGGGTGCGAGCGGATGATCCTCACAGGCCCAAATCAGATAAACCACTTGAGTCGCACCTGGAGATACCTCCTAGTGGATGTACTATCCAAATAATATTCCCGGCACCGACCATACACCAATGTTTGTCTTTCCATTGTCTCTTCTTCACTTTGTCCCCTGTTGAGAGCATATAAAACACACATTCTGTCCCCCCGGTACGAGGTTCCAAGTAGAAAATGTTTGTATTTATTCTTAGAAGGGCGTTGCATTCTGAACGAGGACCTGCATTTATGGAATAGGGTATGGTGAGACCTTATTGGGCTCTCCATTCATTGCCTCGCGTGCATGGAAACTTGTGTGCCACCCAATTCCCAATCTGTCCTTGCACAGGCGGCGGTTTGAGCGCAGGAGGTTCAACAAATACCTAAACAGGGGCCTTCAGTGTGGGGCTGAAGACAGGCTAGCCGTGGAGGACCAGGCCTCACCCTTTACCTGCATTAGGTCATAAACTGGAAAAGGGGCAGTACGTCAGTCTCCAATTCCAGGCCCCTCCTGGCTCTGGATGCCCCCACCACAACTGATCACAGTATGTGCACAGTTTCTTTTTCTTCTTTCCCCTGTCGTAAACAATGAATTAGCCATAGTGGGGTCCCTTGGCAGCGCTGGGAAAGCGTGGAGAAGGAGTGATGAGAGGTGCGCTGTTGTTTCCTGTGCTGACCCTGGACCAGCAGGGTCTGAGCCCGGCCGCTCTCCAGAGCCCCGGTCTCACGTCAGGCCCTCAATATTCCTCTTTCTCTCCATGGGGGCGGGCCTGCTCGGGATGAAATTTCAGCGGGGCTATGAGGGAATGCTCCACGAAGTTTAGCACCTTCCCCTTAACGCCGTCAAAATAAATGACACGTCCTACTGTTCTTATTAGTGGTCGCTTTTTGGTGATCAGGTGTCGCCTCTGGCCTTCCCTGCTGAACACCTAGAGAGTCATTGTTCGTATGCTGCTTGCAAACTTTTTCCTGGTCCATCAGATATTTTTTCCATCAAGTCAAAGTAAAGCGTTTGACATTTTAAGCTAAGCCATGCCAGTGACCTCTCCTCCTGAGCCGTGCTCCGTGTGTGAATTGTGAATCTACAGAGTAGCATAAAACTGGTTCAGCCTCTGTTCCTCACATGGACGTCAACCTCTGTGTGTGCTTGGGCAGCTCTCATCTAGTCCAGGCCATAGCTTAAGGCTTTGTACAAAAAAAAAAAGCACTGGGCATGGAAACAACAAGCTGATCTCCCAACACCTAATCCATTTTACATTACCGTCCCCTCTGCTGCTTGTGGCCAAGTTGAATGATGTGTGCTTCACTGCAGAAGCATATTTAATAGCCTTTTTTTTTTCTATATTCCAATAAACGTTGTCAAATGAATTATTTGCTTTCGGTTATATTTAGTGTACGGGCATTTGTGCGCGCATCATTCATTTTAAAACTATTCCCAGTCTGATCTCATGAACTGACAGGCTGCGTGTTTCCTTAGGCTAAATGATAACATGATCTCATCCAAGAGACGACATTGGATGCATCCATCACACTACAAATAGCTCAGCTGACTAAACAAAATCTCCGGCCGTGTTTGAAGTCGCCGAATGGCACAAAATTGGGCTTTTGAGTCTTTGTTTCAAGACTTTGTTCCTACGACAGAACTTGTACTGCAGTGCTCAGTGGTGTGAATAAGTTATTGTGAACAAACCCAATTTGTGCCCACTGGATTCTTTGAGGGTTTTTAGAGTTTGTGGAAAGTTTGACAAAAAAACAAATTCAAGATTGTGAAATAAAACCTAAAACCCATAATATTTTGCCACTTCACCGAAAAAAAAAAAAAACTTTCTATGAATGCTGCTTGCGAGTGGTACCTTGTTACCTAACAGAGTGAGGTGGATTCTTTTTCTGTGCAGCAGAGGACAGTGGCGCTGTGGGGTCAGTTTGTTATTATATTGCATGCCTCATGGCTGCAGCATGTCACTTTCCATCACTTTCCCAGGTTAGCACTGTGTAAGGATTTAGGCTGCCCCACTGTTTACAATACCGCCCATTCAGCCTGCTGCTCCTCAATGAAATTTCTATTTATAGGGGGGCCACTGGCGTGCAGAGAGTCATCTGCTTGTTCTGAATGAGGTCTGGTGGTTTTGACAAGGTTAGCTGGATTAAAGCGGTGGCTGCGAGGGGACTGAAAGACAGGCCACTTGGGGTTGGTTGGGGTGAAAAAGGCAACCGGGAGAAGAGTGGCAGCCCCTGTACTCGGGGATGGTCCGTGTCAGAGCTTCTCTTTCGGTGAATGCTGGACTAAGTGACTAAGTGAGCCAAACTCGAAACCCACGCTCCAGTTTAATTCCCCTCGATGTGGCACTTGTGTCTGTCGCTAACTTGCAATGATGCCATCGCGCTGGTTTTCGGACCCTAATGAGGGGAAGCCGGCGTAACGTAATAGCCGTTAGCTGACAGTCAGAGCAGCGGCGCACACAGACGCTGTCATGTTGACAACACTGAGCTCCATTGGCAGTCGCCAGGCTGCAGCCACTCACTCGTATACACAGTAAAACTTCACAGCTTATGAAGACAAGACGCTGTGCATGTGCAAAGTGGGCTTTTTTTCTTTTCTTTTCGTTGACAGGTAACAAGGTGAGCTGAATGAATTGTGTCAGAAAAACATAGTAGGTCAAAATAGAGTTTGCCATTCCCGATGAACAGCAGCAGCAGAAAGCTACAATTTAGAATGACTTCCTAGCTCCAGGTCTAAGGTCAGTTTGCTTTGTTTGAAGTGGCAAACCTGCTTTTTATGTCACCTTCCGAAGCCACTTTGCAACATTGTTAATAACCTTAAAAATTTCCGTAACGGCACTTAAAATGAATTCACACTTAGCGGAAACCTGAATGGGCCTCTCTGAGAGCGGAAGCTTCTGTAAACACACTGCGCTTCGTGGCCTGCAAAAATATTTTTGACCGAGCGCAAAATATTTTTGAACGCCACTCTAATGAACCCGATGCCCGCCGTCCACTCTTAAAAGCGCCATTATTTTGTGAGGGAACCTTTTGAATAACAAACCTGTTGTGTTGAGGAAATGTTTTCTGTCGAACGCATCGCAGCGAAATAGAACAAGGGGGGGGGGGGAAATAGCAATTTCCTTAATCCTGGCCGAGTTTCTTTTCCCCTCCTTCTTTGTTTTGGTTCCTTGGTGTGTGATGGTGTTTCCCTCACAGCAGTGCTGCAGCCAACCTGCCCCTTCAATTGTGCTGCTGGCCCCTCTTTGAACCTGCTCAGCTATAAACACGGTTAAGTGCTCTCCATCATAAGCAGGCGTGCAGAAGGAAAATGCTGTGACAGAAACATTCTATGCGCCGTCCCCAGCAGCCTCACAATGGACTAAATGGAAGTCGGGGAGCCCTGGTGGGATCTGAAGACAGATCAGTTCAGATCACTTACTGCAACCTCTGACAACCGAATCCCATCTAAACAGAGATGTCTATCGCATTGTGGGAAACGCGCACTGCACTGCACACACGCACGCACGCACGCAACGCGCTCGTGGTCCCGCTCCTCCAACCTCAGGCTAACGCCTCCTGCTAAAGTTTAGCCCAACCCAAACAGGGAGCTGATCTTTCTCTCCCGTTTAATATCGAAATGAAGCCGCTGGCTGATCTCCCTAAGCTGCTGACTTGGTTTCAAAGATTTGGCCGGCCATCTCCGCACTATCTCCCAGAAAAAACATTGTCAATGTGTGGTCAGGGTAAGCTGCGTTGGGATGAAGTCAAATGAATGCCAGTGTGGTCGTGTTTGGACAATTTAGCAAGGCTGCAAAAGGAAAAACCCTCAAAGTCATCCAAACAAGGAGAGTCCTAAACCTCCCAGTCTCTCACGGTCTGGACTGAGTGTCTGGACAGTGCAAAGCCTCGGAGATTACTTAAGAAGGTTTACAATTCTCCTCAAGAGCAGCGGAAAACAAGAAATAGTTTGTGCTGCATCGGCAGTAACTTTGAGGTCTAACGTGGCCACATTGTCTTACGTTGCCACAACTGTTGCTCGGTAGCCTAATGACAGGAGAGACCCTGCAGCAGCTTCCCGTTAGTCCGGCCCTGCAGGGGCGACGGACCTCGTCTTTTTCAGACACACGAGCGAACCGTTTGTTAACCATTTGTCATGCTAAAGAAACATGACTGAATAAACACACATTAGTAAAATGAGGCAGTGCTGTCCTGGCTCAGAGTGAGGTTGAGACCTTCCCTGGGAGAAGAACATGGCTTCACTCCGATCAGGGACAATTTCATTCAAGACTTCAAATAGGCCCCCACAAAACCTTGACTCATTGTTCACTCCCTAATTTTTCTAATGGCTCCGCGAAGGGCAGCCAGCTCTGCACCGCTCATTAGCTCCGGCACTGCCGCCCGCGCTGCATTTAACTTAATAATGGGGCCAAATTAACAGCAGCCCTGGCCTTGCTCCAGGTGCATTGTGGGTGAAAATGAGGGTTAGGAACAGTAGGGAGGGGGGAAGTACCTGGCCGGCATGGACTTTTTAGATAAAGCCAGTTGGTACTTATTGGTAAAATATCCTGGTCTTGCTCTCCAGTGTTTTGTGTTGCAACATACTAAAAAAAAAAAAAAAAAAACAGATCCACAGTTACCGAAACACTTTATTTTAGAAAAACAAGGGACAGACGCAAACAAAGCTCTGTTCCAGTTGATGAGCCTCTATGATCCTTAGCTAGCACAGAAGCAGGATAGCTCAGATTTCAGCTCTGAAAACTCACTCATCCATATTTCCTTCAAGTGTTTGCAGTTGTTTTTAATATGCCCCAGATTCCAAAAACAAATCCCTACGGTGGCTGACAAGGGCAAACGTGCCGCAGACTGCCAAATGCTACAAACACAGAGGTTATGCAAAAACCAAAAAACAGACGCAGACAAAAAAACAACAACAAATGCAACAGGAAAAAACGCTGCAACAGAGAAATGCTGCAATCACAGAAACAATGCAGGAGCAAAAATATACAAACCAGGAGAAAAAAAATGCAAGACAGAAACGCTGCAAATTCACATAACAAAACGGAAGTGTGCCAGACTACGATGGTTGCTGGCCTCTAGTCTCTAGCACGCTAACATTAGCTACGTTAGCTGCTAAATCTTCTATAATATTTTCAAACCTCTCCAAAAGTTATCCAAAGCTTCCTACAATCATTATACTCAAGTCTTTAAAGAGGGACTGTCATTGGCTGAACAGGACAGGAGGCTCAGGTAGAGTCCCCCTTAGTGGTCTGGTGCACTTGTGTTTTGTTTTGTGAATTTGCAGCGATCCTCACTTGCAGTTGTTTTTTTTTGCTTTTGTGTCTATTTTGTATTTGCATCATTGTGTAATTGCTTGCAGTAACTTTTACAGCGTTTTTCTGTTAAATTTGATGTACATGTTCCTATGTGCTGCACTTTCCCTTATAGGCCACTTTATCAGAAACCAATCAGTTCAGTTTAAGTAACAAATTAAGGAGCTGGGTTGTAGAAGAAGGGCCGAGTTGCGATGAAAGTGATAAGCTACTGCACCAATCTTCTCTGAGATGCCATAGAAGAAGACTTGGAAGATGAGAATGCTAAATAACGGCTGCAAAATAGATTAGCGTGGATGCTGCTCTAGTGCTTTGCATTCTCACATTAAAAATAATAAAATAAAAATGTCAATGAATGTTTATCTCTGTGGGCACAATGTTCCTGCCTCACTACTGACACTCTTTAGCTAGATCTATTTAAAAACTGTAGTGCACAGCGGTTAGCCATGGAGCTATGACCTGCAGCTAATGCGCTTGACAGCAATAGGAAGCCACATGCTGGCTAAACTAGCAGTAACTAATCTAGTTGGTCCTTTTTAAAGTAATAGAAGGTTTGTCCAAACATTTGAGCTCTCTTGTTCTTTCCAGGAGAATTTCATTGGCTATTTACCGGATGAATGTGTGAGATAAATCCAGAGGATTTAGGAAATGCTCCATCTGACGTGTCGGGTTACAAATTTCTTCCGTGTTTACACAATATAAAGGGTTAACTAACCTACTAAAAAAAAAAAGTCCAGTAATCTTTAACATCTGTTGCAATGTGGCATTATGCCACCATATATACCTCATGTGAACCCAAGCCTTGTGACCGAGCTAATGCTAATTACCAGTGTGTAGCTTTAAGGAAACACGCTTTCGTTTCCCCCGTGCTATGTGTCATGACAGGATGCTCTTTTATGTTTGAAAGCGTGTTAAAGCGGAGTGTTTATACTGCTGCTGGTAATGCAGGGCCTTGGCACTCTTCAGGCTGCAGTGCGGAGGCCAGAGGTGACGGCCGGGCGTCATGCATACATCAGGCTTTGATTTGGTGGATGTGTATTACTGTAATTTATTCTGACTCACTTTGGTCAACACTGAGGAAATAACAGAGCATGAAATGAGGCTCATTAGAATGAGCCAGCACACACACATGCAGAAATACACAGTGCCAGCAGAATTCTTTTTCGTGTTATTAAGATTATTTTAAACAGGGACTGACTGTTGTGTTGGACACCTCATGCACTCTGTGGTTTTGTCGCTTTTCTCTGGTGGGTATGCATGACCCGTTTTCTAAACTGGCAAACATTTTTTTTTTTGGTTTGTTTCGAATTTTGAATATTTCCAAAACAAAATCACCCCTGGAGGTTTTCTGCTAACTGGAGTTCACTGTAGGCTAAATAATATCCATTACCACAAAATGGTATCTGCACGTTAAATTATTGTTATTTTGGTTTTGCCTTCGACTCGGGCTGACTCAGATATTTAAGCTGAGAATCGTTTTTGCCCACAACTGGCTGCCCATGTTGAGAATAGTTGGATTTTAGTAATAGGTCATTCTAAAATAAATGTGATGAGGTTTTATTGTAGTCCTCCTCTGTTTATGTTCTCTCTCTGCCTAAGACCAGAGGGAGACCCGTGGAGCTCGGCCTGTAATTTCGAACTTCAATCATCCTCCTGGCACTCTTCGTGTGCTTGGTGTGTGTGTGTGTGTGTGTGTGTGTGTGTGTGTGTGTGTGTTTCTCTGCGTATGTGTGTGTTTCTCTGCGTGTGTTTGGACAAAAACAAAGACGCTACCATTACTGACATGATTATGGAGTTCTAAAAGTTTAAGCAAATATTCAAGAGGCTTTGTCTTTTTTAGGATCCCACCCCCCCCTTTTTTCCCCTGAAAGTCAGGGATGCAAGAATGTCCACTGAGCAAGCTAAAATTCTGACGAATCCAAACCAAACCTGGCTTTGTTCCTTGTTGTGACGGCATCAGGTTGGTAAGTCTTGCTGTGGGTCCAAAGAGACGAGCCAAGAAAAACTCACTGAGGTGCTCTTTCAGTTAACAGCAAGATTAAACAACAGCATGGTTTTCCATCACCGCTATGAACCACATTTAATATATATGCATGAATTTAAGAATTTTGGAAAAGTTGATAAAAAAAAAAATCTAACTTTCCTGAAGTTGTTTTTGACTGATATTGGTTGAAATACCATAAAGCCCTCAGACTGTAATACAAAAATCAATGCCTGTAAAACGGAAGCCTCCAAACTGAAACATGATTCCTAACAAATATTTCTGTTGTGCATTCTTAAGTCATGGATTTTTAATCTAACAGAGAAAACCCGAAGGCCTGAAAATCCCCAGAAGAGACCTCAGAGCATCACGCCACGTGCTGTGCCTCAGCTCGTTCTGATTGGCTGATGCATTGTGATGCATCATGGGAGTTTCAGAGGTATGTTGGGAAGTGACACTACTGTGCTTGGTAAGCAAATCCATTGAAATAAAAGGGCCGGGGAAATGGAGGCTTGGTATTGGAGGCCCGGACTTTTCTTCGTCTTTTGCTGAACTTTACAAAGATTCGCTAAACCGCGCCAATACAGCTCAGGCCTAAACCTTCCATGATGACCAGCGGAGGCAGCAGTGGACTGGGACACGGATCACATTTCAGAAAATTATCTTTGCCAGACTCCACACAGAGGATAATATGGACGGCAGTTCATTTTTCAATGCTGGGGAAGAAAAAGCATTCCACTGTGCCGATGTAAGGTGGGGTGCAACTCAGTGTCGCCAGAGGATAATGTGCACATTAAAGTGTTCTATGTTCATTTTTAATATTCCCTCATTGTTGAATGACTGAAAATATTTCTCATGATTTGCTGCGCTGCAGGCGGTGGCTCATGAATTCCCCCTCGTCTGTTGCATGGCACTGCTACTGTGTGTTTGGAGACAGGGGAGATTTGGTTTTTGGGTTGAAAGTTGGCTGGAATATTTTCTACCTCATAAATAGGACAGCACTGAAGGTTTTCTTTATTAAAGCCTGCGCTATCATTTACTTGAACTGTTTTTGTCCGACTTTGTGCAATCTTCATCAGAGGTGCCACGTGGTGTTGACGCCGCGCTGCCTCCATTTGCTCTCAGCCGATCGTATGCGTGTAGTGAAGGATTGTCGCGCAGCTTGCATCATTGAGAGGTCTTCAGCCCGCTCTCTGCACCAGCGTGCAGAGGAGGAGAGACATGGTGCCACTGACACGTTTACAGAGTGCCGTGCCTGCACAAGGCTTGGCCTCATGGCCGCAGCAGTGCCGTCAGAGTAATTACAGGCTCCCTGTTAGCTATTACTAAAGTCACAGTGACTCTACGCGAGGTTTTCTCTCTCGGTGTAGTTGACTTGGGAAGGGAGAGAGAGAGAAAAGTGAACTAAAGAAAACTCCAGGCAGGAAAAACACAAACTGTTTCCTTCATCCTGGACTAATTCAACAAGCACGGCTCTGTTTTCTGTACATAGTCCTGTTTGGCTTATGCCAAAAATATGTACCCCAGTATAAGCATATTTTTATTATCCAGCGGGGCTTCTGGTATTTTGAAAATGAGGTAAGCTCAATTACCAACAAAGGACTCCTCTCAGGGGTCTGTCATCACACAGGGGGTGAACGGGAGAGGGAGAGAGAGAGAGAAAGAGAGACAGAGAGTGAGAGTGAGAGAGAGCCCCCTCTGCCTGCATGCAGGATTACGTGCAGTAGCTGTAGCTGAGTTCGAGCTTTCAGTTTGTGGAGTCCAGGTGCTAAGATGTTAGAAGAAGGCTTAATTTTGTGTTTGTTGTCCTCCTGTTCACACACTTGGCATTGGACTGGAGTATATTGTATACTGGTTTCAGCACTAAATCGAATTATCATATCTAACAGAAATAAGTCATATTCATGGATGTCTGTATGTTTCTTATTAGACTCAACCCACTGTCAACAATGTCGGAAATAAAAAAAATTAGCTATAATTTGAAAACAATTTTAAAAGAATTGTGTGAAACTATGACTCTTGGGAATACAAATACAAATTGATGTTAACTTAAAAAATAACTAATAAATACATGTATTTATCAATTTATGAAGTGGTAATAATCATATTTTAACGAAAGCAATTTAAAAAAAAATCAGATTCACTCTTTGCAGTGACTTTTAAATGAAGGTTTAGCATCAAATGGAACTGAAAGGAAGAAAAAAACCAAACAATACACACCATCAACATGTGGCGTCCACATAAAAATGTTAAAAATCAAATTAGTGCTGAATATGTAGTGCGATAACAACGTTGTTAGTGAATCAAAACAGTGCGTGTGACTCTGGTTCATCCCCTAGGAAGCGGAAGTGTGTGTGAATGTGTGTGTGTGTGTGTGTGTGTGTGTGTGTGTGTGTGTGTGTGTGGGGGGGGGGGGTGGTGGCAAAGGCCCCCGCCGTCGTGACTGCAGGGGGCCTTCGGAGCTGTTTGGGTTCTGGCCTGTTCCAAGAGCCGTCTGACATCTCCCGCTTCCTTATCTTAATGACCATTAACCGTTTCTGCTCTGTGTCAGCTCCACGGCTTTAAGGAAGGGACAGGAAGTGCAGGGGGGTCGGGGGTCGGGTGGGATGTGGGCGAGGGAGTCAGAAACAAGCAAGCAGGAAAGATAGCGGCGGGAGAGAGAGAAAGAGGCCCTCTGATAGAGAATTCCCGACAGCAGATAAGAGGAGAAGGAGATCCAGTTTGCTGCACAGATAGAGCAGGAATGTGTGGCCAGATGATGATGACTGGGCCCGTGACTGTGCTGCCCCTATGCGCGTCTGCCAAGGCACATCTCCGACCACTGTCTGCATGCGAGGAGACGTCCTCCGCCTCCCTGCAAGTGCGCATGCGCTCTCTTCCAAACGTGAAGTACGCACGGCACAGCGCGCTAAGCTGCAACAGCGCAAAAGCAACTCCGCCTGAAAACACCGTATTTACCTGGCAGCAGAGGTGCAGAGCGCGGGAGTCCATGACATATTCATACGTGCCCGTTGTCTAGCGGTAGTGTTGGCGTGATCAATACGCCTCGACGACCCGCACGGCTGAGTTAGACTTTCACTTGCGCACAAAAAAAAAGAAACGCAATTTCGTGTGAATTATGAGTCTTGCCTCAACAGCAACAAAATTGACATGAGAGGAAATGGGTTCCAGCTCAGACAGCGGGGATGGTGGGGTGTGGGGGAGGCAGGCAGGCAGACAGGCAGTCAGTCAGTCAGAGAAGAAACGCTTCAGCCCGGCAACTGAGCGCTGAGGCTTTTTTTTTTTTTTTTTTTTAATGTATGTGAAGTCACAGTTGAAAGATGTGCCAGTGGAAAAAAAAAGAAAAAAGAAAAGAAAAAGGCATAAAATCTGTCTCCCCCGTCGGTCGGGGGAGGGGAGGGAGAAGGGAAGGGATGGGTGGTGGGGTGGAGGCAGACGGAGTTCGGTGGGAGCCGGGCGCTGCGCGAGGATCAGACTCCAGCTCAGCCGTCTCCAGAGGAAATCAAACAGGCCTGTTGTTGTGCGGTTCATTATTTCCTCAGTCAACTCGGCAGCAGCCCGCGCTGGCGACACGGCCATTTAGCCCGGGTTCCTCCGCTGACCCCCGCTTAGCAGGGCTCCGGGCAGATCAGCCAGTTAGCTGGAAAAGCAAAGGAATCGCTGTCTCATGAATTTATTTCAAAACAAACTCATGCGCTGTTCTCATGCGCTACAGGAAGAAAAAAGAAGAAAAAAAAAAAAACGAAAATGAAAAACCGAACAAAGGGCCGATTCTTTTCATCTTTAGGTTCCACTTGGGAATTAGTCAGTCGGCCGCTGCCCTGCCCACACACATAGCTTGACGTGAACGTGGGATTTGTCGCTGAGTCCTCAGACGCCAGGCGGAGGGCCCGGAGGAGGGTCTCCATTGTTTGTTCTTCGCTCACAATTCAAAGTCCTGTGCGCGGTGACCTCTCCGCGGGACAACCAGTGCACTTATTTTCGGACAGGAAGTAGCCGGCGTACGAGCGCCGTGGCGTACGAGAGCGCTGGACCCCTGAACTGCAGTGGACTCACCTCTCCGCCACTGAGGAGAGACCTCAGGAAGTGGGAGACATGCAGCCAGGCACGTTCGCCCAGTGTATTTCTGTCTGTTTGGTTTTAATTTCTAAATGACGTAGCCGAGCGAGTGCGGCCGCACACACCCGAGTACCTCGTTCAGCTTTTATTACTCCAACCGTTCAGTTTGTTCTCGTTTGTGTGCCAACGAGATGGATGGTTTGGATGTCGTAAGAGTGCTTACCGTGCGAGAATGTCATCTCTCACAGAGGAGGCAAAAGAACTCACATTTTGTATTTAAGTAAAAGTATGGATACTTGTATTAAAAAGTATTCTGGTAAAGGTAAAAGTACTGATTCAACTTATTTACTAAAGAAAAAGTGAGAAAGTACAGGTTCTGAAGGTTCTGAAATGTACTCAAGACAGCAATTAATGAAATAAAACATTTGCTGATAAACCGAAGTACTCAAAAATAAAAAGCTGTAAAAGGTCCACTTCAAGCAACAACTATAGTAATAAATTGATCACTTTGAAAATAATTTGTATCTTTTAACTCTTTTAAACACAAAAGCAACCTGTGTTTTTTCCATTGTAAGGTGCACAAAGCACAGATATTTGAGTACAAGTGTAGAGAATGAAAGTAAAAAAGTCGTCCGAAGAAGAAATACTCAAGTAAAATACAAATACCTAAAAAAAAAAAAGTGCACGAACAAAGTTTTTTGGACTTTGTTTCTTCCCACCTCTGATCACTCAAATATGCTTCTTTTTTTTTTGGTCTTCATGTCGTTGCACGCTCGTGTTTCTGCTCGACGGCTATCGGTCAGCTCAGACGCCAGTCGCCACCGTATCATCAGGGCCCCGATGAGGCAGATACGCGAGGGAGTGCTCGTTGCTGCACAGCGTTCAGTCGAGCGTAGCGACATGGGTGGAGCCGTGCGAGTCTTCGTGAAGGAGGGGCGGGGGGAGGGGGGGGGGGGCATTCAAGGATGGCTCGACGGTCTCTGCAATCTGCTGTGAGAAAGCAGACGAGAAAAACATCCAGTCAGCTGGTGCTGGCGCAAGACAGAATGGCACCAGCGCAGCGCCGGCGCAGGCACGACGCTGGCCAGAGGCATAGGTCACAAATGTTATCAGGCGGCGTCCGGTGACATGCGAACTCTATCTCCATCATCGCCGTCATATCATTGTTTGCTTTGTCTGGGCCGAATCAAGGCCAGCCAGCGGCCTGACGTGCTGGTGCTCGAAGAGCAGGTTTTAGGTGGACAATGAAAGTTCACGGTCCCCTGAGCAGTCCTTGGGAAAAGCTCTGAAGTTAGTGGTGATATTTGCGATCCGAGGCGAGGTCACCACCAGGTCACCGGTGCAAATACCTCGAAAAGTTCCAGTGTGTAAAATTTAGCTTGATTTATGATTTTTTTTTTTTTTTATTGCTAAAAGCTTAATATACTGCCAATGAATGCATTAATAAAAGTGTAGACTTCATTTTTGTACCCTTTGAACAGTTCTCATATGCAGAATGAAGAATATACATGGAGCAATCTGAGTCTTGCTCCTGGTTAGCGCCACCGTTTTTTAAGGAAACCTGCCTAACAGTGGCCCAAATACGAAACGCTCTGTCCTTAAAGATTTTACACACTGGACCTTTAAATCGGCCCATACATTTTCAGTGATTTGAAGCAACGATTTAACCTTCTTCATTGTCATGTGATCAATAATTGGGCCATTCATACCAGCGATGTAATTCCTCACGCTGGTGTCTGCCTAACGTATAGATGCCACATGTATGAACAGCACTGGGTCGCCAACGTACATTAACAGGCGAGACCACGTTGGTGCTCGCCAGAACCAAGCCAGTACCAGAGGGGAACCCTGCATGGGAGCAGGAGAGCAACGAGAAATACAGAGGAGATGAAAGAGCAAAGGGATTTTCATCCTCTTTGTGCGGTGGCTCGAAAGATGCGTCGGTTTTGCCAGCTTGCCCACCGCTCTCTTACGGCAAACAAAGGGTGATATCAGGATGTTGATGAATGCTCAAGCCTCCAAAATAGTCTCGCTGCCAAAGGAACATTCATCTTCATCCATCTGCAAACCAACAGTTGCTGTAATCAAATGCACGCCGTGCACCCCCCGACATCCCCTCTCCCCCCAACTGAGGTGGGCAGGTTCTTGATAAATATCTCTGTCATTCTATGCGGCTCATAACGTCTCGGTGTAGCAGCAGGAATCCCGGAGCCGCTGGGGAAGTGCAGTGTAAGCTGATCCCGAGTGAACGCCGACAGACTCGGCACGAGGGGCTTTAAGTTGCAGCCGGCCACTGAGCTAATGGGATCTTTCCAGTTGTTAACCAAAACGGCGACTCTGCTTCCCAGCGTATTCCTAAGAAAAATGGTGACTGTATTGAGCACAGACTGCAGCTACATACAAGTTTTGGTTTTTTATCCGGATGCTATCCAAGCTGTTCCAAAGATGGAACCAAGGATCCGCAAGGATGAATATAACAATTCATGGATGTGGCACATTAACAAATGCAATAAAAGGTGTCACACAGTAGCTGCGTGGCATGAAGGCTTGGTCTTGCTCGTCTACAAAACCCAAGTGCCTTATTCAAAATAATGTCCTTTAACCTTGGTCCAACGCTCTAAACTCACCGAGCCTCAGTAAAGCGCCTATTCATGCATCTTAAGGTAATGACAAAAACAACCACGCCAGCCCCACAGCCACCGACAGGTAAATATTTATTTTGGTAGTGCGTCGTGGAAGATCATGTTCTTGTGTTGCTACTGGCACAAGTGTTAGCATTTACTTTAAGAAAAAAAATAAAACATTTTAGGAGGCACACTTGCTCAGTATTTTGCAACCCCGCAGCACCAAAGTCAAGGATATTAAAAACAGATGTGGCCTGCTAAGTCAAGAGCGGTGGTGGGGGTGGGGGTAGAGGTGGGGGTGGGGGGGCAGGCATAGGTTCTGGGCAAACATTCACCCATTATTGATTGCTGATCCTCTGGTATGCTCGGGCTATCAGCAGGGTTCTAAGGGCCGCGATGATAAATGGAAACGGTGGGGACGCAGGGGTTGGGGGCAGGCGAGCTGCAGCCGCCGAGCTGAGTTCACAACGCGATACGGGACCGTGGACAGAGTTCATCCTCTCACGCCTTTAACCTGTTGCGCCACTGTAACGCTTAATATCAAACCATTCCAACTTAACGGTCAACACCTCATGGCCCCTGCAAACCAAAGGCGCGAGTTGAAAGTTTTCTCTTTTCTGTTTCCTACTGTAGACACTCAGGCGCACTCGTTATGTTTGCATCCCACCACAATATAAGGGCTACGAGTATTTCTCAACACTGCTGCAGGGAGGCCCACTTACGTTGCAACTACAAGTCAATTTGGTCGTTGCGAGTCGTGCCGCTTCAAGGGCCAGTGGATCCGTGCGCTGACTGAAATGTGTTTGTCAGACTGTGACAGTGACTGTCGTTCCATCTGGTCTGGATTGTCTCCTTGCAAAAAGTCCCTCATATTCAAAGCCCGATGATTTCCTCTATCACAGACAGGATTGCTGAAGTAGATGGTTGGTGAAGTGGAATTTCATGGCATTGACCTTTATTTTGAAAAAAGTAAAATTCCCCAAAATAGAGCGTTGCTGTTTGCCATACGACTAGGGTTTAGGGTTGGGATTAGGGTTAGGGTTGGGTGAGGGTTAGGGTTGGGATTAAGATTGCGGTTCTGGTTTTTCTTTATTTTGGGACATATATGTGTTTGGCATTTTCCTCTTTTTGAATGCTAATCTTGGCTGAACGGAACATTTTTAGCTGAATGCTGCTTTTTGTTTACTTTTTTTTCTTTTTATCTTGTTGTGATGTTTTGTTCATGTGTCCTTTTACTTACCTGCACTAGGGTGGGTGTTTGTTTTGGTATTTTTTGTATTTATTTTTACAACGCTGTGCTCCATGTTGTGTGTATAAATAATACACATTCAATATTGTTGACATGAACATTAGTCATTCATTTCAGCACATCATTTGGTCGTAAAATATTATAAGGAACAAAAAAATCTAAGGAGCCACTGTGGAGCCAAAAGAGACGGCTCATTTTTAGTGAGCTGAGCCGAAAGAACCGGTTCGCTGAAAAGAGTGGAAATTATCATCCCTAGTGGATTGTGACACGCTCATATGGCGCTGTAACCAAAGAGTGGTAAAACCTTAAACTTAAAATGAGTAAAAATGGCTGACCTTTGCACTAACTACTCCTCATTGTCTCCTCAGTGTCTGTCTCATAGTCCCCCCCTCCCCGCATCATGTTGACTCATAGTTTTCCGCCTCACTCTGTAATTAACAGGAACAGTCGTCCACTGTGAAAAGAGACCAAAAAAAAAAAAAAGAATAATAGAGACGAGATTAGTTGGGGTGGGAGGGAGATTGGTGGCGGTGGTGGTGGTGGGTTGTGGGGGGGTGGCTGCTGCCAGAGTGTCTGCCTCCGCAGGCCTTGTCCACTGCCGCCAAGGGCCGCCGGCCCTCCCACCGCTGTTATCAGCTGGCTCAGTGGCGAGAAAGAAATGGCTAAACAAGGCACCGTTTATCTGCGCAGACTGTATTCATTGCACATCCCAGCTGCGCAGCCGCGGCACCACTCAAATCTGCCCGGCTCTGCAAAGAAAGGGCCGGCAGACCTGCTCCCGACAACAGTTTGCATAGAGGTGCCAGGGGCCCAGATCAATAGCCGACGGCATCCCGTCTCTGTCCGGCGCTGCAAGCCGACATCCCGTCCTGTCTCGCCCTGACTCCTCCTGACCTGTCTACGCATTAGCGCGGTTGAATTCACACGGAACTGATGCCTAAGGGGAAATTGTGGCCCTCTGGTGAGATAGTACAGATCTGCTTTGAACATCAGCGGGACTTAGACTGTTCAAAAGAAGATGGATGTCACATTTAGAGTGTGCAGTTGTCATTTAGAGATTTCAAACAACTGGCGCTTGGTGGTTAAAAATTACCCTTACGACTTTCCAATGGTGAATGAAAACATTTCATTTAGTGCTCATCATTTCTAATGACTGTCAGTTTATATAGAGATTTGTTGTAGAATTAATAACCCAAATGTTCTGGCCTAAATATCAAATATCTCCTCTGCCAACGTCTACAGTGTGTATTTACGTTTAAAATAAAAAATTCTGAGGTTTCGCAACTACAGCTGTAATATTTTTTAAAACTATCACACAGGCCTGATTCAAGGTCCTGTCTGGTGGTTCTCTCAGATAGTCTGAATCTTTAGGGGCTTTCTCACTCTTCATCTCTCTCTCTCTCTCTCTCACTCACTCACACACACACACACACACACACACACACACACACACACACACACACATGCGCATGCACAAAACCATCCATCCCTTATCTATGGGCCGAGGAACCCTGACTCCAGCCTGTGCAGACAGTGCTATCTAACTGGGCCATGTCTATGTCTCTGTATACACAAGGAAATCACCCACTCCTCATGAAGAAATGAACTTGGCTTCAGACATCATGGCCCTGAGATGTGAAAAAAGGAGAGAAAAAAAAAAGCAGGGGGGGGAGAACATATCATGAAAGCCTAATGCAGGCAGCGCGCGCACGCACACACACATCTTCGGTTGTATCGATGGAACAAATCCCTTTTATTCCTCACAGCATGTTAAGGACAATGCCTCTGCTATGGCCCTACGCTGCCAAGGCCCCCCTGTCCCAAGCAATGTTTCCTTACGGCACTGACATAACACATCTCGTTTGATGACTTTGCTTTCCCTTTCTCCCTTTATTATTTGAGCCACGGGCAGTTTGAAGGTTTTGCTGCCCTTTAATTTGGGGATAGACAGGCCAAAAGAGCACTGCTGTAGGCAAGAGGTCAGAGGTCAGAGGGCACATGGAGTGAGAATGACTGACCTCTCTGTGGGGGTGACAAGTCAGCGGTGTTGCCAGCGTCGCTCACCCCTCCGGCCCCCCACTGTGTCTGGAGATGACCTGTCCGGAGGAGCTCCCCGCAGGAGAGAGCGGCGGAGCTCCCTGCAATAGACTGATCCCAGGCCCGTCACACTGGGGGCTCCTCGACACTGATACTCACAGGGACGTCGGCGGCTGGGTACGCTGACTTATCATCACCACTTGATGAAACACGTGTTTTTGATTCCTGGAGAGTGTTTGGTGTTTCCATGTCAGCCAGTCCAAGCACTGCAGGGGCTGTCACAGCTCTCTGAGCCCCAGTATGGCCAATGAATGAAATCACTCTAACTCATGGATAAAGGGCACAGCCGAACCAGGCAACTGTTTAACATTTGTGAAACTAAAAAAAAGTCAGTTTTTACAAGGGTTTTATTTACTGTAGGTACTGTCAATGTTTAGGTATTTAAAACAAATGTACACCCTCAGATTGCTTCATACCCTGGGTGAAGGCTGTGCATGCACGGTGGAATGGTAGATGCACAAATGTATGAAAATGCACTTCACTGTCAGAGTCATATGAGGATAGCAGGCTACTGAATGTGGCTGTTGAGCGGTTAAAACCAAATCAAGACTATTTGTGCTTCCTTTTCCAGATATGGCATCCCGTTGTATAAATAAATAAGCAAAAATAAGCAAAGCAAATAAATAATAAATCCACTCCCCGGAAACCTTGATGTCCTGTGTGTTTCCATCTCCTGCCAATTCCTGTTTTTGGCCTTTTAAACTTCCCAAAAGTTTAATATCACCGGCGCTGTTAATCATTTCTGTCTGAATGTGGTCTGAGCGACACAGCAGGTGTCTTTGGTTCACGCTGAGCCGAGGAGGGGCTGATTTTTCCACTGGTTTGGGAAACACGGAGCTGCAAACTACTCTGTCTCCAGGCCCAAAGATGGTTCTAATTACAAATTGCCATGTTCTCTTTCCCCCACTGTGTGTGTGTGTGTGTGTGTGTGTGTGTGTGTGTGTGTGTGTGTGTGTGTGTGTGTGTGTGTGTTGTGTGTGTGTGTTTGCTCCTCTTGTTCAGTCCATTATGCTTTCTTTCTTTCTTAATAAGCTCAGAGGTTCCATCACCAGATAGACGTCTACGTTCTAAATTCTAAGGATCCATAACCCACTACTCCACAGTAATCCTGGTCTCATCCAGAATGTTAGTTTGCTAACAGCGTATGTATGCGCGTTTGTGTATAGCTCAATGAAATGCCCAATTGCAGTAGCACAGGAGCTACAGAGGAATTTTTTGCTTTACCACTGATTCAGGGGTCATAATGTAGTGAACCGCTAAACATGACCGAGGACCTCTAGAGGCGCATACCTGCGTAAATCTGGCAGCTGTCGATAAAAATTTTCATTCATGCCAAGCTAAACCCACAGACCAAAATGGTGGATTAGAGGCTTCCAGGTCCTACAAGGGCCTTCATGGAGGATGATTGGAAAAATGTGTGGCAGGGCACGGCGGACGGGAGGGAATGAGCGGCGAACGTGGGGGAAAGTCGGAGGAGTTTAAGTGGACGGATCGCATCAAAGAGGAAGGAGAGGGGTAGCGTGGGGTTAAAGGCTAAGAGCGGTGTGGAGAAGAGGATCAGAGGAATGAAAAGAGAAGGAGACAGAGCAGAGAGGAAGGCGTCTGAACATGCCAGCGGGGCCTCGGCTGGCGGTCGCGGGGGCTTCTCTCCGAGCGCCGGGATCTCCAGGGCAGTGGTCACATAATGAAGGCTTGTTTGAGTTCGCATTCGAATGGCGCCTGGAAAAACAGTTCCCCATAGGCTACTTTTATTAAGCTGGCTAAAATTCCCAGACTTCTGCCGTCCGCCAAAAGGCTTCCTCGCAGCCTCGATCCTCACACACATTTTCTTGAGCAAAAGGGGGAAAAAAGCCTTGCATGGCAAACTGGTCCAAGAGTATTTGGGACTCTTTTTTGGTCTAAAACTTTGAACCCAATGGACTGATGTAACTGAGACAGTCACCGAAGCGAAGGTGTATCACCCATTTGACTGTTGCCGTCTCTGCAAGGGGGGGGAGCGGCGGCGTCTGAGTGCCCTGCTGCTTGTCTTGTCTTTCTCTACCTCCTTGTCATAACACACACCGGCTCGCTGAATGATGGCCCCGCGAGATTCACTGGGGAGGATATTTGACTCAGGATTTTCCGATAATAGGATTTGAAGCGTGCTCGCAACAGATAGCGGTTTTTGTGGCGAAGGGAAGGAGTACGTGATACCACTTCGCCGAGCAAATACAGCAGCTGTTTTGTGACACGAGCCGCGTTCTGCGCTCGAACCTCTTTACTGTGGATCATCAGTTTCTTTCTTAATTGCTCTGAAATGACTCACCCTTCAACAGGGTTATGGATTATATAGGAGAGTGTCATTAGCAAGTCATGGACAGAAGGTTTATCCCATATCGCCCACTTCTGTGCTAAATATTAATAATGTCTTGAACGCAAAAGTGTGTTCACGCTATGAAGAAATGTGAAGGTGCAGTCTATTGTTCACACACACTAAAGAGCTTGGAAAAATAGACACTTCACACGATTGGTGAACACAATATTAGTTATGAAGCAGTAGCAATACACTGGTGTTAGCATGAGTAGCCACCGGCTAGCTAACACACTTCTCGCTTCAGTGGCACATTTGAATCAGGTGCAAATGTTTTGGGAAACTGTTGGTTTCAGTTTGATGAACTCCTATGACTCTGGGCTCACTTTGGGGTTACATTAGAGCCAACCTCATTTCAATGTGTTGTGTTGCAGACAGGTCTCTGAAGATGTGGGAAAACAGCAGTTCATTATTTTACTTTATTGCACTGCGTAGCTAAAACCTGTTTCAGTCACTCCTCTTCTCTTTGATGCTAAACATAAAAGTAAAACAAAAAAAGCAGTCTTTTAAAGTTGTATCTGCACCATCATACCTGCAGGCACAGCTAAAAGTATGTTTCTGTAATACAGAAACGGCTTCATTTTCTCATCTATTTTTTTCTCTTGGATGCTGTAAAGAAAAAAAAACCAAAAATGCTTTCTTCTAGTCTGCTTACTTTCGGAGATGAAATAACATTTTAACCAGAGGTGGCTGAAGTGCAGCGTGGGATACGAGTTCCTTCACTTATTTTTTTTCCCACAGTTGCCTGTTTGAGGGGCCCGTCAGTCCTCCGGTCTCTTAAATCCCCTTAAAACCTCTGGAGTCAGTGAGGGTGTATCAGGCCCCTGGATCTGCTGTGTGCAGGGCTGGGTGACGGGCCGGGGGTCCGGAGCCAGCCAGGGGGGAGAGGACAGCAGCGCTAAGGGCGCCCGGAGAGCTGGGAGTCACTCAGCCACAGAAACCCCTGTGTTTGTGTATGTAGCGCAGCCCTCTTATCTCCCGCCTGTACTGACGCCACATTCTTCCTGTTTCAAATCTTTACTGCTGATTTTTCTCTTCACTCTTGCCTCAGCCCCACCCGGCCCTGTTGTTTTTGGTGTTCTTGTTCTTTTTCAATGGAGATTACGTGGCGGTGGTGACACAGGAGGCGGCGGCGGCGGCGGTGCATTTTTGCGCGTCAAGCAACGAGCGCATACGTACTTTGTCATCCAGCTGCTCTTGACATGTGCTTTGTTTACATTTAAGTGCTGAGAGAGTTGCAGGCTAAGTCAAACTCTTGTGCATGCGCTTTTGTTATGCACTCGTGTGAACAGTAGGTAGGGAAGGTCGTTTAAAATTCTATTGCTATTCTTGGCAAGATTTATTTTCAGTTATTCAATAATTGCAGCTTAAAATTGCTTTGCACAGGATTTATGAGAGCCGTTGCGTGTCCCCTGTAATAATGTGCATGCTTTATTTCCATCTATAACCAGCAATTGACAAACCTGAAAACAGAAAAAAACCAACTGCAAATGGCCTTTTGTCTCTATTGATTTTAGCTGAGGTGGATGAATAAGAAAATGGGCAGCCTGAGATTGCTGCTTCTGCAAAACGCTAAACGCCATAAAATGCTCACGTAAACCTCAAACCTAACCCACTGGAAATGCATCTGGAAAATAAATAATGTATGGCAGACTACGATACGTTTGAAGAGCCAGTTAGCGCATATGTTTACAGAATGTGGAGAAATTAGTCCAGCACTCAGTTTTATTGGCTAACAAAAAAAAAAGACGATTTTGTCTGGCCTGGTTTTAGTGTCAGTCCTTGAATTTCTGATCAGATGTATTGAGGGAATCTGAAATGCAGACTGGGTTTTGTGATTGCAGCGAACGCGATTTTCATGCAATTAGCAAAAATAAGAGTGATTTAGTCATCAAGAACATATCGGATCGAACATTGTCTGACTTCACTTTGCCTGTCTCTGCGCTGATCTAGTTCTGTCGCATCAGTGGAAACTGATTTTATTTCTACATCTTTCGTTCATTGACATCAAAATTGGTTTCAACAGTCAAGCAAAAAGTGAAACTCAATATGAACAACCATTATGTGCCGCCGCCAATCAGAAATATCCACTGACCGCTGTGCTTATAATAAGATAATCTGTGTAAACTTTACAATGCTGTCACTGACAATTACACAATATCGCAAAATAGATTTATTTCCACATATAAAAAGGTTGCTGAGTTTTGACAAGCCAACCACAACTGGGCACGCCAGTTATTAAGATGAATAGCTGTTGTTTTTGTTATTGGACTCTACGGTTCTCTTCTGCGATTAGACTGGCAAACCCTGATAAGGGCTCAAAAGCTGTAAAACATAAACTTGAGCAAATAACAAAACAAAAGCAAAACAGCATTTTGCCAGCTAGAAGTTGGCTTCGTAATACATCAAAACCGATACGCGTTGCATAATTTTTCTTCGTAACCAAACATGTTTGCTAACAGTGGGAGGCGTCTATCTTTCCTCTCCTGCCTTACAAAATGAAAGATAGCCATCTAAAATACATAAACAGTGAAAGAGCTCCCTAACAGTCCCCTACTTGGTATTTGCAAGCATCACCACCAGTCTTCCTCTCGACCCATACCCTCCCCCTCCCCCTCCACCACCACCACCCCCGCCAGTCTCGCCTGCTGCCCAGCTGCCTGGACGGCCGATTTCGATGGCGCCAAGCGCTCTGCAACTCTGCCCTAATCAGGAACAGCGAGAAGGAGGGCTCTATCGCAGAGAGTTGCCTTCCTCTTCCTTTGTTTTCCACAGATTTCCTTCCTCGTTTTCTTAGATATTCTCCAACCACTGATGTAAGTCCAAACAGAGGCCTATTTAGAAAGTAAACAGATGAATGAGGGGAGGTTCTGGCCCTGGCGTCCGCCGAGTCAGGCGCAGAGCGGAGACGTCTCGCTCCGCCCGGCCCCCGCGCTGACATACCCTGTAAATATACAGCATGACAAATGGCGCGGCTCTGCCGCAAGTCCTCTGACCAATCCCCGGCGAGCGGGGCCCGATGCCGGAGTGGCTAGTCGACAGGCGACGTCTGAATCACTGTCACAAGAGACACATTGTTTACAGAACAGAGAGACACTGTAACACAAACACTAATACCCCTCGAGTGGGTGACACACTGGGAAAATCCTCGGTTTGTGGCTCCGGCGACGGCCTCGAGACGAACGCGGCAATGAAAAGATTGTTGCTGCTCCTCACTGAAAAACTGCCTGTCTTGCATTCGCCGTTCCTCGGCCACTTTGTCCCCCACCCCCAATTCCTCCCCTCTTTCTGGATCACTTCAAAGGGAAGTTCTAGTTAAGCAATCAACTGTGGCTGTTCATTTTCAGCTGGACTTATACGTCTGGTTTTTACACTGAAATCCAATTAGCTGTTGCAAATGTTCTCATGCCTCCCTTGACAAAAGCATTGTTTTGGAGACGAGTTATTTTTTTGGAATGCGTATAATAGTATTTTTTTTTTTTTTATGCTGGCTACCAGGCATAAAAGTTGGGAAATGACAAGGAGAAAGTTATTGATGAGGAGAGAATATGACTATGATATTTCATTGTGAGCAAAAATTCAATCGTTTGCTTTTTCGAACAACAACAAAAACACTTATCCAGTGTTTCGATTGAGCAATTCAATTCAATTGAGTTTCAAGGTGCAGTTACATCATATAATGGCACTGCGTGTCCACTGGAAGAAACCAAATCCAGACTTTTTTCAGAATTATTATCAAGATTTCGTTTTCCCCTGAACGAAGGTAAGGGAACTCTTTGGTCTCCTCATCAATCCAGACAGATTTGTTGATCCTAACGACCATTATGGAAGCACCCAGGAAGACACAAACAGCACAAGTCTTGTGAATGGAATGTTCTTCCTGTCAGAGAAAACGGAATAAAACTTTGATTTTGATTTTGATTTGAAAAAGGAGTAAAACCACCTGAAACGAGTGTACAAACTTTTTTCCTCCTGTTTCTACTGAAATATTTCTCGCTGTGCATGTAAAAAAAACACTGCGGATCAAAACTGGCTTAAAGGAAAGGGAACCTCTTGGAGACATCCCCCCCAATACCCCCACCACCACCCAGCCCAATCTCCCCAGGGAGAAAACAGCTCAGTCTGACCTTTAAGCATAAACCTGTGAACAGAAATGGCGAGACTCCTTCCGTCTGCGCCTTTTTTTTTTTTTTTTTTACCAGGATTTCCTCCCCTTCTCTAGATCCACATGCACTGCTCCAGCAGAGACATGGGCCACAGCGAGTCACCTATTGTGAGCTGTGAGCAAGCTTTACCGGCTGAGGTCACACAGGGGAGGCTGCGAGCGCCAGACTGGCAGGCGATCCTCGGCTTCCTTCAAGATATGAGATCAAGTAAATCCCAGTTTGAAGTCATTACCCTTTAAGGGACCTAATGACCGCTGCGCCTCTCCCCTCGTGCATGCAGCGCCGAAGACTATTATGAGGATGGCATTTTGTGCCGTTACTTATTTTTCATTGACTGGCTCTTATTTCAGCAAATATGATATCACCCAGACATGGCGGCTAAGTTTATGCAGCCAGTATTAGCGTTTTGTTATCAATCATTAGCATACAGACTGGAGCTCCATTAGTCATCCTCTGGAATCATGCCCCACATGAATACTATGATACCTCTTAAGAGGTTCAATTTTTCACAGGTTGCCAAGAGCTGTAAAGATGAGAGACAAACAAATTGATTTTAATTTGTTGGCAGAGTCTGGGGACTCTGTTGGAACAGCTACCTTGGGATTTATCCCCTGGAACACCAGTAATTATAAGACTGTATTAACGAGCAGCTGATCTTGGGGAACCGATACGCTTTTCATGCTGGAGCACAAGGAACTGCTTGATTCTTCACCGTTGGGCCTTCTAAGTACCGTTTTTTTATCTTTATTTTTCAATCTGTATCTTTGTGGATTAGCCTTGTACTCATAACTGCACAAAATAGTCTGGAAACCTCTGAAAAAAGTATAGTCATCTTTTAATTGACATAATTCCCTGTGCACCACCCAATGTCAGACTGTTTCGTTACAAAACCTTTTTTTTTTTTGTATTTTAACGTATAAGCTGCTTTTTGGGATAAGGCCATTGTATAAGACTGGTGACATGCTGGGTGAGCCGTTTACCGTGAAACATTGCACTTCACTGATCTGAAATATATAACTGTGCGGCTGTTCAGGAAGGAATTCTCAAATCCTGGTATACTCGACAATGTGTTGCCTTTCTTCAGGCTTAAAGGCCTCAAAGGGATCATTTGCTCACTTCCTCTCACTCGGCCTCAGTCCGGGACTTGTACAGGTTCAGCAGGGATACACTGGAGCTGCCTTGTTTTCGCTCCATGATTCAGTACCTCCTGTTCTACCCCTTTTTATTGATTTACTTCTTGGGCCCGGCGGTGGAAGTGTAGCATCAAGGGCTGTAATTAGTCTTCCTGTGTTGGCGCAAAACATGAGTGACCCTTCTGGGGTGATTTAAGGCAGGATAGTACCTTGTCAGGGAAAAAGAAGGCACAAAAAACAGACAGTTTGAGGCAATGCTGATGGTCAGCTTAGCAAAAAAACGGCCTCACAAAACTTCAAACTGCATGTAGACATTAGAGGCAATTTAAACTGAGCGCGCTGATTAGCATTTCCATCACCGGGTTAAACGACGCCCAGACACACTCAGGTTGGACTGCTTTCGAGCAGACGGCAGTGACCTCACGCCAACTGCAGCTAACCCGTGACGACCCCCACCATTCCACGTTCAAATGAGAACGTGTTTCACGACTCAACTCGTGTCTGCGCGGCAGAGACTGGCGAGAGATGGACGTTTTTAAAAGTCTCTGAGCTCAGCTCTCGCTGCATTAAATTTAACATCCGTGGTCGAGGCTTAGGTTTCTGCACGTTTTTGTGATTTTTAAGTCTTCGCTACACTGCAGTGCTGAGGCACGTCCGCAGTTGTAATAGTCCTAGTAATTTACTGCTGTTAGAAAAAAAAAGAAAGTCAGAAATAAAGTGGGAAGCACTTGCACTGGATTTGGTGCGATCTGTTTCTCGCAAACCCATTACAAAGGGAAAAACTGTTAAAATTGAATTTCCAGACATTTGCTGTTTCTGACCAGCTCTTTTATTACTGTTCTTCATAATTTTGCCACAGTTTGTTTTGGTACGCTGACAGTTGAGCAGGCAACCTCCTGTAGATGTCCTGTTAAAACTGAACCTATTGCAAAAAGGAAAAGAAAGATTTAGATGTGTTGCTTTGAAAGTGACATTTACGAGAAGAAAAAAAATGAGAGTTGATGTATTTGCCACATTTTTGTGTATTTGTCACAGACATCCTGTTCGGTCATATGAAGTTTGGTGAATCTCTGCTGAGCTGAACAAAATGCGGAGACTGGTAGCATCTGGTACCATCCTGCGGAATAGCGTTACAAAGCGAGTAGAGCCGAGCCGAGCCGAGCCGGACAGGCACCAGTGGAAAAGGCCATTAGTGTCGCGCCGTGTCTGCCGCCCGGCTCCCTTGAATATCTGCCTGCCATTAACAGCAATGAGTCTGATGACATGCTCTTCCTGGCCTTGTCTCAGCTCCGTCTCCCTGGCTGGAGGTGGCTGTGGCCCCTGGTCTTGAGGCACTTGTCTATTTTTGGGAGGTCATTTGGAGCCGGACACTCTGTCTCCCCAATCCAGCCAGTCTCCTGATACCGCTATCAACTGCTTTTAACAGGGAGCCACTGCAATTTACTAGAGTGACGCCAAGCAAGGCAGTTATCAGGACCCCGACACCAGATTAGCTGTTGTCTTCTAATGAGCATCCTTGAACCGGGAAATGGAATGGGGGGGGTTTACACGGCGCAATAATAACGCTATTATCCATGTTCCTGACAGAACAGGAAATACTCTGCAAAATGCGTCTGTGACAAAACAACAACAAAAAAAACAGTTCATATCAGTTTCAGAGACAACGTGATCACAGCAGGGATATTAAAGAAAAATGCAATAATTGCCCTGTGAGTGCAAGTCAACCTCATTAAACACTCTTACATGTGTTGCTAGCGTTACTCGGAAACATTTATAGATTAAGTTTGGCTGCGGTTATCTTGAACTTTGTACTCGCCCAGCCCTTGTTTCTGTAAACCAAGCAAAAAAAAAATAAAAAAATCATAAAAAAGGTCTCTGTGCAAAGCTGATGTCATGCTTGGCATTTTAGGTGGCTCGAATTTACTAGCATTTTGGAAATATTAAAAGAAGTAGCGGTTGACGCGGAGCGCCGGCCACGGTCTTTCCGCCGAAGCCTCCTGACTCGGCGCAACAGACTGCCACTGTTGGTGCAGGGTAGTAAAAAGGAATTGCAACAAGAGAAGGAACAGACGACTGAACCTCGGAGAGAAGGCCAACCGAAGCAAATCTACTCGGTGTGAAAGTCTGAAGTGTGCCCATTTTTGTGAGAAAGGGAAGTGTCCATCGGAGGTGTGAAAATTTGCCAAACGCCTGTTGGTTTTGGCTCGGGCGCCGAAGGGCCCTCGGGCAATCCGTTTATGAATGTGTTAAGCCCTTTCAGACAGTCCCAATCATTTTCAGGTAAAATGCACAGTCAGTCCGACTCCAGCGGTAGTCAAGACTTTATGACTCTCAACGCGCGCACTTATGAGCAAAGGAGAGTGAAGTACGAAGCGCGCTTTAGTCGGACGGAGGCACCTCGCAAAGAGGAAAGTCCCCAGAGAACTGCATAGTCCCTTGGGGGCGAGATGGCTCCCACACAATGGAACCTGCGGCACCACTTCAGATCTTTCAGGTACTCTGTGTTTACATATCAAAATAAAAGCATTCAAGCCAGCGGAGGAGCTCCGGCAACAAGAATAGGGGGATTTAAGGGTCGAGACAGGGTGCGGCTTCCACCGCAGGGCTTGTCGCCTCCGTTCATAGGGCACGCCTATAGATTAGGAGGTGGAGAATGTGATGGTGATTAGGATAAATGCAAAGCAATTAAATACCTCGTAGATGTACGAAACGCAGTCTGACACCGTCACAGAAAAGGGATTAAGGGCTTTTGTAAAGGGAATACCTTTTATTGACAAAAGCATGACTCATGCCTCTCCTCATCATGTCTTTTATATTTGTTCTATGCGCCCAAATTCAATTTCCAATTAGAAACTCATAAGACTCTAAGAGACTATGGCACTGGCCAGTTGATCAATTGCGGATTGATAGTTATTTGACTGAAATTGGCCATTTTTCAGAAGAAAGAGGAACGTTGATCTGAGGTGAAGATTCCTGCGGTGTCACTAAATGCATGGCACCGCCCTTAAAAAAAAAAAATCACCTCACAAATACCCCCCCCCCCCCCCCGCCAACAATGCAAGCTCGTCAAAGTGGCTATTCGAGAGGCCAACAAGGCCTGACACACTTGTCACCTCCCCCCATAGTACAGATCCGAGCAGTGTCAGAAAATGCATGAAAGCATACACTGAAAGGCCACTTGTGTTGTAAAAACAGGGGGAAACAGTGCAAAAGTGAGAGAAGGCTTCCCGTACATGGACAGAATGAAGTCCCTGGAGTGCTGCAACGCCGGCTGAAAAGCCATAGAATAATAAAAATATTTTTAAAAAAAACAAAAACAAAACAACAACGCGGTCTTCACTTATCTCAGCCGAAAGTGTATCAGTCATGTTTTTACTCACGCGTGTCAAGCAACAAATGCGCTCCCTTTCTTTTTAATCTTTGCTGCTACCTGCAACTGGCTTCAACTTGCTCGCACTTAAGCGTCGATTCACAAGTTTAAACGCGACCCGAAGCATTTTATTTACACGTCATGTCTCTATTTTTCTGACCCTATTTGCATAAAACACAGACAAATTGACACAAAACACAGGCAGATGTTTGATCTCTCCATCTGCCTATAGTGTGTACCAGTGTACCGCTGGTGACTTTCTCTGCTATTGTTATGCAACAACCAGGTCAGTGTGGTAACGTAGCTCTGTCCTCACATGGAAATCACCATCTGTGGACAGAAACTTACTTACCATGGATGATGTAGCGGTGATCAGGAACACTTACAGGGATACTGTTTGTGTTCTCTGCTGCAGCGACGCAGTAACAGGCAAACACCTCCGATCACTTTTGAACACTGTTGTTGCGTGAATGCAATAGTGATGCAATGCTCCCTGTCAAGACAGTAACTCACACTCTGCAGATGATGGGAAATGGAGACTTTGTTCAATTAAAGAGACGCGGTCGATCGCGTCAAGTCATCAAAGTCGGTGCCCTGATTTCAATGTCCTCTACTCCTAGTAGTAACCCCCTTATTTGCGTAACGAGTGGACAAAGGGACCGAGCGCTGATCATGTTATGTTCATGTGGCTGGCCGTGTCTCCATCCTCAGACGTTGTGTTTTTTAGTCATTGAGGTGAGGATTAGCGGGAGTGTTGAGTCAGGCCCAGGCGAGGGCCCTCTGAGACACTCGTGTAAGCAGGCTCCAGTGCTGCTGAATGGGCCCATAAAGGGCCGGATCACCAGCAATGTGTTCGCGGAGCCTTGATCCTGACAGCCAGGCCCTGTGAACATGAATTAGTCTGACTAATACAAAAAAAAAAAAAATAAAAAGGGGGGTAAATATTTTTCAGTTTCATGATCCCAAAACGTTTGCAATAAAGTGTTTCCATGACACTTTTGCGATATGCCTCTAATATCGACAAGTTTGAAAAACCGCCTCATGACAGCGTAAAAAAAAACCTTTTAGCCATATTTAAGAGGTTTTTCCAAGTTTAGGTGCTTCAATTACCAGTTTCTTATTGCAATATTTAGGTTTTGCGCAATTCTAGGGGTCATGGAAACGCAGCTACTGATGCAAATTTTGCTTCTTCACTGCCATTACCGTCCATTTCAACCCCCTCACCCTCTTCCCCCTGCATAATACACATCTCAACTCAAGTTTCTATCTGGCAACAACAACAGTTATTTGTTCGGTCCGCAATGCTTGTTATGCAATAACACCTGAGACGGTTTATAATGTACTGCATTCAACATGAGGTTATGTATTTATACATATATATCTTTGGCATCATGGTCTTTAAATAAACAATTAAGTTGGCCATGATGTTTATAGCAGCAAAGTTTGACAAAGCCCGGCTGTCTTTTGCAAGACCTATCTTAAAACCTGGGGTCCTGTTATTTCCGCAGTCATGGTGCAATGACCGCTTGTGGTCTACAGCCCATGTGGAAAAACCAGAAGAACAAAGTGCACCACACACTCACAACTGATGAAGTTAGTGTTAACTGTAAGGGGATGGAAAAGTTTGATTTGGAAAAAAATGTTATTTACAATGAAACGGCTCAAACTTTATTTTAAAACATGTACACACGCAGATGAAAACTAGATAGACATACAACAAAAACAACAACAACAGCAACAACCAGCTCGAGTGTACTGAGAAGAGCGCTTTGTTGGGGTTGGTTTCAAAACTGGAGAGCTCACCTTTAAAAATAAAGAAAAAACAAAACATGCAACAACACTGCAAACCACAAATCACTGTAACCTCAAACTGATTGACTCTCGTGTCTACGTCAAGGATGTACCAAAGCTTCCATCAGACATTCACGGCTTATGCAAGACTGTAAATGAGATTTGTTGTATTTGTTTTGCCACGCGTTTGCCTTTTTTTTTTTTTTTTTAACCATATTTCATACGAGAACCTTCTCACGTGGGCAGGCCACAAAGGACTTTTATGTTCATTCGGTCATGTGTCAGTCTGTCTCCTCCGTCTTTCCACAAAATTTTAACAGGAGTCCCTCACCCACTCGGCGTGAGGCTTCAGCTGGGACCTCTGCTGGCGTGACCGCTGCATTATTACCCAGGGGTCCCCAGGGGTGCCCGGGCCTGGCCCTTCACAGGGAGAGGGGAAGGCCAGGGGACGAGCCTGTGTGAACAGCTGTGCCCTGTTTTAGATCCGCAATCTCAGTTACCGCTCGGTCTTTGAACAAGTCTTTTCTTACACACTTTCACACATGCAGCGCACATTAGTGCGGTGGGGGCTCTTACGTGACTGCAGGATTAAAGGCTCAGATGCCGAAAACTTTGATTTCTCAATTAAAGAAAAGGGACGTTTTTTTTCCTCGAGCTTTTGCAGAGTAATTTCAAAAAAGCATGAAATTCCAGTATATCTTCGATAGTGAGAGTACCTGCTGCAGGAAATAATCTGAGCACAAGTCTTTTTGTAGTACCACGTATTGTTGTGTGTGAGAGCCATGCACCCTTTTGATGCGTTGTAACACTATCTTGCACCTGACCATGTGGCGGTAGAGAGTTTTTTACGTTCATACTGTGCCGGGACATTTTCACGTGTAAACTCGTCAGTCGGACTTTCGTGAATTTTGAAACTTGATTCAACAGACAAAACTTCACGTCAATGTCTATGGTCATAAATAATAACAATCAAAAATGTTAATGCAAACCAGCACGTATTCAAAAATATTGTGCGGCGAGTGATTTGATTTGACCTCAAGCAGCTGGACAACGGTGTCAGCAAAGAAGTAACATTAAGCCTGGCAGCACAGATTACCAGTGATGAAGATACGCCTTTTCCCCCCCAGTTAACATTACCAAGTTGCTGTCTTCTCAAATTAAACTACCAAAGTATCACCTTGTTTTCCTTGAGTCAGTAAATACCACAGGGTCGACATTTTAGTTTGATTATATTTCATGTCTTCTACATTTAAACACCCTGAGACGCGTCTCCAGTAGCTGCTCATCCTAAACCGCCATTCTGAGGTCTGCCTTAGCGCACATAAATACCAGATTAACCATCACAAGTTGGTCTAAATATCACACTCCTTTGTAGTTTAAACTGGTGCACCTGGGTTTCTGTGCAAATAGATGTAACGCTGACGAGCGGTTGATCTGTGTCAGGACACAGAACCTCCTTGGATGATCTTGGGAGAGGAGAACAAACTTTTGCTGGACATCAAACACAAACCCCCCAGTTAATAAATATTTGTCCGATTATTTTAAGTATTTAGGCAGAATTTCTCTTAAAGAGTCAGCGCATGCTTTGTTTGGTTGCTGAACTAATGCCATAGAGGATAAATCTATTATACACTGTATGTCTTTATGCTCCCGATGCCTTTGGGACATTGTCTCATGAATCACAGCAGAGGAGACGGCCTCGCTGACTTTTGAGCCGGCGGCATTTTCCCTGTGACCTAATTGAAAAATGCTTGACACTGATTTAAATAAAGTGGGACTCTGTGATAACAGTTTTCTTTTCCTCGCTTGACATGTGATTGAGTTACGAGGGGTGTGTGTGTGTGTGTGTGTGTGTGTGTGTGTGCGTGCGCGCGTGTGTGTGCGCGTGTGTGTGCACGTGCGTGCATGTGCGTGCGTGCCTGCGTGCGTGCGTGTGTGTGGAAGGGAATGCATTTGCAACAGGTGCCACCAAAACAGTGCAGGCATGAGGGCCTCCGTCTTCTCCCTGAGTTTCCTCAAGTCTGCCAGAGAAACCTGATTCCAGATCAGACACACCAGTGGACCGGCTCACTGGCAGCTCGGCCGCCTCACTCTCCACTGGTGCAACCCCGAGCGAGACCCTCTTCTTTTTTGCATTATATTGGCAACTTTCATGATGGATGTGTGTTTCTGCCTCAGGGGTTTGGAGATGATGACTTCTTAATGCTCACGGTTTTATTGCCCGGTAATTCTGGCTATGAGAAAGCCAGTTTATACTTCACTGTGGTATGGCTTCATGCCTTCAGTGCCTGGAGCTTTGAGTTCATCATAGGAAAATATACATTAAAATGTGATTACTATGACCCAGCTTAGAGTGTTAAAGTAAGTCTGGCGCTGCAGTCGAAGTGCAGCATTTTGCTAATTCAATGGGGCCCCCTGTAGTACGACCATGACTTTCACTGCCATCAAGTTGAGCCTGTGCTAACTATTGCGTCGTGTCACACGGCGGCTGCCAATCCCGCGTCTCAGTGACTTGACAGGAGTGAAACAGAAAACTTTGACTATTGTCACAATGTCAAAACAATTTGTCTCGCTATCTGTCTTTGTGAGTCCCACCGGCAGCACAAACCTTTTAATGTTTCATTGCAGCATTTTGCAGTTTTGGAGTAGACAACAAAGAAATAGTTCCTGCCAGTCACAGAAAGTTGGGGTGGGCATCATCATCTGTTGCAAGGTACTAGAAAGGTACAGAGTAATATTTTAATGGCTGTCGTTGAAATTAAAAGAACAAGATAATTATCTTCTCTTCCCTCTGCTTGTGTTACTCTTGTACTTTTACTCTATTACATATTCCCTTCATTCTTAATGATGCCGCGAGATGTAGTAGCATCTGTTGGTAAGAAAGTATATTGCAAACACCGTTTGCCTGTTTTCTGCATGTCCCTTCTGATTCCATGTCTTTCTGATACTACTGTAGCTGTGATGTCAAATAGAGGAAACACTCTTACAAGCCAAGCCAATGTTTATATAAAAATATAAATATTTTCGATTTGCAAGTTAAAACACGACAGTAATTAGTTTTGAACATCTTGATCAGGCTGAAAACACTAATAGTATTTTTCATCCCATTTCATGTCAATGGATCCCTTTAAAGTTTTTTTTTACACACTGGGCCTTTATGCCATTTTAGTTTTTGTTTATTTATTTGTGTTTTGATCTTAATAACTGACAACCCGTCTCGTTTGTAGGTTGTGTCTGCCGTTGCTTTCGCCTTGAAAATCCCTTCAATAAAAAGCACATTTCAAATATCACGGAATAAGCAATTTGATATTTTTTAAGTCCCTTAAACAAACTACAAACTACACTTTTAAAGACAAACTCAAGCGGGGTAGTGTGTGTGTGTGTGTGTGTGTGTGTGTGGGGGGGGGGGGGGTGTTGAGTGTTTTCATAAAAGTTTCTCAGCCGCCAATTCCCACCTCTGCCTTGAACACGCGGATCCTGGAGACGTGAGTAAGTTCAAGTAACTTTGACTTAAGAAAAAAAACAAAACACACACACACAAAAAAAAACTCGAGGTGGATGTTTCGCCTTTAAGAGTTGAGAAACTTGAAACCTTGTTTGCGCACAATCAGTGCAGCTCAGCCGCCAAAGTGTCTAGACTAGCACATGATGGTAGTCAGCCAATGGCTCCACCGCTCTCCTCGGGGGCCCCGCGTGTGTGTGTGTGTGTGTGTGTGTGTGTGTGTGTGTGTGTGTGTGTGTGTGTGTGTGTGTGTGTGAGGGAGCGAGAGAGAGCGAGAGAGAGAGAGAGAGAGAGAGAGGTGGAGGGGGGTTGGACGAAAGAAAGGGACCGAGGCTGCAGTTTTTGTTTAGATCTTTGCGGAGAAGCAGGAGCTGCTTTGCTCTCGGCCCCGGAGTGATTGGTTCCTCGAGTCTTGACTTGAGTGGATGCCTATTTCTCTTTTTTTCGCGGCTGGGATTGTAACATGATAAAGAAGTGCGGACATCTGAGGAAGGCGACCGGGATCCTGACGAGCAGCGTGCTTCCTTGGGATTAAAAAAAAAAAAAAAAACCCCAGCGAGTCGCCCCATGCGCAGCGTGCCGGTGCAACAAAGTAGCTTCGCGGCGCGTTGAAAACAAAAGTCCCGAGAAACCACTTTTCTTTTTCTCCCGGCTGCAAAAAGCTGCCAGCCCGCCGATCACGTTTTCTCTCTTTTCCAGCCTTCTCTCTCTTTTTCGACCTCTTCTAATCATTTCGTAACCGACGCGGTTGAAGAGGGTCCCGCAGCGACTCCTCCTGCCTCGCCGACTCCCACCGTCCACGTCCGTCCGTCCGTCCGTGCGTGCGTCTCGTCCAGCCTAGCCCAGCCCGGCTCGACCCGGTCCGGCGGTATGAACGCGCTGTGAGAAACCCCGGAATGCCGCGGTGCACGAGTCGCGCCACCGCGCTGTCGTAGATGCAAGATTGTCGCTCGAATGTTGCGGTTCACGCTCGTCAGCCGGCTGTGCGCGCGTTGCACGGCGTCTCACAGACATTGATGTTTGGCCGCGGCAAGCGCAGAACTGTGTGCAACATACGGATATCCGTTCAAGAGTAGCGAAACAAAAACAATCAATCAAACAAACAAACAAACAAACAAAAAAAGGAGCCAACTAGATTGCCAAGTTGTCGTATGTTCAGGACGAAACGCTCAGGTCTTGTGCGGCGACTCTGGAGAAGCCGATTGATCCCAGACACAGAGGGGCGAGATGGAAATGGCCAAACTAGCGAGTGCTGCTGCGGCGGGGACGAGCTGTTCGGAAACAATCCAGAGAAAATTCCCAAAACGGAACTCGGACCGATGACCCCTAGCGGGTCTCCTCCTGAGGGGGACGCCCGGGGTGTGCGCGGCCGGAGCCCCGCGGGGAGCAGCGGCGGCTTCGGGGTCACGCCGGACCAAGATGGGGGCGCCGTGTGCGTCCAGCAGCAGCAGGAGCAGCAGCAGCAGGAGCAGCAGGAGCAGGAGAGGAGCCCCCGGTCCACGCAGGACCGAGAGGGCAGGACAGTGACGTGCTGCTTATTCAAAGACCGGGACCACTCCGAGCTGCGGGCTCCAGAGGCGGCTCAGGGTATCAGGGATTCGGGGTCGTGTCACTTCGGGCTGAGGAAGCTCGCAGCCTCTCCGGAGGCTCTGGAGGCGATGCCCCGCACGGTGCTGGAGCAGGAGCTGAAGGCGGCCACCTACTCGCTGCTCAAGAGGCTCAAGGAGAAGGCGCTGGACACCCTGCTGGAGGCGGTGGAGTCCAGGGGCGGCATGCCGAGCGACTGTGTCATGGTGTCCCGGACGGAGGTGAGGCTGGGCGGCCATGTGGCCTCACCGCCGCTGCTCGTGTGCAGACTGTACCGCTGGTCCGACCTCCAGCACCCTGCCCAGCTCAAACCGCTCTGTGAGTGCAAGAGCTTCGGGGCCCCGGACAGCCTGACGGTGTGCTGCAACCCCTATCACTACAGCCGGCTCTGTGGCCCAGGTGAGTCAGACCATACCTGCGTGCAGCACCACACAGGCCTGCAAACCTCTCAAGTGTGGGAACCAGAGAGTGGTTCGCTCCTGTTGGTTCTGGTGCCGAGCTTGTGTACAAAGTGTGCACAATCTCTGCATGTGCATCCCATTTATTTTACATAGTGGAGTACAGTGTGTTTCAGTATGCTAAAAAAAAAAAAAAAAAAGAGGAAATGATCTTGTAATATTTTCTGATGTTAGTCGGCGTACTTTTACTTCCAGGTCAAGAGAGGTTGCTTATGTAGTTAATGTTTGACACAAGTCATGCTTGTGGCACAGTGCACCTTCATAATCCCCACTTCAGTCGCTGATATAAACTGAGGTAACCTATTTTTTATGATCGCCATATCAGCCCACCTACCACTTAGAAAGGTTGTGTTTGTTGTGATCCGTCCCCGAGAGGAAACAGCAATTGAATCAAATTCACATTTGCATAGCAAAGATTATTTTTCTACCCTTCTTTTTTTTTTTTTTTTTTTTTAAATCTGGTGCAACTCAAGATCAGAAACGACGCCGGGCTTTTTAAACAGCGAGCTTAGCCAGGTTAGCTCGGCCAGTTGTCTCAGGTTCGAGGCTTTCAGGAGGTCCTTAACTGCACATGGTACCTGGCAACGCAACACGTGACCAAATATGTCAGAGTCCTTTGCGTAATTGTCCATAAAGCTGCGTGTGTATTAAACTGCTGCGCATTGCCAAGCAAGGCAACACGTCCCCAGCGGGCACATGTCATTGCATGGGCTCCTCTCGAACCTGTTGCAGTTTATTTGTTGTGACTGTAACCCTGCTGCCGCTACTTCTTCTTTCCCCCTTTTTTTTTTTTTTTTTCAAACCGCCCAGCAGCGGCTGATCTATGGCAGACCTCCCTGACCTATATCAAACAGATTAGATGTTGGCAGGGGCCGAGCTTGTGATTTGGCAAACCTCAAACGCTGGTCCACTCGACCCCGCTGACCCGATGACGGGGCTCGGTATCATGTGTAAAGATGTCAGTATTTCTGTCTTCTCACTGGCACTGGAGGTGGATTTTCCATAACATCCATGTTTACTAGAGCCAGCTGGCCGGGGCCGACGCGTCAAAGTCAAAAGTTGAACGAGATCAGGATTCACCGTGCACAAATGTGGAAAACCGATGTTGATCTCTCCCCCCCCCCCCACCCCTCTCCTCCCCCTTCGACTCCAACCAAACTTTCCCGACTTGATAAGGAAGGAACGTATTAATCCCTCGACCAGCTTGCTGGCTTGAGCAGACCAAGCTGGACTTTTGTAGAGACGCTTGCAAGTTGCAGAGATATAGCAGATGTTGCATTTATTGAAACTAGCTAGATGAGCTGTTAGTTGAGAGAGCGAGGCAGAGAGAGAGAGAGTGAGGGGCTCATAACCCATATTGGGACTAAGGCTTGTAGTAGACATAGCTGGCATGCGCTCATGCGTGGCCCGGGAGAGCTGGTATTTCTTTCATGCTATTCAAGACAGGGAGGTGGGGGTGCACGGGGGTCTCTAAATCAAGACCCGAAACTCTGACAATTTTTTTTCCCCCGTCCACAATGATTTGCAAATTGAGAAATAAAAATCAGGACTTGCATGAGAAACGTTTAACACTGGGTATGGTTTTTTCCCCCAGCTATTTCCTTAAGCCATTGTCTATCCCAAACCAAGCCTAAAAAACAAATTGCGTATGAAGCGTTCTCCGGGTCAGGCGTCTTTTGAAATCCTTTGAAAACAAACAACTTGAAACAATAAAACATTATATAATGTGTGTTCGCGATCTCGGATTAAAGTGAGCAAAAAGGTTTTTTTTTTTTTTACTTTTGTTTTTCCTGGCATTCTACTTTCCGAATGAGATCAGTTTCAAGTTGCGCTTAAAAGCCCTTTTGTCCTAAGGAGGTCCCCTCATGCTATTTAGGTGAAGGAGTGGTGATAATATACAGTTTGCATACTACTGGCGCCAGGCTGACTAGCTGTGTATCTGAGTGACTGAGTTCAGATCCCAGCAATTACTGCCGCCACTCTTAAAGGACCCGCTGCTATTATGCTTTTCTCCTTCCCCTCTTCTCTGTAGGCGAGGTCACAGTATGCTCGCAAAGTTTTCTTTCCTTTGTGCTTTTCCTTCTTGTGCAACACAGCCTGTGCCTGTCTCTGCTCTGCACAGGATTTTCCTCTTTTTTTGGTTTAAAAAAGCTCCATGTACACAGTCAAGTAAAAAAAAAAAAAAAAAGAGGTTTAATGCAATTTGATTATGGAGATTACAGATTGCTTTTCTCTTTTGGCTTTTAAAAAATTTTGAATACTTTTGAACCTGAACTGATTATTTTTCAGTGCGGAAACACATCTGTTTAGAGTTAACTTAATGCAAAATATGGTGTCAGAGACCTTGTTTAGTTACCTTCTGTAACATTAAACAAATCTTCAGATGTATAAATAGTTTATCTACAAGACTACAAGGTTTATGTTACAGGTATTTCCCGCCTCAGGCTGTTATTCATTAACATAGTGCTTTGTTTTACAGTACTGCTGCTAGGATTAAGAGTCTAAGTATTCAGGCATTGCTTAATACAACCTAGACTCAGAGACTCTCCTCAGTTAGATTGCAGATGGGACTTTCCCCTGTAAACGGATATAGTTTAACCCTGTTTTCTCTTTATTAAAGGACCCAGGCGTGTCCCAGATCACATACTTTTGTATTAAACACTCAATTTCTTGAACTTCTAAGTGCATAAAGTGCGCCCACACTGACCAGCAGTGAAAACGCAGTGTGTTATGGTTACTTCAATGCACACGCTGATGCAATGTCGCAGATTTTGCGACTATGAATATGACAGCAGGGAATGACCTGGCGGCATGTTTTTGTATTTTGCATGTCGCTCCACTATGCACATTCAGTACAGATAGCATTCATCTATAAATATGATGATAGCATACTGGCTAATATTGGTATTCACTAGCTAAGCAATGTGTTTTCAGCTATGGCGTGACATTTTAATCACACATACATGTTGTAGTGTGCGTTTGGATTGCACGTGTAGGATGGTCATCATTACCGTGGAGCGTTCTTCATGAGTGTTAGTTAGCATAAGTGTTGGCCACTTATAGCCCCCGCTAAGTGCTGTATGTGCACAGTGTGTCCTCCTCAGAAACATTTGGACGGATGCAATTTGAAACATGTTTCCTTCTAATGCTAATGGCATGACTGTTTTATGTTACAGAGTCTCCCCCACCTCCTTATTCAAGGCTTTCCCCTAATGAAGAACACAAGCCACTGGGTAAGTGACACAGGTCTGCGGCACCTGAAACAGCCGCCCTTCTGTTGCCTCCTTCTTTATCCTAAATATCTAAAAACCTAAATATCGCAGTAAAAAAGAAATGGTGATGGAAACGTCGACGTAAACTTCGAAAAACTCGAGAAAAAAAAATACTTTGTCGAAATTTAAGAAATATTGCTTTTATTTTGCGAAAAACTGTAATGGGAACACAGCTATAGTTCCCCTGAAAAGAGCTCTCAGCATTTTGTCCTTCTGTGTTTTTGCAACCATTTCATAGTCACCCACTCTTTCCGTCAATATTCGCCATTCTTCAGGTATTCGCGGCCCGGGGATTGCAAAAGGCATGCTCTGTCCTTTATGTACACTCTGGTGAAACAGGATGTGTTTTGAATAAAGCAATGCAGAGAATTTTAATGGCTATAATTGGGCACGGCCGCTGGCAAACTGTGCGCTAGCTTGGGGACGAGACCTCGGCCAGCATGTGGCAGGATGTCAGCATACCAGCCGAGGCTAGTGTCAGTAGTCTGGTGTGGCCAGCACGTACTGCGGGCTGCTGGGGCTTTGGAGCCTGGCTGCTCGCTGGAGCACTGAGGTTTCTGGCAGCAGTCGTGGGGATGTCATCAGGTAAAGCCCATTAGCGGAGCCAGCGAGGATATCCGCAGAGCGCCGAAACCCGGGGCGGTGTTAATTGTTTTGAAGTTTGCCGCAGACGGGGCGGGACTGACGGCGAGCGAGATTAGTCGACGCCAGAACGCGGCTAACGTGCGTTTTATCCCCTGCAGATCTGTCGGACTCCACATTGTCTTACACTGAAACCGAGGCTGCCAGCTCATCAAACGCAACACCGGGGGAATTCTCAGGTGGGTGTGTTCGTCCAGTCAGTCTCTTCATGATGATGTTGTTTGGATCCGCCAAAGACATCCCACAGAGTAATTAATGGTAATTAAAAAAAAACTGTTTTGCAGAGCGAGTCAGTCCTCACAGTTTCTCAGGGAAGTTTTTGAGTTTGATCGTTGAAGATGCCTTCTGCAGAACTATATTCTGGCACATGAAAGTGAGTTTGTGTGCAACCAGACGAATCACATGCAGGGAGCCCGCGAGTCGTTTGTAAGCTGCTGTCGAATGCTGCTGTGATGCATCGTCTCGTCAAAGAATGACTGTGTTATCACAGAAAACGCGACTTGAGAAGTGGCTCCAAATCATTGTGTCATGTGAAAATAGCACAGCAGAATCTTGTCTCTTGTCTGCGTGTATCCAAGTGTCCAGGTAAAATAAGGGCCCCGTCACTTCCGTCTCACCTGCAGTTGAAACGGATGGCCGAGTACTGAAGTGCTCGTTGGAAATGTTGCTTTCAAATAAGATGCGTCGTCCGGGCCGGCGCCTTCGTGCATGCTGGTTCATGTCAACGTCGCGTTCGTGCCTTTAAATCAGAACATCGCGATCTATAATTCACCGTCTTGGAGCGCGGCAGTAACTCTGCTCAGTGTTGCGTCACGGCGCTCGGCGTCCGGCGTGGACGGGGTTAAAACGTGTCTGCGAGAAGGAGGCATAACTCTTTAGTGTGCTTTCGACAGCTCCAGCGCCGCTCTCTCCGCTCCCCGTCCTCCACGGCCTTTCTGGATGAATACGCCAATCGCTGCGAGGCCACTGCATTTTGATGTCGCTCCTTATTCCGTCTCATTAAGTGCCATTACCAACAGTTGGAGCCGTAAAGATAAAGGTCTCATTGTGATCGCTGCGGAGGTTCAGTGGGGCGTGTGCGCTGGCCTCAGAGGCGGCCTCCCCTCCTCTGTTTTTCTTTCAGAAATATTTGAGTGGGATCAAACTGTAATAAGATCCAAGCGAACTCAGAAACGCACGCACAGGCGCGCACGCACGCACACACATGGAACTCTATCTGTCACGGCTGCAGGGAGGGAACGGAGTCGTCCCTGTTAATGGGGCCACACCAAAGGAAGTGAGGAAAAACAGTCCCGTTCTCTGATTTTTTTTATTTATTTATTTTTTCAAAATGAAGCACTCCTTTTTCTCCTTGCAGAGTGAGAGAGTGAGTGAGTAAGTTTGCTCCCGTGCTGCCACCCTGGCCTGGGCTCTCAGCTTAGTGTTCACACTGTCATGTAGACAGGGGAGTTAGAGCAACCACTTCCTGTTTTAAAGTTCCAGTGTGTAAAATTTGGCTTGATTTAGGATTTTTTTTTTTTTATTGGTAAAAGCTGAACATACCGCCCATAAATACAGAAATAAAAGTGTATACTCACAGTACAGTGAAAGTAATTTGGGTTCTCGTACAGTTTTCATATTCATAAGAACAGACAGAGAGCAAGTTACAGGTTGGCTGCTGTCTTGCGCTGTCATTTCTAAATGAAGGCACTAAATGATGCCCTAAACAGGAAACCCGCTGTCAGGCGGGCTCCCTTAAAAATTTTACACACTGGACCTTTAACACTCTGTCCAAACTCGCGTCACCTTTTTTTTTTTATGTCATTTTTTAATATATGCTCCTCAGAATTGCACGGCTGTTGCCACTTTCATGGCCACCATCTGTCCAGATGTGACCGGACATTTGGAAACTCTACTGACCTAATTCCATTCCAGAATCTTCCTCGTGGTGGTTGAGTCTTGACCAGTGTTTGCCCTCCGCCCCGCCCCCCCCTCCCCCCACCACCCTGACACTGGAACTAAAACAAAGACATCAGCCTGAACTGTCTGTGTCTGTGTTGCTTGTTGTATCACTGCCGATGCGAGCCACTTCATAAGTCCACCTGACCCGCATGGCGTGGGATGGTTTTTATTAACGAGGTCGTGTTTCCAGAATGGAATGGCAGGAAAACTGTAGAATGTCCACGGTGGCCTGGAGTGACACCAGGGGAAGTCCAGTTAACACCCACGTGCAGGGTTGAACAGCAGAACTGTGAGATTAGCCTGCACTTAGGATCGCCTGCGTGACACAAAAAAAAGTTGCCACATCTCTGTTTGGATTTACCGGTAGAGCTACATCAGAATGATCAATAATTCCGTAATGGAGTGACTCATTGTGTGAAGATCATTATTATTATTATTACAAGTGACCTTCTGTAGCTATTAACACAACCAGTTAATGTGAGGCTTGTTATGAGTTGTGATGCGTGTTTTCTTTTTTATCGCCAATGGTCTGCAGCCAAGTAGCCAATCCACTCACGGCGCCTGGCAGCCTCTCTGAGGGATAATGTGGCGTGAATTTTCACATGTTTTGGTATGAATGGAGTTTAGTCCTCTGTAGTGTTTCTCTCTCTCTCTCTCTCTTTCATTTTTGGATTTTAAGAAGAAGGAAGGAACAAAAAAAAGTTAACCCCCCGGCCTCAGATGCCTGGAAAGCAGGCGGTTGTCCGTGGCTACCTGGCAGCAAAGTATTCAGTCGAGTCGCCCTCTCCGCCCCCCCTCCCCCCGCATCGCCGACCCCTCCCACCTCGTCCTTCTCCTCCCCCTCCTCCCAAGTACACATGCTGTCACCACCTCAGCGTGGCCCGGCGACACTCCCTGAGTCAACAAATGAGGGGCTTGTCAGAGCGCGCACCACAATTCCTCAGAGACGCTGGTGAGCCAGGAGGATCTGGAACACGCCGGGCTTTGGTTTCTTCCGACTGTGCTGCTGCTGCCTGCAACCGACCGGAGTCCAGAGCCCGGAGCCCAGCATTAGCAGTGTCACTATCGGCTGCTGGAACTCTGGGAGAAAGAGAGAGAGGATAACCCGGAATCAACCGGGGGGTGTTTCCCAGTGGTTGAGCTGAATTTCTTGCTGTTAGATTTTGTTTTTTGGAGGGGCTGGGGGTGGTGGTGTGTTGCACTTAAATTACTATGTAATTGGCTTAAAGTTTTGTCAGGAGCAACAACACACCAGCGTCTTGATGAGTGTGTGTGTGTGTGTGTGTGTGTGTGTGTGTGTGTGTGTGTGTGTGTGTGTGTGTGTGTGTGTGTGTGTGTGTGTGTGTGTGTGTGTGTGTGTGTGTGTGTGTGTGTGTGTGTGTGTGTGTATAACAGGGTTAATTGGAGCAAGACCTAGAGCCTGAAGGTCCCCTGTGACCTATGATTTCCCATTCAGCTCCACAGTTCCATAGTTTAAAGGTCCCCTATGGTGTCCACTTTCAGATCTTTATTTTTCAGTGGAAAAAGCCTCGCCCCATTAAATGATCCAAAAATGCGGCAGATCTCCTAGAAACAGCCTGTTTCGCCCTCTGTTAATGTCCTCTCGCTGGAAGCGCTTCATTTCTTCCCGGCCTCAAAGGGCAGAAGAGACGCATGGTTTGGGATTTTGGCGCTAACTCGGGCTTAAGCATCATTGTCAATTGTGACATCACTAAGGGCTGATTTCCAGTACTTCCTCTCTGAGAAAACGGAGCAAGCGCCAGGAGTAAAGGACTTCTTTGTGGGGAGTTCCCCGACTGGCTGAAGAAATGCACAATTCTTCATAGTATTGGACCTTTTGCACGCTTCCGCCTTGAGCCGGCTGGTGGTCCTGGACACTGTGAATCTCAACCACCCCCCCTCCATCTCACAGCTCACCGTGTAACGCGAGTCGCACCGGATCCCGACTCTCCACTTCTTAGGCACCGACAAGCAAAGCTCTCAAAAGCATGTCTGGGGGGCATGAAAGTAGATGGGTGGGGTACGCTCAAGTCATCAACCACAGTTTGCTGCCCGGGGCGACACAAATACCTGCTGAACATTCTTCTGTGTCACACAATGGCGGAATAAACATAGAGGGAGGGGTTGATTGGCCCGATAAGCTTGTTTTACCGCAACACCCAGTATCGTTTGCGTTTAGCTGCACTTGCGCAACTTTTTTATTTTATTTTATTTTATTTATTTTTTTGGGGGGTGGGTGCATTGATATGGGATGTCCTGTAAAAAAAAAAAACACTTTAAAAACTAAAAAAACTATCATTTTCGCGAATGTCTCGGTGTACGTTACATATTAGCAACGTGTGACTACATGTGTGTGTTCTTGCGTCATGCGTGGAGAAAACGAGGCACGGGCCGGCTTGTGGCCGTGTGTTTGGACGAGGGAATGCACAAAGTCTGGCCGCACACCTGCTTCCTCGCCCGGTGGGCCTGGCCCTGCGCTCATCACACTGGAGCCCTTTGAAGCAGGTCTCATTGCTTCCTGTATGACTGTCTGATGGTGTGTTTTTTCCCCCCTACGCGTTCACTTTATTGTGCCCGCTGACGTTGTCTCTGCCACTGGCTGCTCTTTTATGAGCTCACTGCTTCTTCATTCCAACGCTTCTCTGGCGCAGCCCTCGCTCTTTCTTTTGAAGGGGAATTTGCTATCGCTAAATAATAATGGAGTCTCCGTATATTAATGGAGACCAGGCCTGGGTATCCTTGAAAATGTCACGAGACAAATACAATGCCAATTTCAAGACCCTCATTTTGAAAACTGGCTCCAGAACATACTTTTTTTTTTTTTTTTTTTTAAATACCAGATGTTTTAACGGAAATTTGAACAACAACATAAAACACATTGTCCTGATTTTGCTGGTTATTCAAATCAGGATTTCCTCCAAATGTATTTGCTTTATTCCCGTCCTTTTGCCACTGCATCCATGGCACATATGTTGCCTTTTGCAGGATTTGGATTGACAAAGTGGAGCCACACTTCAGAATGGCTCACTCTCACTTCACCAAAGTTCATGCCTTTCCAGTGTCACCAGATCACCAGAGACTTTGGGTCATTTACATTTTGCCAACTGACTACTGGTTCGCAGACGCGAAGAGTGACTTTCTTGAATATCGGACTTTGGCCCCTGAAAGATGATTTATTGTTTGATATCCAATCGGATTGGAGCATTTCGGTCGGTGCCACAAACGTATCGAAGTTTGGTGCCCAGGCTTCCCCCTCCCCCGCGTCAGCGTGTGTATTGATATCAACAATATTTATGCTGAATGACTGATGCTGGCCATTCCCCTGGTTCAGGCCATTGTTAGACGGTGGCTCCAGTCCACCCACATTCTTCAGTCAGCAGAGGTTGTGTCCTCAGTCAACCAAGTGGAATTTCTGTGTGTGTGTGTGTGTGTGTGTGTGTGTGTGTGTGTGTGTGTGTGTGTGTGTGTGTGTGTGTGTGTGTGTGTGTGTGTGTGTGTGTGTGTGTGTGTGTGTGTGTGTGTGTGTGTGTGTGTGTGTGTGTGTGTGCTCATATCGGTTGATCCGTGTGAGTGGAAACCATTCGTCAGATTTGCCTGATCAGGAAAGCAGAGGGTGCACAGAGGTACCCGTATGAGTTTGAGACTGTCTGACTTGAGCGCTTTGAATGCTCATCACTTTGAGTGCAAACATAATCAGATGGACATCTGATCAAGAAATTAGGTCAAACTAGAGTAGGCCAATGACAGAAACTGATGGAACGAACGTCACCGGATTGACCATTGTTTTGATTGAAATTTTGTTGTAAGGGAAAAGTTCATGGGCCAGAGGGGTGACAACTGCATGAGGCTGTCCATCCACATGCCTCCTTCTTCACTAACACTCCTCCATCACTTCTCCCCAAAACAGAAATACAAAAATACAAAAATTCCCAACCTGCTCCAAAGCTCTGAGCTGAACATTTTCCCAGTGCAAGTTCTCTCTATCAGTTTGTTTCCATGAAGTGAATAGCAGTTGAAAACGTGTAGATGTGTGCAAAGACCACCATCAGTCTAGAGCCCATTTGAAAAACAAGGAAAAGGTGCAATTTTACTCGGTAGAAACAGACAAAAACAATTGGAAAAACAATTCTTGAGATCCAGCAGGTAGTCGGGGTTCCCACCCAGCAGTCTGGACGTCTTGTCTGCAAGGCGGCTGCTGTGTCAGATCCACTGTGGTATCGACTGACCCTTCCAGGCAGAACAAAGTGGATAAAAGCGGAAGGACCTTCAGTCACAGACTGATTTCTGTGGGAAATGAATGTACATTTTTTCCTTTTTCTTTTTTTTTCTCTTTTTGCTCTCCCGAAAGGCATCCGGAAAATGTTTGTCATACGCTTTCTATCTGTTCGCCCCGCTGGATTATTGTTGGATCGGGTGCATACTGACACGGGCTGACATCCAAGAGCAAAAAGCAGCAAATTAAATTGCGTCGTCGATACCAATATCTCGGTCTGCTTCTCGTCTGCGTCAGGGAGACGCCGGCTCTGAGGAGTCTGCGGCCGTTTTTTCCTCCGTCTGCGTCAGACGCTGCTGGTCAGGGGTGGAGAGGGGCAGGGGGGGGGGGGGGGGTTAAATTTATGGAATAATAATTAGACGGCTTCATCAACGCATGTGATCCCCCGTCCCGATGGACGTCGATGGAGCGTGCCTGTTGATGGGGAAGGCATGTGATTCCACTTATGCTGGGAACTAATTAAAAAGCATATCAACGCATCAGAAAGACTTGCGGCCGATCACACCTCTAATTTGCCCCGAGCCGTGCGTCTGCTGCCCGGAGGAGAGCCTTCACTCCGTCGGCCTCTGCGGCTTCGGCAGTTTATGGATCGCCTTTTGAAGTTGTGGCTCTCTGTTTTTTTCTTCCTTCCCCTCTCTCTCTCTCAAGCACCCACAATGCTGACTATCATAACATGGGTGACATCATCCGCTGATCAGCTACATCCGCAGGCGAATCCTAATTTGTAGCCTGGCTGACCGCCGTATATTTAATTGTCGAGCAAATGGCTTTTTTTTTTGTCAAGTTCCGTATTTTTGCGGGCTCACTTTTTTAACTCTCGTTTGACACACACAAATATGAACACGCACGCACACACACACACAATTCTTTATTTAGTTATTTCTGGTTATCTTTATTTGTGTATTTATGTCTTTTCCCCTCTATTTTTCTTCATTATTTACTTAAACTTTTCTGTGATTCTGTCGTAATGTCTGGCTTTTGTTTATGCCACATTATTGTGTTTGGTTGCCCCTTTGGTCGCCCTCTCTATCCCTCTCTCCTCTCATGCTCTTCACTTAGTTTCCCCTTCTTCTGGTGGTGGTGGAGCTACCTGGACAGCTGGGTAGCTGTCCAATCCTCTCCAAACAGCCCCTCCCGCCGCCACCTAATATCCACTCACATTCGTACGAGGCAGTGTGGGTTAAGTGTCTTGCCCAAGGACACAACGACAGAGCGGGATTTGAACCGCCAACCTTTTAGTCATTGTGACAGTTGTCCAGACGGGACCAAAAGACAAAAAAGAACCAAAAAGAACCTCTCTCGATGCACCAGCCAACGTGCAACAGGAGTCGACGGGCATGTTTGCAATGCCCACCCCCCAGCCCCACACACACACACTACCCGTGATACCCCCCACCCCCAGTCCCTGCCGAGCGATTCAGCCCGGAGCTTCGTCTCCCCCTGCAGCACTGGCACGCGGCCTCAGGTTTCCACTGCGAGCTCGCAGCCTTTCCCAGCGCCTGGCCGCCCACACTCCCTCAGGAGCCCCCAGTGCTCCAGGATACGGGATGTGGAAATAATGTGACTCGAGTGCTTCCACCCTGCCTCCCGAAATCAGGTTTTTGCGGATTGTTTATTTGAGGGGAAGGAGGCCTCAGACAAACATCCTGTTTTAAAAAGCGCTGCCTGGGTTTTGTAGCCGAGCCGGGGCGATGGATTGCCCCCTTCAGACGGCAGTGGGGCGGAGGGGGAGACTGAGGAATGTTGAAGAGAAGGCCAGCACCTCGGGAGGACACGAGGGGACTCTGGTCGTCCGTTTGTCATGTCCAGTTTGTCCATTTTAAGCCTTGCGGCCGCACATCCTGCACGGTCTGTGGCTGTGTTCTGGGCTGCGGCGTGTCGGGGCCTTTTACCCAACAGTCCCCGTCTCAAGTATCCGTTCCTGTCCTGGGAGGCCTGCTTCCGTTTCCCCTTACGTAACACGCCGCGGACGTAGAAAAAGAGCCATTGATAAGAGTGATAAGGCCATTTCTCATTCTCCCTTTTCTCAGCATTGTTTTTGCGAGCGCCGCGACAGAAATGCACTTTCAACTTTTCATCCCGGAGTTCGGCCGCTGGGGATCTTCCAGGCCCCGAGTCCCTGCACACTTCAAATGACCTGTTGACTCTTTCCGATCACATGTTTATTGTTGTGCGTGGAAGGGTGTTGTGTGTGTGTGTGTGGCTTTTGTAATTCCTTTATTTATTTTTTTCCAGTTTTGGTCGTTTCCCACCGTCAACAAGGTCTTCAAACTATTCAAAAGGTGTTTGGCCCCGTTTCCATTTTGAGGGTTTAAAGAGTTTTAAAAGCCACACCCAAAACTGAAAGCATTAAAGCACAACTACATCAGTCCTCGCGAATGTGTACTGCAGAGAACTGAGAGTACTTTTTTGTACTGTATTGTACAGCATACTGGGGAAGGTTTTTGGTTAAAACTTGGACGTTGCAAAGTAATGTGACCGCTCCTCACGGAAATGAAAGTGATGCTAATCTGAGGCCGCCTTTAGCTGGGAACCTGCTAAAAACAGAAAAGTCTTTCTTTTGTGTCCTTTTTGTTGACGTGGTTACCTGAGAACACTGCAATTTGCCTTCCAGGCTGGTTGTGCCATCATTTTGTGTTAATTCATTCAGGGCGATTATGAACCACAAACGTGGGAAGCTGTATCTCCCAATGACGATACCAGTCATCCAGTCATCCAGTCATCCAGTGTCCGGCGGGAAGTGATTCACATGTTGAAGATTGTGGCGTTTCATGCGTAGACTTGCAGCATAGGGGAAAAAAAGGGGGCTTAGATAGATTTAAAGTCCAATTACATGACAACAGGAACTAGCTTGATAAGATTAGCATATACTGTAAGTGTGTGTGTGCGGGTGTGTGTTTGTGTGTGCATAGTTGCTGTTGTTTTAACTGACTGCTTCCAGTTCTGTACAAACACCAGAAGGCTGTAACGTTTGCCCCGTATTCTACCTTTGCGAACAAAGCCAGTGAGCTAATCTTGTCGTGTGCCCGGGGTGGGCTGCCGTCGCCATCTTCCCTTCCTTCACACTGCAACCCGCACCAATGGCTCTATTCATTCAGCTCAGGGGCACAAGGTTATGGCAACAAATAAAGAGTGTGCAATGCCATTAAAAATGTAAGGAATGTCCAACTGTTGGTTTAGTGTTTTAGTGCGCCTCCACTCAAGGCTGAGAGGGGGGAACAATACCGCATTTGAGCCGGCCACTGTAAATGTGCTGGCCTGGCAAGCAGTTTGCAGAGGAGGTGCCAGTTGCGGACGCTGTTGATATTTTCTGACCATTTCACCCGCAATTATAAATCCAGACACTGGCCTTGGCCGGCTGTGATTTAGTCCTGTGGTCTGATTGCTGGCAAAAATAGATTTAAGATGTTTTTTTTTTTTTTTTCCTTTCCCTTCCTTCCTCCCCAGAGGAGCGTTGACAGTTGTGCCTGAACCTATGGCTGTCAGTATTTTTAAAACTCAGAATAGCCGGGGCATTCTTTGAGCTTCCAGAATGCTGCGTGCGGATTAACTGTTGGGGCCTGGGTCGCTCAGCGTCTCTGCGCGGGCCTTTTTACTGCCTGGCTGCTCATTGTTGTGTAGTGGCTGAGAAGTAAACTCACAGCGTGTTGTGGCCCTGTTGATTTTTCTACAGCACTGGTTTCGCTCTCTCTCCGTGTCTTAACTTTACCGTCATGGAGATCCACATGTATGAAGCTCTTTGTTGCCAAGTTGGGTAGCGGAGCTATTTTGATCCTGTGATGCTGCTTCTGAATGAGTTTCTGTTTGAGGGGTATCAGTTTGGGTCAGGCTTGTTTTAGACCTCTATTGTAGCATGTCTGATTAGCAATTAAATGAATCGTTCAACTCAAATCAAGCTTGACCGGTTGTGTTTTCCAGTGAAATTTTGCACGTTACTGGTCATAACATCCGTTATTTTTACGCCCCGGTGATGTTCTGCTGTGGGAACTATAGTCCCCAATCCCAGCCTTTCGCAACGCGTGTTTCGCTTACATTTTTCGCCTATTTGTTTGCCTTTGTGGAGGCCGGGTGTCTCGGCGTGCGCAGCCAGGCAGTCGGACTTCAGGGTACGGTTTAGATTAGAGGTCTGGCTGTAGCTTCCCCCTCTTCCCCTCTCTGTGACTGCCAGCACATAATTTACTTAATGAAATCCTGCCATTCCCTTTAGCTTCAAGATTCCTTGCAGATGTTGACAGGGAAGGACTTTGTGAATTATTGAAAATGTTCACTCCTGCATTTTTAATGAATGTCTTGCCTGTTGCAAACGGGCCGAGTCGCCGGGCGACGGAGGAGAGGAGGAGGTGGAGTCGTCTTCATTTGTGGTGCTGGCGTGTCTGGAGGCCCGCCGCCGTGTGGCTTACAGTTCCGTGTGTTGTGATTGAAACAGAAACTCCGGTGCCACATTATCCTGACAGAACACATTCTTCTTACGGACTCTGATCCACCGGGCCAATCAATAGGAAACCATTGTTTGAACAGCAACTCTCTGTCCATCATCAGCGGTGCGCCTCCCAGCCTGCTGGAAACCAAATACCCGCCTTTCGCCTTAAATTAGTCGGACTGATACAGATTATGATAACAGAGTTGCTTGTGTGCTGCTCATTTGATGGTCCTGCAGTCTGAAATTTCCACTTCCACTTTCCCTTATGTGTCAGAAGTGAAACCTTGGCATTGTCTCCTGGCATTACCGTTTGGAAAATGTCAAAACATTGCATTTCTGGAAATTAGCCCATTGTAATGTCAAGTAATTACAGCACACCTAGCTAGTCGCTAGTTCAGCAGATGCCTCTCTTGTGGCCTGGTAGACGAAAAGAACATTTTCTTATTATTTAAGAAATAACATTTTCCGTGAAAATCCTGAATGATATCGAGAAATGTAAAACCGCCCACGCGAAACTCAATACTGCCAAAGAAACGCAGCAATAATGGAGCATGCAGCTAAAAAAATTTTTTGCAATGTAAACAAGGAGAGGAGAAGTACAAGAAGAAGAAGGAGAAGATGGCGGTCAACGTGATTGTACGGGATGTTACAGTGGACAAGTTCGACGAGAACAACGGCAATACTGTAATCCAGGTTGAGAGGTTTCCATTACCATTTTTTTTTATTGCGATATTTAGGTTTTGCGCCATTCTAGGTGTAATGGAAATGCAGCTGTTGATATGCAAGGGTAACTTTTAGGGATTTGATCAGTCTGTAACCCCCCTTTTTCAAGGATTAGGTTGTCACCCGTTAACTTTTCCTGATACTCCTCAACTGTGGACGTTCTCCTCCCAGCAGACATCCCAAAGCTTTAACTAGAGCATCAGCAGGAAAACAAAACGGGTTTTGCCCAAAGGCTTCAAACAGAGGGCTAAATGCAAGCTGAAATCCGCCTTTGCTCTCCAGCGAGGCCTCACGCCTGCGTTCACACGAAGGTTTCGGCTCTACTGGGGTTCCTTGAAAGACGAGAAGGAAAGACCACCTTCCTGCTCGCACCCACCCAACCACCCTCCCGGCCCAGCCCCGCCCCCAGCCCACAGGCCTAACCAGAGTAGGAAGTCGGGAGGCACAGCGAGGGGAGGGGGAAGCTCAGGAATGCGCCGGGTCTCCTGCACTCGAGCGGCGCTCGCTGCCTCCTTGGCACCGAGCTCGAGTCCTCGAGCGCGCACGTATGTGCACGTCCGCGCCTCTTTGCACGTCTGCGAGCGGATAGGTTGTAGGGCAGAACCGCTTGCAAGTGTGACGCGGCCCCCTTGTCTCCCCTCTAGCAGGACTCCCTGTAGGGCCCTCACCCATCCTCTGCTGTGACACACACACACGCACACACTGGCACACGCAGAGCGACGCTCCAGGAGGAAACTCTTGAGGAAGTGAGCGCCGCTCTTCGCTCTTACTCACCCGTCCAGACGGCTCCTTCTCGTTAGCCTCCGCCGTTTCCTGCTGACTTCACCACCACCACCACCACCCCCAACACACACACACACACACACGCACACTCACCCCCACCCCACCCCACCCCAGTTCGGAGATTCAATTTGCCAATTTCGTGCGTTGTCTACGACCATCTCGCGCTCCCCCCCCCTCACCACACCGTCCTTTCCTGGTGGGGTCGTCCCGAAAACAGACGCAGAAGGAAAGTGCAGAGGAAGCGGATGACAATGTAAAAAAAAAAAAAAAAAAGGGTTCCCCATTGTGGGCCGGGGCAGGATTGCTGGCTGGGTGGCTGGGTTCAGTTTCACTGGCTCCCACAGTGTTATCTCCCAGCACCCTCTCTCTCGCTGTCTCGCTCTCTCTCTTGCTCTCTGTCTCTCTCTCGCTAGCTGCGTTTCCATTACCCCTAGAATTGCGCGAAACCTAAATATCGCAATAAAAAAAGCTGCTCATGGAAACACCTACACTTCGAAAAACCTCTCAATTATCCCTGAAAGGTTGTTTATGCTCTCATGAGGTGTTTTTTTTCAGACGTGTCGATACAGAGGTAGAGTCTATCACAGAAGTGTCATAGAAACACTTTTTTCACAGTTACACGTCACGTGCAGGGTCACGTGACCAGTTCACTTCAAGTGGAAATGGCGTAGGAGGAGACGGAATATTTTTTACAAGTAATCAAAGGGAAAAATATAACAATCGTTCTTGACAGCAAACAAACGTAAACAAACAAAAGCAAACGTAATTCTCATCAGATCTCGCTTATGCGCTTCGCACCATTCAGTGGAAACGCCTGCAAATTGCAATTGTACTTTGTCAAAATTTTAGAAAAACTGTAATGGAAATGTAGCCCCCCCCCCCCTCTGTCTTTCTTTCTTTCCCTCCCTCTGTGCGTCTGTCTCTTTCCGTCAGCAGGGGAAAGGCCAGACCTCGGGGTAGGGAAAAAGAAAATCTATAGACACATAAGAGGAGCAGCCGGTTAGCATGTCGGTCTGATAAAGCCCACTTTGATGGCAGCGATAGCCCAGACGCCAGTCTAAATGCGGCCCGCTCAGGGCCTCGGGAGTCTGTGAGAAGCATTGTCTGCGCAGTTAAAGCTGTAATATACTCTGCACAGGAAGGGGGAGGGAAAGCTCTCTTCTGCGGCGCAAAAAAATAATTTCCTCAACGCACCCACACACTTTCACACACGCACTTTCACACACACACACACACACACACACACACACACACACACACACACACACACACTCAGACTGTGTTGATTGTTCTCATACCCCCCTCCCCCACCCGCTGCAACACCAACAGCCTCCAGCTTATCAGTTCACCGTTCTCGTCTAATACAGGCGTGGGCAAACTACGGCCCGGGGGCCGTATGCGGCCTGTTAAGCCTATAAATGCGGCCCGTCGAATTCGAAGTAATGATATTTATTGTAAGTAAGTCATAAAATAGCTGTATTTTATGCTAAATGGGGTGGGGCTTCAAATCACACATTTTGTTGTCACTTTCATTTTCAGGTTAATTTTCAATTGACATTGAAGCACGTGTTTTCAACATATCCCACAATAGATGTTTTTTCTCCTATGTGGAGGTGGCTCACCAAAACTCTCCATCCATCTGCTGCTGCTCCGGCCCCCTCCGTCAAATTATAGAACCCGTTGTGGCTCCACCAGTCAAAACGTTTGCCCACCCCTGGTCTAATAGCTGGAGGGGAGAATCAAACCCTGAAGCCGAGGTGGCAGAACGCTGCTCCCCTCCACTTCTCTTTCCCTTCTTGCTCTCCTCGCTCGAAGGCAGAGGAGCTGTCTTTTTTTTCCCCCTGGAGGCTTCCCCTCCTCTGCACAGTGTCGGGGGGAGGGAGTTCTCCTGCGCTCCCCGCTCTCGGATCAGGACAGATGAAGCGTAACGGAGGTGGCCCTGCAGCCCGGTGGGGAGACGTTAGCGCGGAGGGGAAGCAGTTGTTTGTCTGCCTGTCCGTGACCCTCGGCCTCCCATTCATCTCACTCCAAGGCTGCGGAGCCATGTTTACCCCCGGGGCAGCGCTCTCTCTCCCTCTCTCTCTCTCTCTCTCTCTCCTCCTGCGTCTCCCTCTTTCTCACCCTTTCTTCACCCCCACCCCAACCCACTGCCTTTTAGCAACGCCGCCCTTTAAAAAGCATTACCAGAGGGAGCGTCGAGGACGGCCGTCGAAAAGGTTTTTCGTGCCCGAAAATCTTTGTGTACTTAGCGGTAATTACCCCGACTCTCCCTCAGAGTCCAAAGGAATTCACAGCGGGGTGCGGCGGTGGAAAGGGCTCCGGCCACTAAAAGTTGCGATTAGCTCTGGTGAGCAAACGGCATGTTAAGTCCTCTGCAGGGAGAAAAAAATAAGAAGCTAGGTGATTGGTTTCTTGTCCCATTAATATCTGGAGAGGTGTTTTGCCAGTAAAACACTTTCCGCACATGAACGCAGCTGTAACCCAGTACGTAATTGGCAGAGGTGGCAAATTATTCAAATTCGTGTAAAGGATTCTTATCCTTTACTTAAGTAAAAGTAAGAAAGTACAGGTTCGGAAGTGTATTTAAGTAAAAAGTTTTTCTTTTTTCCCACTAATGAAGCAATACGTTCTTTTATGATTTTAAACAGAATTTATATCTTTTAAATACTAAAGTAACCTGCATGTTTTTCCAATGTACATGGTAGAAAGTACAGATATTTGTGTACAAATGTCGGGAGTAAAAGTGAAAAGTCTTCCGTCGAAAGAGATGCAAGTAAAAGTATTTTTACTTTGTCACTTACCACCTCTGGTACTTGGATTGCAGAATTGGAAATAACGTTGTGTTCAAAAGTCTAACAGTTTAATCAAGCAAACCACAGAGAAATGGCCTGTTTCTCCCGCTGTTAGCGCACCCACTGTGTTTCCCTTCACTTTGTCGTTCCACGTTTTTCGCCTTTTTGTGGAAACTTGGAAGCGGCCGTGCGTGCAACACGCTGTGTTTGTTCTCGGAGCCGATGTCCTGCTCTCAGCTCCTCCAATCAGACAGGACACGGGGAAGCAGAAAAATCAACATTTTGACATGGTCTCCATGGCGCTCGTGCCTTGTTGTGAAAATCAAGCTATGAGAACATCAAACGCTCCGTGCTGCAGGAGATCTTTGTGCTCTGCTCCTCGGCCACTGCCGCAGGTCACGCGCGGCTACAGGGCTCCCCTTGTAATATTCGACAAGTGTGAGTAACGCATGCTTTGAGGTGTTGTAATATTTGCCGTTATTTCTTCAAGGAGGGACAAACACAAAGTCCTGCTATCATATTATTTGAACTCTCCTATCTGCCTCACCCAAGTATTTCCCGTCGCTCGTGGAAACCGTCGTCGCCCTCACCGCTTTCAGATCTGCACAACTTTGCCGACTCTTTTTTTTTCATCACTTTGTGTCTGGTTATATAAGGAGGTAGAGCTGATTAACTCCCTCACGTGTTTGGGGTACGTCCCCCTGGCTGTGGCATTAGGAAGTGCAAGATGTGACCCCCCCCCCGCCGCCGCCGCCACAAGCGGGGAGACTGACACTAAGAGGAGAGGTTTTTGAGAATAAAATAACAATAATAACATGCACTACTATTCTAATGGGTAAACTAAGCTGTTGAAAGGTGGTGGGGGTTAAATGGATGCAGAGCACTGGTAATTGCTCCCAGCCCATCACGGCTCCACCCCAGGCAGTCCCTCTGAAGGCAGCGTGGGGGGGACAGCAGAGCCTGGGTCTCTCTGCTGTGGTTCCGGGGGGGGGGAGGAAGAGAGACATCCTCCCCTTTAAAGCGTCACAACACCAAACTGCAAAACGAGTTGTGAGAAAAAGTCGAGCCAGGCTGAGTTTCAGGCAATCGGCAGAGAAACTAACCAGATGCACCGATGGCTAATTGCTGCTGGTTTGGTGTGAACGCAGCCCCAATCATGATTGAGTTTCTCACCGTGAAAAGAGAAAAAAAAGGACCTCCGTACGCCACCTTTGACAAACGTTGTTATTCCGTCGAAATATTTCAAAAGGAAAATAAGATCAGGTTGAAAAGTGGCGCCCCCACCCCCCACCCCCCCACTGGGCTAATGGACCCCGTTTGCTGATGGCTTTTCACTTTAGAGGGACTGTTTGGATAGCGCAGCCCAAACAGTCTGCACAGTTTTAAGATCGTAATGAGTCAACCCCCCCCCCCCGTCTTGAATCCCTCACCTCAGCACCCCCCCTACCCCGACACACACACACACACACACACACACCACCCCCGCCCAAGCACACGAGTTGAGGAGAAAAACACAAACATATCCCCCCCGCCCGCCCCCACCACCACCACCACCCACCCAACCTCGGAGCAGACGCATGTGCGCGCAGGCACACGTAGACGGCGGAGCACAACAGAGCGGACAGGAAAAGGCCTGGCTGGCGGTGCGTTCATTGTCTTCCCTCAGGGCTCGGGCTTTAGGATCTGATGCATTTTTAACCTTTGTCCCCGCTCGTTCCTCTTCCTGGTCCTCGCAGCCTCGCTGGCTACCTCGGGTTCCAGGCTACGTGTGAAAGCCTGGACACTCCTGACCAAATTGTTTTGGCTTTACCCCCCCCCCCCTCTCCTCTCCCCCCCCAACACACACACACACACACACCACCCCCCCCCCCCCCCATACCCCGACCTCCTCTGAAAAGAGACGAGATGGCAGCCATTTGGTCCTTTGTGTCGGCAGTGCGCGCTTCTAGAGAGAGCGAGTTTTCACCTTGATGTGTGGCCTCCGTTGGATTTGAGACAATGGAGGGCCGTAAACAAGTTGGGGCTGAGTTTCTTTGTGCGGCGGAGCAGCGCTGGAGGAGGGGGGGGGGGAGGAAAAAAGAAAAGGGGGAGAGAGGGAAAAAAAAAGCTGAGCTCAGAGTGGAGGAGCTGGAGTGTGGAATTCACTAATGGCACATGCATGTTGGGGCCCCTGAAGCGAGGGGGTCATTTCAGCCATCAGTGTGTGCGCAAACACACAGAGAGCTTGTCTGCGGCTCCCCCCACCCCCGACCCCGACCCACCCCCCCACCCACCCCAGCAGGCATTTCTTTTAGCCGGCCGTGTCGCCGGCCGCTCGACGTTTTTCTGCTAATCTTTGTATAAACTTCACCCGCGTGGGTCGCTCTCGCAAGAGGTTCCGTTCTGGTCGGTTGGGGGTGTGGGTGTGGGTGTGGGTGGGGGCGGGCGGTTCTGTTGCCACATGGTTGTGAGACGCTCCACCTTAAAGGCGTTTGTTAATGGGGCGGGCAGTCATTAAGCCCTGAGAGCACAGGGACTGAAAGGAATGAGGCCACAGGCCCAGGCTTTAAATCCTCTGTGCCAATAGACTCTCTGAAGCAAAATAATGGTATCACTCTGTGTGTGAGTTAATGGGAGCTGATAGCATGAAGGCGGGGGGGGTCAGCGGGTCACGGGCTCGCGCTAAGTTGTCAGGGAGCTGAATGCCATCCGTGGGCCCGCAGCAAGGGGGGAAGAGCCGGGTGGTGGTGGTGGGGTTTTGTGGACCCCCCGCCTGGCCTTCTCCCGTCACCCCCACCCCACCCCTCACCCCCCGGTGGAATGCGAGGGAAGCAGAGCGAGGGGGGGGGGGGGGGTTGGAGGGGAGCCCTGGTTTTCCAGGAGGCGGAAGTGAGATCATGGGAGTCCGACGCTGCCGAGTCCCCTCGCCGGGGTCCGGCGGTGAAAAACCCAAATGAAGGAGCTGATTTACTGGACGCAAGCATTTGGGGGAGGAGAAGCAAAGCAAATGAAAGGATTTTTCTTTTCTGCCCCTGTTTGAAGGACGAGGAGCCTCTTTTTTTTTGGATTTGGTGATTTGGTGTCAAAAAAAGTTTGATTTTAAACTGTTGCCAAACTTTAGCTGTCAGCAGCAGGGGAAGCCTCAGTGGCCACTGCATAGTTAGGAGTTTAATCATGACAATGCCCTCTTGAGGCAGGAAAGGAAACTGCAGGTCTTGAATTGTTGCGACCTCGCTATACTCTCCCACCCTCCCTGATATGTATAGTGTGCGCGTGTGTGTGTGTGTGTGTGTGCGTGCGCGTGTATGTCCGACGGATGTACATATGCAGTGGTATTTATACAAGGCTTACATTTCAATACAGTGCCTCCTTCAGTATTTATAGTGTGGCCATCTGCTGTGAACAATAAAAAAGAGATCGTTAATCCCTTAAAACTCCAGCCTTCCTCTTCAGCGCCGCCGTTTGCTCTTTGTGTGAGTTTTCACTCAACGGCTGTCTCTCTCTCTCCCTCTCTCTCTCTCTCCCCCTGCAGATACCAGCGTGTCGCCGGACGCCCCCAAGCAGAGCCACTGGTGCAACGTGGCGTACTGGGAGCACCGCACGCGAGTGGGCCGCCTCTACACAGTGTACGAGCACTCTGTCAGCATCTTCTACGATCTACCTCAGGGCACGGGCTTCTGCCTGGGCCAGCTCAACCTGGAACACCGCAGCAGCACCGTCCAGCGCACGCGAGGCAAAATCGGATACGGCATCCTCCTCAGCAAAGAGCCGGACGGCGTCTGGGCCTACAACCGCAGCGAGCACCCCATATTCGTCAACTCCCCCACCCTGGACGTCCCCAGCAGCAGAACTCTGGTGGTGCGGAAGGTGATGCCGGGCTTCTCCATCAAGGTGTTTGACTATGAACGCTCGTACCTCCTGAGGCACGCGGCGGAGGTGGACTTCCTGGACGGACCCTATGACCCCAACAGTGTTCGCATCAGCTTTGCTAAGGGCTGGGGCCCCTGCTACTCACGGCAGTTCATCACCTCCTGCCCCTGCTGGCTGGAGATCCTCCTCAACAACCATAGATAACACAGACGACGGACCCCACACACTATCCCAAATATCATCTACCTAGATTTAATATAAAGTTTTATATATTATATGAAATATATATTATACTTGTAAATATGGAGTCATTTTTACAATGTAATTATTTATGTACGGTGCAATGTGTATATGGACGAGAGGAAAAAAAAACGAAAATGCACTTTGGCTTATATATTATATATATAAATATATATAAAGATAAAAGAATCTTTCAATACCAACTTGAGAAATTATTCAGCAAAATTAGGACAAGTCTGGATGTGGTGTATAGTTTTCATATACGATTAATATCCAGACCAAAAGCTAACACCATTCACACATTGATAATAAAGTATTCGCATAATAATCCTCTCTGCTTGGTCTTCATCATTAGCGCTCAGTCGCTAACAAATTCAGCCTTTCCCTCCTGTTTATTTGCAGCTTGTCGTAAAGTGTTTCCACATCCTGGGGGCATAATTATGCAGAACCGGTTGTTATTTGTCTTGAATGCCCCACATTGCGCACAAGTCACTTTACAGCTGTTTTCGCATGAGGATAAGTGTCTCTCGCCTGGAAACTAATTTCCTCGAAATGGGAAGTTTCCTTGACTGGTCAGAAACGATGTACTTAGACATAAAGTTTTGGATATCAGGACTCTGTGACGTCATCAAGGACACGGCATCTCCAACCAGGTGTCGGCTCAACGCCCTGAGACCACCTCACACTCACTGGGAAGATCCCAGCAGAGCATCCGTTTAGCTAAAGCTAAAAGCAAGTGTTTTCGTGGGAGGCTGTAATCAGAGGGCTAAATGTTGCTGTTTTCTGGAGAGCCGTAGAAATATTTTGATAATTAACCATTTGAAGGTGCCCCACTGGTGTCTTGGTCAAAAATGAAAAGAAAATGAATGCAATGTGGATCCTTCAACACACCATTTCACATTGAAGAAGATCCCTCCGGTTATGTGCAAGTTTAGAATTCAGTCGGGCTTCCACTCAAACGCTCACACACTATGGTGGAGGCGAGGTGATTTTATCAGTTCAAAGTCGTACATTGAAATGTCTCTGAAGGTTCTTTGGCTCAATGAATATTGTAGCTGGTTATTCAGCATCGAGTAGACGTTTATAAAGAATAGCCAGCTGATCCACATGTCCTTGAGGTCCTGAGAAGCCCCGGTAACGAGGCCCGAGGAGAGCCGGACGGGGGAGCGATGCGACAGTGTCGCAGGAAAGCGGACTGACCAAGCAGGACGCTGGTCCCCATCCAAAGGTGTTCCTACCCAGGAGCGTCACCACTGGCCATCCACCCCTCCTCTTCCCCCCTCGCGCAGCTCGTCTTACGGCGGACAGCGGTTTAGCTGACCCCGGGGCGCTGCTCCCTGAAACCGCCACAATGACGCTGGAATGCGCGCAAAGAAACCGAGCAGTTTTACAAGGCTGCTGGAATCTTCTAAAACTGCAGCCAAGGTGGATGTGGTTAAACTGGCTTCCTTCATAATTGCTGGTGTTGGGTTTGTCAGATTGGCGGTGGTGGTAGTGAGGGGGAGGAGGGGGGTGGGGGGGGCGCAGAAGTCTCTGCCAGCATTCAGCAATGGAGGCATTCACTAACTCCGGTTTAATGAGCGCTGAACTGAAGGATATAAGTTTTTTTTCCTCTTTTTTTTTTAAATCGGGGTCGAGACCTTGGGACCGTGTGGGCCGATCTTTCAGAAGTCGGAGAGCGGCGCGCTTCGGAGCGGAAACCCGGCGAAGAGGCGGGGTCACTTTTTTTTTTCTTCCAAACTCCGAAACGCTACTCTCTAATCGTGGGCGAATCCCGGCCCCGTTCTCCTCTCTCCGACAGCGGCTCGGAAAAAAAAAAAACTTGCCTCCTCCAGGCCCGCCGGCCCGCCTGGAGCCAAGACTGTGCGAGAGTTCAAACGGCAGAGAGGAGCGGCTCTCTCCTCGCTGCAACTGGGGGCCATTATCCCGCTGCTCTGTGCCTCTGTTATGGGAAAAAGGCCCACAGCACCACTGGAGAGGAACTGGCTGACAATTATGTGGGGCGGCGAGGAGCTAAGATGCGGTGGGCAGATTACACAAACCATCACTGAGGTATAGGAGGAGGGGTGTTGGGGGGGGTCTAATTAAACAGGGCTTTCAGGGGGATGGGGGGGGGGCAGCGGATCATGCGTGTGTGCGGAGGAGGGCGAGAGAAAGAGCCGAGGATGGTTCTGATTAGCAGGCCGCAGCCCTCCGTCGTCTTTAAGGAGGTTGTTCTCGAACCCGAGCAAGCCTTGTTTCGCTCCGCGCCGACAACAAGTCGTTTTTTTACGGGGGGACAGAGCAGCGCTGTGCCTTCGATGCAGGACTGCCTCGCGCGGATAAGTCTTTTTGAGCTGCACTGCTTTTTTTAAGGTCCGAATTTTGAAACCCTGTTATTATGGTTCCTGTCCTGCCAAAGCCTCAGTTGCATTCCTTTGTCTGCTGGCCTCTCCTGAGGGCCCCGTCGCTCAGCGTGCACAGTCGGCAACAAAGGACCGAGGGCTCATACGATGACAAAGTTCTCAAAAAGGTGTGCAGACCTGCAGAGCGTTTTTTTTGTAGTCTTAACACCAAAAAAGGTGGACAAGAGATCTACAGCTGAACTCGGTCATGGGGTGAAGATGCTTCTGCTCATAGCAGCTCTGGTTATCTGTGCAACAGAGGTGGAGAATGACCATTGTCAAGCAAGGGTGTTGGTGGCAGGATCCAAATGCGGACTCGGGCCAGGTTGCGGCGGGGTGGAGTGACTCTTTATTTCAAAAAAATAAAAACTCATGAGCTACATAATCACCAAATCCAAAATGGGAGGATAATGCCAAAAAAGTTAAACAAAATTGAGACATACTCACAGACACGGACCTTAACCTGAACTGGACATAGCTACAACATAGATAAGGCAACCAAGATGAGACAACGAGCTCGCCCAGACAAAGGGAGACGAGGACTATTGATACAACAGGGCAGGAGAATACAATCAAGCGCAAGACCGACAATGAAACACTCATGGGACAATAAAGGCATGAAAACAGTAAATTACCGAGACCACAATAGGAAACAAGACTATGAAAATCCATCCATCCATTTTCAATACCCACTTCCTCCATTCACTAAGGAGGAGCTCCCAGTTTACCTCACATACGTGTTTTTGGACTGCATGAGGGAGTCAGAGAACCCACACCGACACAGGGAGAACATACCAACTCCACACAGAAAGGTAACCGGCCTGGAATTAAACCCACAACCTTCTTGTTCTGAGGAGCAGCACTAACCACTGCGCCACCGTGTCGCCCTAATATCAAAGTAAAGCAGGAAATACAAAAATAATGACAACTAGGAATGCAAGAGTCGCCCTGTGGTGGGTTCCCCCAGTGCCACATTGGTTAAAACAGTCACTGACTTAAGCCTGGCGTTCACTTCTGCCACAGTGGACATTTCCAAGTTCTGTGTTGATGGACAAACCACCGTCATACACCAACACAGGTCTGGTGGTTGCACTGGAAACTTGCGAAACTTAGTTTATCGTCCTGTCCAATGGCTGTGTAGCATGAACATTGACTGTATATATTGATACACAGTTAAAGGGTATGACAGAGGAAGCAAGAAAGCTAACTACCAGAAATCACACGTTGAGCTGACCAATCACAGCCCATGACTTTAGGAGGTGCACATGACTTTATTCCAGGGTAGGAAGATCAGCATTGATCTACAAAAGAACTGAAGCTGTGACACGGTCATGTTGTACAGTCACGAGAAACAAAACGTCACAATGGCAAAAGTAACTGATCATTGGGTGAACCGCTTAACTACTGAATTAATGGAAAAAAACACCACAGGGTGAGAAAAAATTAGGAATTAAAGTGGGAATGAGGGCCATCGGGACTTCTTGATTAATAAGTGATACATAGGCTCTCTTACGCCTCGTCGGGTTAGAAAAGCAAATCGTTTCAGCTGTTCCCTGCAGGCGTCGGCGCAGCAAATTGATTCAGATGTTTAGTTTGGCGTAGGTTTTCACGTCAGCTGCACCTCCTGACACAGCCCTTCTGTTTATCCCGGCTTGGAGTCTGCCACAAGGGGGAGGCTGAAGGAGCGCCCCCTTGAGGCTTCATTTTGGATGTAACCTGGCTTGTGATCCCCGTAGCCGAAGTTTCAAGGCCGAAGCTCCACCTCCAGGGCAGGGGCGGAGCTAGGAGGCCAGTGGTGGCTGTGGCCACACCGCAGGGGGGTAATTTGATTTAAGGCCTTAAACTTCTACACTACAGCTTTTCGAGTCACATCTGTGTTGATTGATGCACAGTATCTTGTCTCAACATGTATTTCTGACTTGATGATTGGCCAGGATATTGTTCTTGGGAGAAACAAGAGACTCAAAGAAGAAATTAAATGTATCCCTAACCCTGGCCCTAGGACAGTAGGAACGAGCTGACATAGATTCAATACTGATGTTTAACATTGTTGAAAGTTTCCTCCTATAAGGTCACACTGAAAACATGTAATAAACACAAACAACCACAGTAACATTAAGAAAATTTTAAACAAAACAGTCATGGAGACATTTCAGGTATCTGCATATTGCCGCCCCAATGTGAGTAATTATTCACCTTGTGGTCTTCCCCCCCCCAAGGAAAAATTTCTAGCTCTCTCACTCCTCGAGGGTGAGAGAGCACCCATTGGGTGACTGCTGCTATTTTAGACGCTGCTGCATTTTGAACAGAGGAGGAAAACTTCACTAGCTGCGGAGCAAACGAGATGCTATCGCTGGACGGAGTGGAAGAATCTGGAGAGGAGCGAAGATCATATCGGAGGTTTCATGAAGCCAGTGTGGAGCTTGATGAGCTCCAGGAGTCACGCAGAGGTGGCGCACGCACACACACAAACACACAAAGACAGAGGGAAGTTTAATTTTGACGCTGGGTCGTAGAAGGACAACCGTGGTGAATGTCCTAGTTGATGCAGGAGGTGGGGAGGCAGAGCAGACACGGAAGCGGTTAAAAAACAAACACGCATGTGCATGTTCGCGCGCGCACACACATGCACGCGCGCAAAATTGCTTGGATCATTTGCATGAGGCAGATGTGGAACTACCGCAGTTCCCCTGCCGTGCACATCTGGCCCCAGTAAAAACACACGCACACACACACACACAGTGAGGTAATAGCACCTTTACGAACGCCGGGGAGAGAGAGAGAAGACAGGGAGAGAGAGAGGGAGGGGGAGACTACACAGGGCCGGCGAGAGACTTCCTGCTCTCCTTCTCTCTCTCTTTCTCGCGCTCTCTCACGAGCGGCTCGGCGGCCCACGGAAGTCTTCTCACCTTGGCTCGGGGTGTTAATTACAGCTCCCCGCAGCTGCCGTGCTCGCCACTTACCGGGCATGCTGACACTTGCCAGCGCGCGGGGGATCCACGCTCTCGGAGAGGGGATTATGGGTCGGCACGCAGGGCGAGCCGGAGGAAGAAAGGGAGACTTGAAGTTAAATATGAGAGAAGCTTAAATTTCCCAATCTGATGTTAAAAAAGGTGCTTTTCCAGTGAGTCCTGTCAGTTCTGTGGGTCATTGAACTCACCAGAAATGAGAGAAGTCCGTCTTTTACTCTTTTGTTTGCACCCTTTGTGACATCACAACGAGCACTAACCCCTTCCCTCTCGGCCAGGCTTCAACTTCACTGCTTTTGCATGTTTTTCATAGGGAAGCTCAATTCTTTATTGATCTGTCCTGCTAACCAGGAGTCTGGGATAAACTGTGAAACTGAACAATACCCTCACTGGCCACTTTATTGGGCATACCTTGGTAGTACTGGGTACACTGGTTGGTTTGGGTGCCCACTTTGGCTGTAACCAGTGGTTATTTGAGTTCTTGTTCTTTCGATGGCCTCCAATCAGTCTATTACTCTCCTCTGAATACTGACATCAACAAGGCATTTTCCTCCACACAGCTGTCGCTCTAAAGACCAGAGATGGCTCTGCATGAAAATCACAGTAGACCAACAAAAACAGTCAGACCAGCCTCTCTGGCAATAACGCTGCCATGTTCAAAATCACTGAAACCTCCCTTTCCCTCATTCTGACGCTGGCTTTGAACTGCAGCGGGTCCTCCTCATCATGTGATTGGTTGATTTGTGCAAACAAAAACTTTAGCGTTCCTTCCTGATGAAGTGGCTGCTGAGTGCGTAGTGCTGAGTGTCAGTGTTTGGTGCCCAGTTGGGGTTTGGGTGGGTGGTGAAGCTGCATCACGCCTCTCTCAGCAGAGAAACCCCAGAATTGATCGCTCGGTTTCAGCCCAAACTTGATTGTGCTACCGTGCCGCGGTTCCCTGCGACTGCGGCCGACCCAGGAGCAGAACCGTGGAGCGAGCGTCGAGGTGGTTTCCCTCAGAAGCCCGGAGCGGCCCTGGTCGCCGAGTCTCCTCTCGAAGCATCCCACCCTCCCCGCAGTAATTACAGGGTTGCGCCGGGGCCTCTCTGACGTATGAAAAGGATTTATTTTAGAGAGTTTCCGCAAGAGGTTAGAAGAATGCCGCAGCGCGAGCGCACGAACGCAAAGAAGAAAAAAAAAAAAGAAGCACATTTAGGTATGCACCGCTCAGACGGCATTAATCATCGCCGCGGCCACCCCTCGTCCGGATCAAACTGGCTGGAAGTACAGTAGCTCTTCTTTGTGAGCGCCGCCGTCATCTTTCAGACATGCGAACCGACACGTCGACTTCAAAAGGTTTCCACCTCGGCCGCTAAAGTTGGAGCGGGCGAAATGAAGTCGCGTTCCGAGGCGGCCGATCGTCAAAGTCACAGCCGTCTCCCCCCACCCCTCCACCACCACCACCACCACCACCTCACTGTCGGCCCACACGGGGGCTTCGCTCACAGCGGGACACATTGCAATTACATTCTTTAATATCCTGCTTTTTTTTTTTTTTTTTTTTTTTTTTCACAGGAGGGCCGGTTTTCTCCTCCTCCGCCTGCGCGAGGACTTTGCCTGATGAGAGGAAGATATGTGTTTGCCTCGCTCTGTATTATTGTCTGAAGGATCTCTATAATTTATTCCAGCCTTTAATAGAGACTCCTTCACGAGGCTATAATCAAACCCATCCAGACCCCTCTATCTAAATTGTGAGGCAATTGCACATGAATGCAGGGTGCAGCGGCCGTACACCCAAATGCATATTCCTGCTCGGCAGCAGAGGTTTCTTCTTCTTCTTCTTCTTCTTCTTCTTCTTCTTCTTCTTCTTCTTCTTCTTCTTTTCAGCTGATGTTATTTCATTTCATTTTTACATTTGCTTCTGGAAACATCCCCCCCCCCCCCTCATCCTCTCATGTGCCTCTTTAATACAAGCTTACACATGAAAAAAAAAAAAAAAGGCCTCGCTCATTGATCTCAACAGCGCTCAACAAATTTTTCCCCCTCCCGTTTGTTTTTCAGAAGGCTGACTGAGATTTTTTTTTTCCAAGGGGCTATAAAAGAGGAGATCTAGGAACGCTGCCGCCCGCCCCCCACCTCCCAACCTCCTCCCTTCCCCCCCCCCCCTCTTTTTTTCCCCCTGCAGCTCTCCTAATATGTTCCATATTGTGAGTTTAAATGGGGTGGACTCAGGAAATGCAGTCACACTGCTTCGCCTTCCAAGCTTCCAGTCTGAGGTTTGGCCCGCAGCGCCGGTGGTTGTGTGCGGCAGGGGCTGATTGGGCGTCTCGGCGCTGCAGAGGCGGTCGGGCTCAGCCGTGTGGCGCTCTCTTCCTCCTCTCCTCTGGAGCCGAGACGTCCACGTCGCCGCTTCTGCTTTTATTTTGTACCCCTCCGCCCCCCCGACCCCTGACCCTAGACCCCCCACCGTCCCGGTCCGCAGTGGTGATGATGATGACCGCCGCGGCACCGAATCGCACTTGCGTCATCTTGGCTCATTACGCAGGGTCGCTCCACAGTTCGGCTTCTTTGAAGCGTGTTCATTTGCATGTTTGCGCAGACTTGGATTAAAAAGTTGTAAAACCGTCCAGTAGATATGAAGCTGTGTCCCGCAGGCCAGATTTTCTGTCCTTAGGAGGAAATAGAGATAACCACGCCCCAAACCCACCTAAACTGATTTGATTGGTCGCTGCAAAGTATCTCACATCTACCTCGCGTGCGCCACCTTTGGTGGCTAAAGGATAATCATATTGATTATCCGCGCTACCCGCTGATAGTTTACAATAGTTACAAACAATATGTAGCATCTGTGCACAACGTAACGCACAGCTCAACATCCATATCTTCAAGTGCTGTTATTCATGTCCGCACTGTCTCGAAAGTGTTTCGTTCTTTCAGTGAAGTTTTAAGTGTTTTTATTGTTCATCATCATTCTAATGAATGCACTATAAAGTACTACTCGGCGATTCATTTTCTCCCCGGTGACCGATGACAGGTCCCACTTTCGGAGGGAAGTCATCAAGATGACCCATAAGGAGAAGAGACGTTGCAGAGACCAATCAAAAAAGTTTGGGGGCGTGTTTATCTCTACTTAACACCTCCCCCAAAAACTAACTGAAAATAAATTTTTTAAACCCGACTTTGTTACCCCACTGCCGAGCCAAACTAACCATTCCCCGGGTTTGTTGACCTTCTCTCTGCTAAGCTGAGCTTCGTGCTTCCCTGCAGAAACGATTTGTCTCATCCAAATCACCGAGCCAATGAACATTTCACAAAAAATAAATTATTCACGTCCATCCTCCTGTGATGCGGAAGCTGCTGCCGACTTTGTGTCAGATGGCGCTGAGTGAGATCTTCGCTTGACTGCTGAGCACAGAGCAAGACACGGGACTGGCCCACTTTGACGCTGCCGTTCGGGCCCCTTCTGTCGGTGGAGAGCGGCAGCCCGGCGTATCTGTGAGAAGCGTGAGGATGAGTTAGGAGGCTTAAATTCCAACCCAGAGGTCAGGTTTCGCATTCCTGGGGCACACACCACCGCCTGTCTCCACACTGACATACCTGCTGAGTGTATGAGTGCCAGCGAGGGGCCAAGAATGTTGGTGCGTGTGTGTGTGTGTGTGTGCGTGCGAGCCTGCTTGCGTGCGTGCGTGCACATATTATATTATCATATAAGTTACACGTGCGCATGCCGGAGTCAAACTGGAAAAGGAATACGCTTTAATCTATTAGTCATCGCGATGTTTACACACAGGAACAAATCAAAGGCGGCGTCACTGAGCTGTTTTGTGCTCTCCACCGTTTTGTGTGTGTGTGTATGTGACGCAAAGGGGAAACACACACAGATGTGCTGCGGTGAGCTGGCCGACCAGATCGAAGCAAAACACCGCTCGTTGCTCCACGCACGCCATTCACAAGTGGACCTCAGAGGGCGGGTTACGACTTCCAGAGAGAAAAAAAGAAAAAGACAAGTTAAAGAAAAAAAAAAAGGAAAAGCTGAGCTCCTTGTTGTTCCACTTTAGGAGAGCTGGCGGCCTCAGAAGATCCGGGGAGAAGCGCCTGTCCTGTCACTGCACGGCGGGCAGTGCTGCAGAGTTTTACTGCGAGCATGAGGCTGATGGTGACGTTCACTCGTTTACTGTGCTGTGTTTTTTGTTTTTTGGCTGAGCTGATCAACTGACTGTTTTTGTTCAGTCTGTCTTGTTTTTTTATGTCAGGCCTGGTGTTTTTCTTGTTAGATCCTGTTATGTTAGCTTCCGTTCAGCTGCTTTATTTTAATCAAGTTTGTTTATTTTATTGATTTCATTTCAGATTCCAAAAGTTATTTCTGCATAGTTAAAGCATGGATGTATTATCAGAAGTGGATACTGGACTGTCAATATGGCGCTACGCCAATTTCTCCCAGTGGCCACTCGAGGTACTGCAGCAATACAAAAATAAACGCCTTTTAAAACGGTGGGCAGGATCCTGACTGTGACCTGAAATGCGATTCATAGCAAATCTTTCTATTGCAGTTTTTTCAGTTATGGTCTTTTAGTCGTTTTTTAAAAAAAATGATAAAGGCCAGAAAATCACTTCCAGTGTGATCTTGGAGTCTGGGAGTTTGAGTTAAAGTCACTCATATCTGGTCATCAACAGGCACTTCCTGTTTTTATTTTACTGTCATGGTTTGAAAAGTCTGTCAAGGTTCATGCCATGTTTCATATTGTCTTCACTCCCTGTTTTATTTTGTACTCGCCTTCTCCCTCGTTTCAGACCCTGGCTTCCTCCCTGTCTGTGTTTTCACCTGCGACTCGTTGTCTGCTCAGCCCCCCTGATTTTTCTCACCTGTGTTCCCCTGCCTTCATGTATAAATGGTCCCTGTCTCCCTTTGTCTGGTATCAGGTCGTTGTCTTTACTCTCTGTGTAAGTCCCTCATGTTTGGTCATGTCCTGTACTTTTGTGAATGCGTTTTGGTTTTGAGCCATTTTTTTTTTTTACTGCTAATCTGCTGTCCGAGTTTAGGAATAAACGGCTCTTTTCTGCACCATCATCGTGACTTCTGTGTTTGGGGCCTTCAACTCGCTCAGACGTGACGCTGGCATTTCTTTAAAGCCTCGCTTCCTCTGTTACATGACATGTACAAGCGAGCTTGTAGCTCCAATGACATGGCTTGTGTTACATCTGGACTGTTTTTTTTCTTTGTTCTGAAACAGATGATTTGTTCAGAATCAATTTACATTATTTCCCTTGGGTTGTTTTTCTGCTCCCGCCACATTACTGTGAACGCGCCCAAAGCACGTGCCGCTCGCAGGGCTTCGCTCGCGCTCTGTCACTGCCTCTCGCAATGCCGCTTGAGCTTTGCATTGTGGGACGGTGTCGTGACAATGATAGGAAATAAGTCAAATAACAAGCAAAGCTTCTAACGGTACTAAAAGTCACGCTGAACAAATGTGAGAGGAGCTACGTTTGCTGCCGTTTGACGCTGTTTAACAATGTGAAGATAACAGCGCATGAAGGTCTAAGACCACAGTGTCCACACAGCACATAGCTCCAAATATCTTTTGAGGTTTGGCTATTACTTGGAGGTGCTTGGTGTTTGCTTGCTCCATGTTCTCCATGTGTTCAAGCGCAAAAGAATGCAGAGTTTTGAAAGGAAAAACATTGAATAAAAAAGCAGAAAAAAATCCATGCCAAGTTAAAAACCCAGATTGGCTCTATGTGATTTGCTTAGGCGGCACTTGAAGGGAAGAGCCCTCAGGAAAAGAACATTTTACATTTTTTAAGATTTTTCTTGGAGTACTGCCATTGTTTCTCAACACAACTCTTACTTTTTTTGACTATTCAGCCCCAATGTTGTGTTTGTTTTTTATTTTTTTATTATTTTTTTTTTTACCTTCGGTACTGACTCTTTGCCATTACTCACAGCATGACAGCACCCCCCCCCCCCCCCCCCCTTTCAGAGTGCACTGGCTCAACGCCATGGATCAGCAACCTTGCACCTCCTTCCTGCAGCCGGGCACCGTTTTTCTCTGAAGGGTAACTTCACCCTGCGGTTTTCTTCCACAAACCGTCTTTAATCAGATGGTTGAGACGCAACACTTATCAAACATTGAGGATCTCGGCGGCCGAAGGAAGAGAGGTCCGCTGACCCCCCTCCCCGCCCCCACCCACCCCTCTCCGCTCTGCGCTTTTGTGCGTTCCCCTGAGAACATAAACGTTCCTTGAGAGCTTCCCAGCCAGTGTTAATGACATGTCTTCTTCCTCGAGGGCCACGCAACCTGATCTCCATCTGACATTCCTGAGCTCTTGATTGTCTCTGTTTTCCACTGCGCTCCCCTCGCGCCGAGCGCTTCACTCGTCCCGTGCCATCCCCATACGAGGCCGTTTAAACATCTTAATCTGCTGCTGTCTTTCATCTGGCCCCCGTTAAAGCCTTAACAGAAAGATTGTGAATGCAAACCTCTGTCAGCACCTGGCTGTAAGAGAGGCGGCGAGAGGGAGCGGCGGGAGTGGAGGGAGGAGGGCAGAGGAATGGAGGGTTTACAAAAGCACGGGGAGAGTGGAGTGGAGTTAAAGTAAACATGGCCATGTAAAAAGTGCCCCTTTACATGTCGGCCATATGCTTCAAGTTGGACGCAGTCGCAGGAAGTTGTTATTTCTTCTGGAGGGGGGAAACTCAGACCTTCGGTAAATCTTAGGTTAGTTTGTCAAGGTATAGTAAATTCAAAGCACTGCTCCTTTAAAATTCAGCCGGGCGGTTTTCAGCCAAGGGTTCGTGCCCCTTTAAAGGGTCCCAAGATAAATATGATTCGAGGGGCAGGAAAGAAAGCCGCTGCCTCATTGGGTGTAGCTTGTTATGTTCTTTACGACATCCTCCTCTCTTTGACTTTGTTACATTTTTTCCTCATCATTCTCATAAAAGATCATTCGAGATTGGAGAGGAAATTATTCCGGAGGGCCAAATAAAACATTCTGAAAGTTTACAGATTTGTTGTTGTTGAGAGACTTTTCTGCGAGGCTTTCATGCAGCGTCAGATATATACAATCCAACAAGTCGCTTATTTGGTCATTTGCGAGGTTAATCAGTGCACCGTCATATTTTCAGGATTAATCTGTCACAGCGCGTCGCTCCTCCTTGTTTGTTGGATCACTTAAGGTTTGCCTGCAGTCATGAGGCAGTGTTCTCCTCCTCTGCTTTTCTTTATGGCTTTGCTTTTTAATGGCCGCTTGTTATTGCAAACTGTCATGCATGACGTAGAAAGCAGAGCGGCTCTCCCGCGACAAGTTTATTAACAACAATTAAAATGTCACAACAAAAACGGCGTGGCAGCCGAACTCGAAGCGTTGCGTCTGTTCGGGCTGCACCGGCACAAATCTGTCCAATCTGGACGTTGAGGTTTGTGTACGTACAGCAAAAAAAGAAAAAGGAACGGACTGCATGATTTCCAGCCTCCTCCCCCTCACAAGCAGAGTTAGCCTCCATAACTCCGAGGTAACGTCAGACGCATCCCTCCAGAGCAACTCATTTAATCTATGTTGCAGCTCCAAGATTTCAAAACGGAACCACAACAATGTGGAAATGCAGGAGAATTCATTCACCTCTCGTGATTTTTCTCCATTTTTCAACCACTTAAAACTCTGCTCAACCCTCATCCCAATGACCTGATGAGCTATTGCGTAAAATCCTCCCCATAAGAAATCCGATGAAATGGCGCGGCGCCTGTACGACGATGATACCAGAAGATGTTTTTTTTTTTTGCTCTGTCGCTGCACCTTTTGCACCCACTCCATCACGCGTGCAGCTTGCGAGCTGCAACACTCGTCTTTCTCTCCAGTTGGCTCCTACACCAATATTTATGTTCCCCGCTGGTAATTAATCAAAAAGATCAGATGCCCCGTGTCTGACATGCCTTCATTTCGCCGTACTTCTCCCTCTTCTGCGCTGCCAGCTCTCCAGCTGAGAGCAGGCCAGGTACTGCCCCCCCCCCCCGGTCACGTCGACCTGTTGCCATGAACGACGGTTCGGTTCCCACAGGCTCCGCGCGCGCAATTTATGAGAGCGCCCGGCCCTTCGCCTCTGGCTGCGGTGTGTGAGTGGCGGCAGCCTGTCAGGGCTGACGGGCCCCGTGATGTTCGTACAGCCATTAACACGGCGAACAATTGCTAATAGGAATGAGCCCCTGGCGAGAGGAGGGGCAGGTCAGCGGTGGCTCAGCGCGCTGGGGTGGAGGGTGTAGGGGGATCAAGGCCGTTGTCTTCAGCAGAGGTGGGAAGTAACAAAGTACAACTATTTTGTTACTGTACTTACTGTATGTCAATTTTTCAGGTATCTGTACTTTGCTGGAATCTTTCTTTTTCTGTTGACTTTTCACTTTTAAGTCCCTACAATGTACACAAATGTTACTTTTGTGTTTAAAAGTAAGTTTTAAAATATACAAATTCTGTTCAAAGTAATTCACTCATGATTGTATTTTCTAGTTGCTGTTTCTTATAGTGGAGCTATTTGAACTCTGCTGTTGTGTAGTTCAATATAAAAGTGAATGATATTGTAGGGAGGGATTTTTTAGAGTAGCTTGGCTTTTGAGTCACTGTTTAGTATTGGTTATTGTGATTAAAAGTGCAAACATCCAGTAATGGCTCGCTGGTCGTAACTATTACTGATTATAGTTTGGTTGTGCAGCAGCTGAAAAAGAAAAAAAAAACATGATAGCATTGAAAGTAGCACACTGTCAAAAATGATCCCTATGGTCAGTTCTGTCCAGATTATTCTGTCACAGCTTTATCATTGATTCATTAATGGAAAAGGAAAGAATTTTTACATTTTACCTAAGTACGTTTCAGAACCTGTACTTTCTTACCTTTACTTGAGTAGAGCAAGTATCTATAGTTTTACTTAAGTACAGAATGTGAGTCTTTTTGCCACCTCTGGTCTTCGGGGATGGACTGGCGGGCGGATCAATCCATTGTCTGTTCGTCACCGAGCGCATCTCCTCGCTGGTATTCCTCTAATTGCTGGGGACTTTTTCTCCCCTCCTCGGTCCTGTGTGAACGCAATGAAGCAATTTGGGGGAATTAATATAAATGTTGTAATAGCCGCCCTCGGGGCCCACTCAGAAGCAGGATAATCGGAGGCGCCTTGCGAGCGGAGAGAAGAAAGAAAATCCTCATTACACTTGCTCCCGCATACCTGCAGGATGGCCGACGTGCCGCGACACGTCACATCTGCTCGGGAGGCTCGCAGACTTCCCTGCACAGCTGCCATTCATCCCCACATCAGACGTGGAATATGAATAAAGGGACGCCAAACTCCAGAAGTGGCAAGAGTATTCACATTCTGTACTTGTACGTGTAGAAGTATGGATTTTTGTTGACAAAAAATACTCTGGTAAAAGTAAAAGTAAAGTACTGATTCAACTCATTTACTCAAGTTAAATAGTAGTATAATAGTAAATGTCTTTGATTTTACTTATTTATTTATTTATTTATTTATTTATTTTCCATTGATGAAACAATATATCCACTGGTCATTTTTCAAAAATGTTGTTACAGGATAATCTGGACTGAACTGACAGGAGGCCTTGCACAAGCCTCTGAATCATTTTTAACAGGGTTGCTACTCTCGTATACACTGGTCTAATAAATTTGAATAAATTGAATAATGACGGCCAATGTTATTTTCTACTTTTCTCTGTACTGAAAACGTACTGAACAGTGACCCCAAAGCTGAGGTTCTCTAAAGTAATCTCCCTCTAAAATATGATCCAGTCTTATATTGAACTATGCAACATAGCACAGACAGATATTTGTGTACAAATGTAGGGAGTTAAAGTACAAAGTCGTCTGAAAAGGAAATACTCTAGTAAAATATAAATACCTAAACAAAATAGTTACATATACTTGAGTACAGTAACAAAGTATTTGTACTTTGTAACTTACGAAACGAGTGGCGGGGGCTGTTTGACCAACCGATGCGTCTCCATGTGTGTTCCACATCGCGGACTCTTAAGGCCGAGCTCTCACCTGCAGTGCCGGGGGTTCAAACTGAAGCTGAAGTCGTTCCGTGTTGGTTTATTTTCGCAACCCCCCTCCACCGCCAACCAGCGCACGTTTTTTGGGCACAACCAGCCGTCTTCTAGTATTTCAAGCCTTTGGCTCGGCCTCAGTCGGAGAGGTACAGTATCAGGGGGATTTCTCCTCTCTGGCAGTCGTCCCAGTCCTGCCTGAGAGGCCTGTTCACATCCTAATAGAGCCTGTGTCTGTGTGATCACTATGTGGGAGAATGCGGGGAGAATAGGTAGGTGGTTGTTATGGCAGGACAGGCTCGCGGCGCGCCGGCAGTGGCCGATCACGCTCGCTACACCGCCAGTCAAAGAGCTGTTTTATTTTGTTTGGAGAGGGTAAATATTTGTGAGTCCATTATGAGGTTACACCTACAGACATGGGCTTAGCAGACAGTAGGAGTTTGTTTTCATCCTTTTCATCTTTTGGCTCGCGCCCGCCGCTCTCACCACACCACCACCACCCGACACTCCCCCTCCCTGCCAACCCCCCCCCTTTCCCCAGTGCAGTTTTTAATATCAAAGTGTGCTGTCTGACAGGGGTAAGTCTCAAACAAGGGCCCTTTTGTTGGCTCAGCCTGCGACCAGCCAGCAAAGAGAGGAGCTTGTCAACCCTTGTTCGCACAGAATGGAAGACAGAGGGGAGAGGAGAGGAGGAGCGTCGGGGGAGAAGCCTCACGCTGGGAGATAATTTAGGTGTCTGGCAAGCGAAAATGAAACGTAATAACTTAATGTCAGCTTATTAGGCAGCAGACATGGAGATGAACCCCTGCCGCCCTTCCCAATTTTCAAAGATTACACGTGTGTTTCAAAATCATCGGCAAGAGAAGAAATGCAAGCCGGGCGAAAGATGATGGAATATTTCAAACTGACAACAAAAAAAAAATCCAATTTCTGTACGCAAACATCAAGTTGCAAAGGTTATAATGAAGGAGTATTTAGCAATGATGGGAGGCACATGTAGCCCCACGCTCGGATATGACGGTGGAATGAAGTGGCTGCTCAGGTGTCTTTCCAGTGCAGAGCGCAGACGTCGAGCAAATTCAGACAGAAGCAGGTCAAGCATTCTGTTTGTTTCACTGGTTCTGTCATATGTAACGTTTCTTTTGTTTGTTGTTTAAGAAAAATATAACCCAAACTACAGATCCAATTTGGAGAGACTGCATAATGTCTTACCCGTGTCCCAACGAGCTAGCAGTCCCTTAGTTCTGACCCAATCTCCGACTTAACATGGCTAACTTAACCTCACACAAGTTGAAGTCGCCACGAAGACGAAGGCGCCTCCAACAGGCAGTGCGAGTGGCTACTGTTTGCGTCGGAGGCGGCCAAGATGGAAGGACAGAGTGAGGAAAGACGCATGTGGGCCGAGCGTGTGTGAAAGCTCCAAGACGCACGGCGTGACAGTTGGCAGCCTGACTGTGCATGAGTCAGCTCAAAAACCTCTCCTTTATCTGGATAAGAAAAAAGAATGCAGCAGTAGCAGGGGAGCCAGCTGTGTATTTCACTGTACTGCAGCATCACTGGAATCTTGAAAAGCCTGCCGGGGAATCTAGAGGAGGGACGACTGAAGTCTGTCAGAGGTCGAGGAGCAGAGGTGTGAAGTAACAAAGTGCAAATACTTTGTCACTGTACTTAAGTAGATTTTTCAGGGATCAGTACTTTATTTGAGGTTGCGAGCGTTCACTCTAAGTATGAAACCTGCTGTCAGGCGGCCTGGATTGTCCACACCGGGCTTCCTTAAAAATTCCGTGGTGCAACATCGCGGCTCACTGGGAACAAGACCCTTGCCCAACCGCTCTAAGGGTAGGAAAGCCAAGTTACTTCTATTGTACTGTTATTATACACTTTTATTTATGTATTTATGGCCTGTATATTAAATTTTTACCAATATAAAAATCCTAAATGGGACCAAGTACATATTGGATCTTTAAGTGCAGAACGTGAATGCCTTTGCCACCCCTGTCCAGGACAGCAGAGTGCTGCGAGCAGCTCTGCTGGTGGAAGAAGTGGCTACACTCGCGTGGTGAATTATCTTGTCTACGGGCCTCCACTATCTGGGAAATCTGCTCTAGCCGCTGACTGCCGCCGCCGCCGTCGCCGTCTTTGATGGCAGCGATGACAAAGATCTCGGCGCAGGTTTCACTTGTGATCTCGGGGTTGGTTCCCACAGTGACACTGGGCCGGGATGAAGTCACGGCCGGCCGTTTGATGTCCACAGATTAGCCGTCTATGCAGTGTTTTGCGCATTCTTTCTGGTTTACTCTCTATCTGATGGCGTGGCTGTGGAAAAAAAAAAAAAAAAAAAAAGGTCACGACTTTCCGTGTTACCACAACAGAATCACCGACTTTAATCTCGGCCGGAGGCATTTCGCGCTCACGCTAGCGACGCAGCGGCCCGGCAGACATCAAGATGTGCCAGTTATCTGCGCCGCTCTTGCGTGAAATGCGCGGCACCTTCAAACGGGGGACCGGCCTTTTTTTTTCTTTTTCTTTTTCTAGCTACGCTATCGTGTTCTTCCCATGCTCCGCCATAACCCCTCTTTGACTTCTGTCCACCGAAAACTTTCCTACGGGCTTCAACACTCCAGGCGCGGGTTTTGCAAACGCTCGCTCGTAGCTACCAAGCTGTGACGTAGGGGGTCGGGGGTGGGGGTGCGGGTGGGGCAGCAGGGAGCTAGTACCTGTGGCTGGTGGCCAGCAGAGATCCCAGATGTGCTTCTGCTGTTTTGGGCCGCACGTCTTGTGAACGTGTTGTAATGTGGAGCGCAGAGCGGCTACCGGACACACACACACACACACACACAAACACTCTCTCTCTTGAGGGATCTGGGCAGCAGATGACGGCTCGCTGCTCCCAGTGCGGGAGATAAATCGTCGGCCGTCGAGGCCTGAAAACACAAAAACATCAACAAAAGGAAATCATTAGCTGGGCAGTGAAGACAGACGGTGCTCGTCCAGACTGCGGCTATGGCCAGGGGAGATCGTTGAGGGGCTCGTTTTGAGACAGCTTTTCACAGGAATTCATCCTTTGGAATTGAGTTTGATCTTAGCTTGACTGCTGCTGTAGCTGCTCAATGTGAGGAGTGGAGTGTATTGTGTATGTGATGTTTAAAGCCACTTCCCAATCTTCAGCCCTGTGTTTACAGCCTCCTGCAAAAACAGATGCGTTGTTGGACCTTTCCTATGTGACAGGCAAAAATGAGGCGGTCGCAGAGGATGGACAACCTAGACATGGTGTGGCGACTAACCATTTGGGTTGTTCTATGTTCGAACGATTCCGATTCTGATTCCTCATTTTGATTCAAGTTTCCAACAATTCTTGATTCCGAGATCCCGAGGCAGGCATGTTTTGAACAAGCTAGCTTATAGCCAACCATAGGTCTTTCTCAGAGGTGGTTTATCATATTGGTTGTGCACCCTCCTTTGCACGATAAATTCAGGTTTGCACGAGATGCATCGATTCAAAACACTTTCCATGGCTACGCACACACTGCTCAGTGGCTCCTCCTCCGCCAGCTTCTGCTTCATTGGTGATCGGTGGCGGCTTCTTCATCCGGTCGGCAGACTGGGCATCAAAATTGGGAATTGAAATGACAAAATTTTAACGACTTTGAGGGAATCGGGATGTTTGTCCCTGTTCCGATAGATGCTCGATGCCCAACCCGGCTACCTGTGCTACGAAAAGAATACACAACCTTGAAAAAAGACCACTTTGTAATGAGCAAGCAAATCGACTTTCATTTCTGTGGATTTCAGCAACAGTCTGGTAACAGATTGGTAACATTTTGCAAGAGCTTCAGAAGCATTAGCTACATACCTGGTAAATGCAGTAGCACGGTTCACTTGATCTGTGTGTGTGTGTGTGTGTCTCTCTCTACCTTTTGTTGCTAGGCAGGTTTCTTGGAGCTCGTCGCTGGCCATGCGGTTTTAAAATGAGGCTCTGGGATCAAATCAAGAGTGTATTTTCAGCCTGGAAAAACCAAAACAATCGCACATTTCTGCGGTCCATCAAAAAGTACGGACTGATTCTGAATGTGCTCTTGGTAAGTGCTTTCTCATGTGTCCTCGTCAGCAAAAAACAGGACGATCTCAGATTCTTTTTCTTCTTGTTTTCTTTTGTTTTCTTTTTTTCATTTTGAAATAAAGTGCCCGATCCTTCCGCACCCACTGCAGATGTCTTGCCCCAGTCCTTCACTTCTCCCTGGTTTCAGAGCCTGTGAATCTGCGCACGTTGAGAGTTTGTCCTCCTCCCGTTGGTTTTGCTGTTTTTCCATGCAGTCATAGATTTGGCTACCTGCTCCCACGCCGAGTTGCAGAGTGCAAGCGCTGAGGCTCCACGACCTTCCCAGCAACGTGTTTGCTTTCCACCTTACACTACACACCGGGAATGAGGACGCACTATTTTCAGACACTTGAAGGGGGGGGGGAAATACTCCACCCGGAATGTTATGCAATTCGAAGAACATTAAAAAAAAAATTGTTACGTATTTTCCGCCGTTTTTTGACTGTGGCCGGCGCTGCTTAGGGGCCACGTGTGGAATCTATGAGGGGGTTCATCGGATGGGGGAGTGGGGAGGGTGGGGGGGGGCACAAACAGCCGGAGTGGAAGGGTTCCGTCATGGTCCGGCACGGCGATTAAAGGCCATTTGTTTCTGTCAGGGCACAAAGCTTCGGACTCCTGGCAAGGAGTGATCGATGAATTGGCGGGAGGGGTCTGGATGAAGGGGGGGTCATCAACGAGACGCTTTGACGTTTAGCGATGACCTGCGCCGGAACGCTTCCAAAGCCACCGGCCGGATCAAATTCAAAGGGGAGCTTCTCGCTCTGTTTTCCCTTTTCTTGTGGATCTCCCCCATCTCTGGGGATGGGGGGGGGGGCACAATTTGATAAAAGGCCTTACACTTCCACACTACTGCATCGTAAGTGATATCTTTGAAGCAGTATTTTTTTTTAATCTGTATTAATGTATGTACGTATTTAATGCGTATAAAGTATTTCTGATTGATGATTGGCCTGGATTTTGTTCTTGGTAGAAAGGAGACACTCAAAATTAGAAGAATTGTAATCAATGTAGTCAGGACAGTGCGAACAAGCTAGTTTATATTGGTTTATTATTGATATCAACATTGGTGAAGATTCCCTGTTCTTTAACTCGTTGGAATGGAGACAGGCCGTTTTTTATAAGGTCAGGTTGGAAACCTTTAATAAACACAAAAAACTACAGTAACAATTAGAAGAGCAATAAAAACAGTCATGCAGTCATTTCAGGTATCGACTTATTGCTCCCCCCCAATGTGAGTCATGATCTCACCCTGCGCCCCCTCCTGCCCCGACCCTCTTCCAGGAAACTCTTCCGCCACTGCGTGTGAAGGAGACGTGTGTCTTAAAGGAGCCCCGTTCCACCTCTTGTAGCTTTCTCTCCTTGTAGCATACATGCATAATAGACACACTACCTGATGACCCCACTAATGCCTGCTCCTTGTCTAAAGAGCGGAGATAAAGACAGAGAGGAGAGAGGCGAGCAAAGCGGTAGACCCCCCACCCACCCACCCACCACCACCGACAACAACTCTCGTCCTCCCCGAGGGGATCGGATGTTCTCAGCCGTTATAAGCAAGCAAAGCTGGCGGCCGGCAGACCGTCTGGCTCCAGAGCGGCCCGGGCGCACAGACAATGCCAGACCTTCTGTCATGAGGTTCGCTTTCACTGAGGTCAGCTAAACAAGCCTTCGGGGCACTAAACACGGCCGCGCGTGCGGCGTGCACGCACACACACACACACACACACACACACACACACACACACAGGCACACGGGGCCGCCCGCAGCCCCTCGCACGCAACGCGCAACAGTGGAATAGCTCCCTTCTGATTCCCACCTTGGGCAGCGTCCTGTTTGTGTTGTCTGCGTGGTGTTTGAGGCCTGCAGCCGGTGACTTCGCGCTCTGCCGTGCCGGCACAAACATACTCGGCGTGCCGCAGCGTTTTAATTGCATTAGTATGCATATGTCGCCGGCAGCTGTCAGAGTGAGCCGAAATAACCGACATTGCAGAATTTTTTTAAAAACTCTGTATAAGGTGTCGCTACTACGTTTTTGACCCATTACAGCACCTTTTTTTGTTTTTTATTCGCGGCAACTTTATCTCGCGCTCAACTTGCCCTATCGCAATTCCAGAAGGTCAGAAGTTTACACGCACGAGCTGACGCTGATCTCCAGATTGAGATTGATTTGCACTCCTTTTCACGCCAACCTGCCATTTATCTACGGAAGGCAAGAGACGTCTGCAAAGTGGCTTGACGCTCTCACGGTCCTTTGAAAAAAAAAAAAATGTTTGCGCGGATGAGAGACGTACCTTCAGGCGTGTGGGAATTGTTTAATGGGCAGGAGATTGCCAACATCAATACCACGTGACTGAGGAGCAGCAGCTCAGGAGGGTTTGAACAGCTACTTGCTTCAGCTGTCCACTGGTCTTCCTCAGAGGGATTCACTGTGCGGATATGCGTGGCTGTGAACGGACCAGCGGCCAGTCTGCTAACACAAACTACACATACATGTAGTATGTGGGGTTTTTCTTTTGGCATGCTGAGATTTTGCATTCATATATATGTATATATATATATATATATATATATATATATATATATATATATATATATATATATATATATATATATATATATATATACATATATATATATACGTATTTATGTGTATGTGTGTGTGTATATATGTACATATTTTTTGAAAGGGTTGGCTAAACTGACTTTTTTTTTTAAGCTGAATGCTGCTTTTTGTTTTTTGTTTAGTTTTTTATCTTGTGATGAATTGTTGATGTGTTCTTTCACTTGTACATAGTTGCATTAGGGTGGCTGTTTGTTTTGGTATTTTATATTTATTTTTACAGCACTGTGTTCCATGGTGAGTGTATAAATAATACACACTTAATATTGTTGATATCATGAACATTCATAGTCATTAATTCTTGCACATCATTTGGTCGTAAAATAATATAAGCAACAAAAAAAATCCAAGGAGCCGCTTAGGAGCCAAAAGAGGCGGCTCTTTTTAGTGAGCCGAGCCAAAAGAGCCAGAATTCCCATCACTATAATTTCCTAATTTACCAAGTGACACTGGTGGATATAAATCAGTCGTTTATGACTGAGAGCCCGAAATTCACCGATGTCGAACATGTGAATGTGACTTCTGTCGTGTGACCTCTGCATTCGGGTCCTGCTCCTTATCTGACAGCGTCATCGACAAAGATTCACTTGCAAGTGCTGAGGCAGCGTCTTGGATAGGTTTCGGGTTCTTCTACCAGACATTTGACTGGATCTGTTTGGCAAAAGTTCAAAAAGAGGTGCAAGTGGACCCGCTGGTACCCTGCAAGCCACGGCCTTTGTTGGCTTGCACATGTTGCAGAGAGAACTGGAGGTAAGCCAGCTACCTTTACTGTTGTTGACTGGATGGTTAATTCCTATGGCTTCCTGTTGTTCAGTTGGAATCAGGAATATCAGCCGAGACGCTGTCAGCCTTGTTGTCATGATGGTGTTTTCAGACACGCTGTTGCCACTTGGTAGGAGGAGACTGCGTCTTGTTCCTCTTCGTTCTGCTTCAGTTGCAACGGTCACGCAAAACACGTCACATGTCAGAAGTTCATCACGTCAGCACCGGGGCTGTACCCCTTAGGCGTAAACACACCTAGCCGGGGTATTTTTTGTGGATAAATGGTGGAAACTTAACGGATTAGTTGATGTTGACTCGAGAGATATCCCACTGAGTGGCACAGGAAAAGGAAAAAGCTGCATCAGAAGTTTGCATGTCATTTGGAGCCCAGTAAGGTTCTCATGGGATCGGCCACAGTAAACAAAGGACCTGGGAGGCGCAGTGGATCACGGCGGGAACCTCTTGTCAAAAGGAAAGACGGCGCTCCGCTTCACTCCGTCACTTTTCGTCGGTCACATTTTCTCTGGGCGAAAAGTGCGAGTAACTCTATCTTTACGAGTGTACTGGCAGAAGAAACGATCGCGTCATCCAAAATCCATTACATTATCAAAAATACTCTGCGCTCACACAGGCAGGGGACGTAGCTGGCGGCGGCAGACGTTGGGCAGAGGACTTTCAAAACTCCTCTTCTGCAGGAAAGGGCCGTTTATTTTTTCGCCCAGACTAACACAGACTTCGGTTTCCTGGAGCTCCGTTACAGAGCAGAGCGGGACAGCCAGCAACAAGACGTCCTGTTGACAGCGGCGGAGTCAAACAGCTCCGTCGGAAGACGCGGTGAATTTCGCATTTCTGGATTCGGCCCAGCGCGAACACGTGGAGTTGTGTTCACGGTACACAGGATGAGCTTCGACAAGATGAGTCAACACAACACTTGTGGGCGCTGAGACAATCGTTCCATCTACCCTTCACTCAGATCGTATCCTTTCCGAGTATTAGACTCCTCCAACGAAACGCAAGCCGTCAGAGCCAAGCTGCGTGCATCACCAAAGCAAAAGGTGTTTTTTTTTTGCAGGCATCATTCATTCCATTTAAAGTGTCTTTTATTGACATTAAGATTGTGATCGATGGTCGGTTCACCTCGTTGATATCAGAGTGAATTAGAATGGACTGATTCATTTGTAGCAATGATAGGATGCCAGTGAGCAAGCCATATTGGCATGGACTTGAAAGTGATCACTCTGCCAGCAATGAGGATTCTGTGCTGGTAGCAACACGGAAACCGAAAAGGCCAAACAATGACGGGATAATCGGCCCAGGCTAAAAGCAGCACAGCCCCACAGTCCCCACAAATCTTATTTTGTCACAACTGACTTATTTGATCCTTTTTTTTTTTTAAATCCTATAAAACTTGCCATGACAAAAAAAAATAAAAATGTGTGACTTAATCGCAAGGAAACATCTATGAGGTGAGTAGGAAAAAAACCGGCAGGCCAGCAGGAGAAGCACTGCTGCAAACTCTTAGCAGAAAATTTGGCAGTTATGCACGAGAACCAACTAAGTTGGACCTGAATGGTCCTTATCATTATGTCTGGTCTCTAGATATCTTCTACATCTGGGCCAAACTATTGGCTCAGCCACTCTGCTGCCGCGATGTTATGAAGAGGTCAGCCAATCCTCTCTTGAAGGCGGCTCCTGTCAAATCACAAAGATTCTGCAGATAAAGAGAACTCAACTTCCAACTTCCAAATACAACAGAGTTGTGCAAGATGTTGAAATGCAGGCAAGGAGAAAGGCTGTGGCTGTACCCTGAAGAGACAGTTAGTAGCAATCATGATTTTCACTCCCTCTAGTTCAATTTTTTTTTTTTTTTTTAATGACACAAGATTTAATCGCTGTTTAAGTTTTTGCAATTAGGATTTTGCATTAAAAAAGCATTAGTCTATTAAAATAATAATAAGTTTAATGGTTTATTGGTTTTACTTTTAGTTCATAACTAGAGTTATTCAAGCAGCAAGGTGCATCCTGCTTTTAGGAATGAAGCATTTTCCTGTTTTATGACCCCCCCCCCCCACACACACACACACACACACACACACACACACACACACACACACACAGGATATATTATCAGTGAGTTGTTTTGTCTCACACTTGACAATATCCTTGATTCATTTTTTTTTTTTTTAAACCACACACTTCCCCGACACACTGTAGATTTTGTTGGCAATTCTTAATGCAGCTGTATATTTCAAATTTAGTATTTGTTTAAACTTTCGCTGCACTGAAACCTGTCAGTGTGTTTTGTTGCACGCTATCAGCCTCCTTCCTCCCCCTCCCGCGGCTGTGCTTTATAGCCGCAGGACACTCCTTTGTGTCTGCGGGGAAGGATGGAGACCTGCTGGACGGATCCAGTCTCCTGAATCTCAGATATGACAACGTGCATGTGCTCCGGGAGGGCAGAGTAACTTTTGTGAGTGAGTTATTCCAGCTGAGGCTCCTTTGTAGCGCGCTGCAGCTGTTTCTGATTTCACACTCCGTCCTCCTCCTCCTCCTCCTCTCTCTAGAGCCATCATCCCAGAGTGCCCCCCCCCCCTCCCACACACACACACACACACACACACACACACACACTATATACCATCTCCGAGGCCGCACGCAGATACACACTTCCATCCACCCCTGTTAAGATAGAGACACACACCACAACAGGTGTTTACACTCGCATGTCTGTCTGCAGAGGTTTCGGGGTGATTGATGAGCTTGCAAAGGAAATGAGGCGTGACAGATTACGCCGGGCCTGGGACGCCGGCGAGCTCGCCGAGGGGCAGGTTCCTCCCCAAGACGCTTGCAGGCGCACAAATGCGAGTCGCGTGACAGACAACGCTCGTTGATCATTTACCACAGGAAATTGTTGTTCCGCACAGAAAATTATCTCTCTTTTTTTTTTTTTTTTTGCATAAGCTTCAAAGCGCTTTTAGCGCCGCGCCGATGTAACGATTAAAACCGTTACCACCACAAGGTGAATCATCACGGTTAAACATTTCCAACTGCACTGAACTGGAGTGTAAACATTGGGCACGACCCACCAAAATGAAGCAGCGCTTCAAATAAACACTGATGGATTTCCTGATTGGGTTGATAAAAAAAAACAAGAAAACAAACAAAATGGCGAGGGTGAGAGACCGCCTGCTGGTCATGTAACTAAGTTGTTTTGGTTGACTATAAATGTTTAATTTTCTATTCATTAACAGATGGTTTTTAAAGAACACACAACAAATATAAATGGCTTATCGTTTGCTAGTATTTAACAAGTATCAGTTTTGGTTTTGATGATTTGGGGTTAAAAGAGAAAAGTTTCAGGAAATGAGCAAATATTCCAAAACTTGTTTCCCTGCACCTACTGAGGCTTTGCAGTCCTTCAGGGCCCTTTCGCTCTCTTTTTTTTTCTCCCGATCCTGTTGTTCCGAGGCGAACAACAAGTTCGCTGCAAACGGCAGCGAATGCAAAGTGCAGCCCGGTCGTACGTACGAGTGTGGTTGCAGACCAAGGAATCTGGCAGAGGAGGATCGAGGGGGGAAAAAACTAGCGCCACTTTAAGTATAGAGAGGTCTGCAGCGCCGTCTCCAGAGGAGCAAATAACATGCTCTGAAATGTTTCCTTTTATCCTCCCTCTCTTTTGGCTCCCTCCCTCCTTCCCTCTCTGCCTTCCAGTCTCTCCTCCTCTCCTCTCCTCACCCCCTCCCTCCCTCCCTCTCTCCCTCTCAATGAGCTGCCCTCGGATTACTGGGGCTTTTGGAGGTCTATCAGAAACATGTGTGAGGGGTTGGAGGCGGCTGATGGGAAGCCCTCCGTCAAGCAGCTCACCCGCTTCCCTCCCAACCCAACACACCCCCTGCCCGCTCGCTCCCCAACCCTCCACCCCCGAGCCAGCGGGGAAGAAAAACTCTCGGCGAGTTCAAAGGCATCAACTTATTGGCTTTTCGCGGGATTTTATTTTTCCGCTGAATATATAAACACAGCAGAGAGAGAGAAACAACTTCTCACCCCTAAAACTAGATTGCATGGTAGTCTGGACGCCATGTCAGGTAGCCTGCTGTCACCTGTGATTCCTCTGTGTGTGTGTGTGGGGGGGGGGGGGGGGGGCTCAAATCGTCCAACTCAAGCGATGCCGGCGAGGATACCAGACGGATTTCAAAAATGATGACATCAACGCTGACATGTGTCCGCCGCGTAACTGTAGTCACATCATCATAACAAAGTCATTATGCGGCGGCGGCAAAGCTATAGCAGCTTCTATATAGCCTCAGAAACACGCGTGACACTGCCACCTTGTGGAGCCTTTATGTAACCCACCCATTCGTTTTCTGTCGCCACCTTTCCCTGCGCTCAGGGGTCATGTAGGGATGCTGGGATTTCAAGTGTAAGCCGTCGTTTAGAGCCGCGACCACTCACTGGGTGGGAGGCCCATATTACAAAATGACATGTTTTTTTGCTTTATTTATTTTTCCAAATCAAGCGAGAGATTTGCTATTAATTCCCTTTTTGCTGGCTTTGTTAATCCCTGTCATGCGTGCGTACATATAGGCTTTGTGCAGCTAACTACAACTAAGCATTTTAACAGGAGGTTGTAAACAGAGTCCTAAATGAACAATTATTCTGGAGGTTTGTAGAATTTTGTTGTTTGTTGTTTTTATTAATTACATAAGGCTGTGCTATTTTATTATTATTATCGTTATTTTCAATAATTCTGTCATAATTTGGAATGTGAAAACAGTGAGAGTCATATGTAAGCCTCCATCTCTTCCAGCCTGTGCAGTTTACAGTCATCAGCTACTGTAGGTGCATTACAAAACACAAAAACAAGTCTTTCAAGAGCTGATTGTATCAGAGGAATGCAGAGCAAACAAAAAACCCTCCCGCTCCCTCTTTCAGCAACCAACGGGGCCTGAGTAAATGGAAAAACTCCACCGCGTTCAAGTGAAGCCGTGTCGTAAAGGCAACGCTAATGAGCCCAAGGTTTTAGCTGTGGGAGGGGAGAAGGAGGAGGAAATGGTTTACATATGGATTTGGCGGAAAGTGAAGGCATCACAGCTCTGTTGTGTATGTAATGAAGCAAAGTAATCCTAAATCACAAGTCTGTCTCTCCTTTGCAATCCCCCTCTCTTCAGTCACACTAACCTCTGGCTTATGTCTTTGAAAACATACACAGTACACAACACGCACACGTACACACACACACACACACACACACACACACACACACACACACACACACACACGCACCGATTGTGCATGGAAATGCCATACGGAATTTCTGTAAAATCTATCAAAATCACTCAAGATGTAGACTTGGTTATGAGGGGCTCAGAATTAGAATCTTTATGATCATATAAAGAGTGTTCTTTGGTCCTTTTTTTATGTTGAAATGTGTTCATTTATGCAATCACATCATTGCTGTTTGAGATCCCTTCATTTATTATTGGTTCTGGAAAAGTTGCCTTTAAAAAGCCTCATACCTGCCATTCTTTAGGATTGCACAAATATGCTCTACTTACAAATACTTATTTTCATTAGACACACAAACATGTATACATATATATGTATATGTATATGTATATGTATATGTATATGTATATGGCAACCCTTTGTTCTCAGAGAAATTCCTATCTTCAACTGCTGACTTTAAACTGTGGAGGTAATTTAGTCGTGCATAGGGGTTTTATTAAGCCACTGCTTTATGTGACACTTAATTAAAACTGTTTGGTCCTAATCTGGTCGAACCCACCCTCCCCCTCCCCCACCGCTCGCCCCCTTTTCAAACTTCTTTTCAAACTTAATCCTCTCATCTGTGGCGCACAGTGTGCGTTCGCTTTTAAGTTTGCACATTTGACGGAGGATGTAAAGCTGGAGCCTCGTTTCCAAAGCCCTGTTTGCTCATTAGGTAACATAAAGGTACAATGGTGTCACAGTGCAGTGTAAAACCTGACGCTAACAGACACCCGCTGGCCCTTACAGAAAAGGAAAGTCTGCTACTTTAAAGACATCACATCAATACACAATACAACACATGGGAGGGGGGTAGGGGGGGGGGACACATAGGCCATGATCCAGTACTCAGCATGCTCTCTGTTTGAACCCTCAGTGGTCACAGACACCGACAGAGAATCAGACACGCCGTGCTGTAAATCAGACTTGCTCTGTTCTCATTACTGTCAGCATTGGCATCATGCTGCAGTTGCATCACTGTCATAACTGCAATTTGTTAGTGTTTTGTTTTGTTTTCATTCTTTCAGGATTCTCAGTAACATAAGAGTCAAATTTCTTGTTTGCGTGTACAAACTTTGCCATTATGTTTTTATTCTGATTGGTTTATAGGAAATAATACTAATAATCACTCCACTATTTAAACAAACAAGCAATTCAATACAAGGCGAAGGGTTCCGCTAAAATGAGCACAAAATCAAGTTGATTACAAGCCAGAAGACAATTATTAATTTAGCACATCTTTAATGTTCGTCCTCTGTTTAATTAATTAATTGAGGGGAGGGCGGGGGGGGGGGGGGGGGGGGGTTAGTACAACGCTTCACCGTTCACAAAATAAGTTTAAATTGGAAAAAAGTCCATATCAAAAGTTTCTGTCTTACAAAAACAGGTTTATTGCACTCAATATCTTAATGTTTTTAGATGTCTCCGCTCCACTTCTTTGAGTAATGTCATAATCGTTAAATCTGTTGAAGCACTTTCAAACAAGCGGGGTTTTAAAATACTGATGCTAATTAAACCCTATTTTCAGAATGCACTAAGACGCCCAAAAGTTCCTGATTGCTTGCACTCAAATGCTAATGAAAACTTATTATGGGCAAACACCAAAAATAGTGATGAGTCCAATAAGTGCACTCTGGTGCCTGCAGCTCTCCGAAATAAGCAAGTTTTAATGTTCAGTATACTGCTTAATTATCCATACATGGCAATTTACAAGAATATTGCCACAGGGCCCCGGTTTTGCAATAGTCTCCAATCTAATAGCGGACGCTGTTGCATTATTGTGTGCACTCAGAATTATTCACCGCATTACCCACGATTCATAGTATGTACTAACACAAGCAATTTCATGCATATGGATACAGTGGGTCTTAGCAGGGGAGCTGCTGATTGCTCTGAAACTAATTTCACAATCATTAGTTTTGGTGGTGGTGAGGAGACTGAGAGTGTTTATTTACCAGATCTCAGAAAATGACAAGTTGCACAAGCAACCGCGGAGGGAGCTGCAAAGATGAGAGAGCGTCTCCGTGTCCTCAGTCAGTAGTGAAGAAAAAACAGCTCTTATTTCAGAACTTTTCCACATGTAGAGCACGAGATGGTGAAGGATAATTCCGGAGAATCCACACCAGCGTTCTCAGTGTCTTTGCAGAGCAGTAGTCGCAGGGGGACAAATCCTTTTGTTGCACAGAGGTCCTCGCGCACGAGGTGCAGGCCATACACACAGCCATTTTAGCCTGGAGGTGAAACTAATGGCTCATGGCCAAGTGCTGCATTCCATCCATATAGATGAGGAGATATATTTGCAAAGCCGGCGAATCGACTTAATGCTGTTATGGGCCATTGTTCACAATAAACATGTAAATTGTGTTTATGAAATGGAATATAAATCTGTAGCTCAGATTCGCAAATAAATTATAATCACAGCGAGTCCTAACTGCACTCAGCCACAGGGGGGAATAATGTACACATGCATAGGAAATATCCTGCTGTACGTAGGACCAAGCGTGTTCAAATGGCCATCTGTATTTGCATGTGTTTTGTTAGAGTAAAAAAAAAAAAGAGCAGACCAGAGAGGAGCTGCATTTCTTTTCAAGATGTCGACACATAATTAAAATTGTGTTTATGCTCAATTGTAGGGTTCAGAAAAAATTGTTGGCACTGATAAGGGCAATTGATCTACAGCTGACCCCACCACACAGACACTCCTGCTGCTTCACAATTGACCAGCCAGTCTGGACGCCTTTAAAAAATAACTTGTACAGCCTTGAACTGAATTGTGGAACTCGTAAATTTACATTAATGAGTCATTTTTACAAACAAATTAAACCAACTCAAAACATGTTTTTACAATGCTGCCACAGCAAACGCCTTATAAAGCATTTTTGTATGCAGCTCTTTGGCTACATGTTGTAGTTTTAGTTTATAGCCACTAGATGGCAACGTTGTCCACTCTGCCACACTGTTCAAACAAGTCAAACCTATAAAGATAAAACGCAACCGCCAGGTTCTTACATTAATAGAAAAAACTGCATGGATCTTAATTCAACTAAAAACAACTGATGGCATCTTTCTAATGAGAGAATAATTTGATCGTACAAGTGGCAAAGGTTGTTCTCTCTCCTGGTTAAGCATCACCAGAAGATATATTAGTGCAGTTCAGTTTTAAATGTCAAGATTGTAACTTTCAAAAGTCACTTGTAATTTTTACATTTGTAATTGTTTTTTTGTTTTTTTCTCAATTGTAATTCTCCCAGCTTTCAAATGGATCAGGGGTATGTAGAGTTCAAGTTGAACATTTTTAAATCCCCAGTAAAGATTTTAGCTGATCTTTAGATCAGCTAAAATCTATTTAATCAACTAAAAAGGTTGACTTGATTGTATTTCCACCAGCTGGGCAGACAAAAGGGTCATGCATTTTTCAAAACGGACGGAAGGGGATAATATAATGCATCTTCATTCGGGCAGCATCAGCAGAGAAACAAAAAGCAAAAGATATTTTCATGAGAAAAATGTTCAGCATGAAAAAAAAATCACTGGATTGACGGTCATAAACCCCCTGTAATATAAAACTTGGGGGAGAAAAAAACTCATTGCAAGCACAAACTCAGTCAAGATAACAGAACATCTTGCCAGGTCACAATTCCAGCAGTTTGGAGGGATTCCCTGGAACAGAAGCTCAAAGGCCCAACGTCTAACATTTACTGGGATTTACTGGGAGGAAATGGAACAGAAAAATTGCTTTGTCCGGTGTGGTCACTGAGATAAATATCTGTTATGTTTTCATTCTTTGACAATGAGCATTATGTTGACATAAAAAGAAGGTCCTCTTGTAAATGTTATCCTGCGTTTCATGGGAAAGATGGTAAATCGAGATGCACAACGTTACATTAAACAGTGTCTGCCATATTCTGTCTTACAAAGTGACACCACTAACACTTACACACTTTGAGTCTCAAATTTCAGAGCCGATATTGAACTTAACCGATCTCGATCTCGTCACCTTCGTACTGAAAGTGTTGCTTAATTACAACGTGCCGTGACAAGCCGAAGGCCGGTCGAACAGCTGAGTCAAAGAGAGCGGCTCAGGTTGGCGAGAACACACTGCGGATCACCTTTATAGGTGTCAAGTGACGAGGGGAGAACTCCAGTAGGGTGCAGAGGACAGGAGCGAAAAAGGGAGGTCATTCCTGCCCCAGATTTGGAGGTGCCACCGTCTGCAGAGAGATTGATGGCTGCGAGCAACAGATAATAGTTTAGCGACGTAAAGGGAGATTAAATCAGGCAGAGATTGCAGGGAGGACCTGACCCCACCCGTTTGGGGCCGTGTCCAACAGCCACATCTGATTCCAACACACTGCAATTTGCCACTGAGGCAATTACAGGTTTGGGGAGGGCGACTGTGAGCTACCCTGACTTTTCTCTTAATCATGCATGCTGGGGACTATCATTGATCCTGCAGCACGTGTATTTATAGCAGGAGTGCAGTTTGAAGTGGATTAATAGCTGCTTTAGAATACAGAGAGGTCTGCGGGTTCGGTGGTCGCAGAGCACTTCAAATGTCACCACAGTTTTGTCCGTGTGGTGGCACCAAAAGGGCAAGTTTATCTTAATTGGCACTCTGTCCTCGCTCGAGTGCTGTTTTGTCAGCAGCTCAGCTGATCGGGCCTCGGCTCGTTCCCCCCCGCCCCCTACCGACCCATCTAGTGGGCTGTCACAAACGCTGCTGTTGGCCATTAGATTGTCATCGTTCATTCAGCCTCTCCTCCCTGTCACAACTCACACACGGCACCAACGTTTGTTGTTTTTCACAATTCAAGTTTAGCTTCAATTTCAACTTCAAGGGGAGCTTTAATGGCGCGGTGAACATACATTGACATGGCCTAAGCAAGTAATGGCATGCAGTGAAAAAATGTCATATGAAAGATTTGAAAAACAAGATTTCACTGAGGTACATGTGAAAACAGTTGTGTAATAAACAAAATAGCCACCACACACACACGTGTGCATATACATATATACTGTATGTATGTATATTAAAAACAATCAAAAGAAACTATTACCGTTTAGCAGGAAGTTCAAAATGTGTTTATGTACTCTCTCTCTCTCTCTCTCTCTCACACACACACACACACACACACACACACACACACACACACACACACACACACGCACACACACACACACACACAAAGAGCAACACAAAAACCCTCCATGCCTCCATGCCAGCTGTCCAGCTCATGTACTGTATGTCGCAAAGAGGCGGAGGTGCCCCAAAGCGACCCATCAGACTACAAAAGAGAGCCATGCCAAACACTTTAGCGCTCCCTGCATTGAGTGAGCTCTCTGGGCAATCAATAATCATTGAACAGAACGGCAAAGTGCACGTGAACAAGCTTTCATCCAGACCAGCTGTCCCCGTGCATGCAGTTAGATTCATGGGACCGAGGTCAGTGAGGCCCATTTACTTCAAACACGCAGATGAATAAAACTAAAACACTGACAGGCTACATTTAAAACATCTGCAGATGAATCTGTCTCTGAATTTTGTTTGGAATTCATTCATTTATCCTGTGAAATGAAAGGATACAAATAAGTCTTAAATGCAGACCCTGTTGCCCTTTTGTTTTAATATGTGGAGGGCACACTTTGAAACAAGCGCTTCTTTGATCATGCTCTTCAAGGGCTCCCAGTGAGCTATAATATTTATTTGAGAGGGGAGTAAGAAGACATGCCAAATGCCGGATTAAAAATAGACGGCAGCGGTTCTTTAAGGGTTTATAAATAGAAAGAGGGGAAAATGGGCCGGTCCTGGATGGGATATTTATAGTGCACACACATACACTTTCAGTTCAGTGGGAGACAGCAGCCAGCGGCAAATTCATCAATAGCAGCCAGAAACTCCAGAAATACCACTGAATGAACACACACCTCCCCCTGTCCGCGTGTGGACATATGCATCCGGGGTGAAATTAAATCACTTTTACGGGAGGATGAAACGGATTAGTCCAACAGGCTGTCTATTCATGGACACTGTAAAAGCAAAAGTTGGATCACTTTTCAGTGTCAACCTATCTCTAATTGCAATATTCTTTTTTTTTTGTTGTTGTTGTTGTTGGGGTGACGGGGGAGTTGACGGTGAAACACATGGCAATGTCGTTAAAGGGCACGTCCCGGGGAACTACTGCATGTGAGGGCGTTGAAAGGGCGGATTTAGTGTATCAACAGCGAACTGGCTGTCCGTCCAATAGATTTATTGCATTGTTGCTCATCGTCTTAAGAGATGGGAGCATCTACATACCGGATAAGGAACGTCCGTTTTTGGTCGTGTGACACTGTTAATAAGCGCGGTGGCGGTGGTGGGGTTGTTGTGATGTGAAGTGTGAGTACACGGTGATCTTGTTCCGAGTTCTTGCCGCGTACAGGTGGAGGACGAGCCAGCTGACTGAGGAGCAGGAGGGGGAGGAGCTCACTGACAGGCCGGCTGGCCGACGTGCTGCTCCGCCGCGACAGACGGACAACTCGGTCGGAGGGATCCGCCGCTGCCCCGGCAGCAACCAACCAGCCAGCCAGCCAGCCACGCTCGTCCTGTCTGAGAGCCCAGCTAGCCTGCGCTAAACCAGTGGCTTCTGCGGGACACGATACATCCGACTCGTTGCCACCGATTCCGGACGGAAAGCGTCGAATCCGATCTGCCGGATTGATACGTTTTAAAATGTCTATATTGCCGTTCACGCCTCCGATCGTGAAGAGGCTCCTCGGCTGGAAGAAGGGAGAGCAGAACGGGCAGGAGGAGAAATGGTGCGAGAAGGCGGTCAAAAGTCTGGTGAAGAAGTTGAAAAAGACGGGGCAGCTGGACGAGTTGGAGAAAGCCATCACGACGCAGAATGCCAACACGAAATGCTTAACAATACCCAGGTAACGACATACACAGCGGAGCTAAGTGGTTCCAGCCGGCCGGCTCATGGTGAGCTTCGCCGGCGGCCCCCCCTCAGCCTCAGCCGGGCTTGTTGACAGGTAGCTCTCTAGTTAGCCCGAGCTAATATTAGAAACACTCGCAGTTAAAGCAACCCGCTTGCTGAACACTTTTTTTTTCTTTCTTTTTAAAATTGAAGCTAACACATTGGGGTAGTACCGGTCGCGTATGTCCACTGGACGTACTATTGCACAAAGCACAAATCCTGTGCAGTGATATGACAATTGATAGTTAGCATTAGCTAGCATTAGCACATCAGTGCAACCCTAGCACCCCCATGTAATGTATGTTTGTGTGTGTGTGTGTGTGTGTGTGTGTGTGTGTGTGTGTGTGTGTGTGTGTGTGTGTGTGTGTGTGTGTGTGTGTGTGTGTGTGTGTGGGCGCGCGCGTAATGGCCCGTTCGAACTCTTTATCTCACAGTGTCTTCAATATATTGGAACATGTTTTGTTGTTGCTGTTGTGGTTATTGGAAGGTTATTGCGCTAATATGCCGTGGGGTCGTGCACATCTGCATATACATTCACGTATGCAACCTCATTTTCCGTTGTTAGTTGCCATCTATAGCATCACTGGCAGCGATGTGGCAACCCCCGACCGAAACTCCCATCAGCGTGCTGTGCACAAGAAGTTTGTGTTGCTCAAAATTCCTTCACTCGGGGTCAAAACGTCCACGGCGAGTTTCACCGTGTGACAAAAGGTGAGGCAAAGGCAGCCTCGGCAGCCAGTGCTGCTACTACACACGTGTGACTCACACAGGATGTTTAGACTGATGTGCGCGCTTCTGGAAAACCAGGACAGTGTTTGGGATTTCCCATCTGGGATACCCTGCTGTCTGGGAAGAGCAGCAGATGCACTCGATTGTGGTGGAGCCCTGTGCATATAAACAAACAGGTCCCAATGTTTGAACGATTCCACCCAGCATTGAGCGTCTTTAACCCAAGGAAGGTGTCAAGACTGGTACATGTGTCCGCTCAGCATGTTCCCGAAGAAAGTAAGTCAGTCGGTCGGATCAGTTTTAACCTGGAACTGTCGTTCTTAGGCGCAAAAAAATTCAATCGACTCACTGCTGCAGTGATCCTGAAACCCCAAAAGGCCAGGAGTGGACATAAATCTGCAGTGCGTAACAAAGGTTTCTCTTTGTTCTCTCTTTCTCGTCTTTTGTGCGTGAAGAGCTCACATGCTCTCCTCTGGGACACTTTTAACTGAGGCACCCTGAGTTGATCAAAGTGTAGACATTTCTGATTGATCACCAACATATATGATTCAACCCTCGATCTTGGCGGTGATCCTGTTCTTTTAAGAGTACAGCCAAATGGTGGACTGCCTCTTCGTGAACAGGACTGATCTGCTTTAGCGTTCTTACTCCACCAAGTCATCTAAAGTTCTCCTTCGTTCTCCAAGTCATCTAAAAGCGATCGGTAGAGGAGATTTTTTTTTGAGAGAGAGAGAGAAAGTCATTTGGGCAGTGTGTTGAAATAGTCGCTCCGTCTTTCATCACAGCGGGTATTGCAGATTTCCCTTCTCCCGAGGGGAGAGGAGGTGCTGCTGTTGAGCCGAGTCCCTGATTGGCTCGACACTGCGCGCTTGTTTCTTGTCCTGCATCTGGGGGCATCTGTGTGTCTGAGCCGACATTCTGTGTCAAATCTGCCCGTAGCTGAGACAAATCACGGGAATGCCCCCCTCAGCCAAACTCAACACAAACATTGACCATCCATGCTGGACGTAGTGGCTGGAAGTTCTATTGAAACCCTGAGATTCAGACTCCTCATAAAACTTTCTGGCTAGTTCTTTATCCCTGCGCTTTGCAGCGAGGATTTCTCCCCGCAGGTGTCTCCTCTGACCCCTGGAACGTCAACAAGGCGTTTTCTCCTCCACACAACTACCACTGACTGGTTATTTTCTCTTTTTGGGGCCATTCTCTATAAACCCGAGAGATGGTTGTGATGTCGTGAAAATCCCAGTAGATCAGCAGTTTGTGAAATCCAGACCAGCCCGTCTGGCACCAGCAAAACCTTGCCACATTAGCGGTCCCTTAAATCCTCTTTCTTCCCCCATTCCGATGCTGGCTTTGAGTCGTCCTCACCACGTCGACACACCCAAATGAAATGGGTCATTGCCCTGTGATTGGTTGATGAGCCGTTTGCGTTAGAAAGCAATTTGCTTAATAAAGTAGCCGGTGATTATATGGCTCTGAACTTAAATAGGGATTTGGTCGAGTCTTCTGCTGTTTGGTGATTGGGGACACTGTGTGGGACAAAAGGAAAGTAGAATACTTTCCCTCCAACCCACACTGTTCAATTCAAGTAAAAGCAGGTTGCACGCAACAGTAGCTGTGTTTCCATTACCGTGAGAATTGCGCAAAACCTAAATATCGCAATAAAGAACTGGCAATGGAAACACCTAAACTCGGAAAAACCTCTCAAATATCGCTAAAAGGTTTTAATGCTGTCGTGAGGTGGTTTTTCAGACGTATCAATATACAGGTATATCGCAAAGATGTCATGGAAGCACTTTTTTCCGCTTTTACGCATCACTGGACGTGACGTACAGGGTCACGTTTGGACGGAGGAGAAGACAGAATATGTTTTTTTACAAGTGCAATGGAAACGCAGCTATCGATAGTTTACGGTTCTACGGTCATTTTCATTCTTCCAGATCATAATTACCTTTATTTTTAGACCACGTTGCATTGACTCCCCAGGCACCGTAACGCCCTGCACTGCCTTTCAGATCTTTAGACGGCCGTCTCCAGGTGTCCCACAGAAAAGGGATCCCTCACGTCATCTACTGTCGCCTGTGGCGCTGGCCCGACCTGCAGTCCCACCACGAGCTGAGGGCCGTCGACCACTGTGAGTTCGCCTTCCACACCAAGAAGGACGAGGTCTGCGTCAACCCCTACCACTACCAGAGGGTGGAGACACCGAGTGAGTGCGCCCTAATTGCCACATGTTCCCAAAATGACTGTGTTTTCGAGCGAGGCTGCCGTGCGGCGCCGCTCGCCTGAGCTGCAGCGCCGCTACATGAATGCGCCGCTCTCGTCTCCAGTTCTGCCTCCCGTCCTGGTGCCACGACACACTGACATCCCCGCAGAGTTCCCGCCGCTGGACGACTACAGCCCGTCCATCCCAGAGAACACCAACTTTCCCACTGGTAATGAGCCCCATAGTAACTATATTCCTGGTGAGGAAAAGAATTCTATTAAATCTGTGCCGAGAAATCCTCACAGCAACGAGTCTCGTTCGTGTTTTGAAAATGAGAAACTCGTAAAGGGCGGTTTCAGTCACCCGCAGTTGCGTATTTACTTTTTTTCCTTTTACTTCTAGAAGATATTTTAGAAACGCAAATCGTGTCAGCTGAACTCACGCTGACGTTTGTGCGTTGCAGAGACGCCCCCGCCAGGCTACCTGAGCGAAGATGGGGAGACGCACGACCACCAGCTCAACCACAGCATGGACACGGGTGAGTCGCGCGACCCGAGCGGACGCCTCAGGCCGACGCCTCAGGCCGACGCCTCAGGCCGACGCGTGCGGTCGACAACCACTGACGAGTCTTCCGTCCGCCGTCCTCTGTTTCAGGGTCGCCCAGCCTGTCGCCCAACCCGGTGTCGTCGGCAAACAGCAATCTTGGTAAGTCACAGCGGCTTTGTGTGTGGTGAGTGGGAGCACCTGCGGTATCGGTTTTGTTGTCTTCGTGCCTCGCGCCTCGTGCACAGGAGCGTGATTACACTTGTGTACGAACCACGCCGCACCTAAGCGCACCTCCTCCAACCGTGCACGGGCCAAGAAAGTGCAGCACCGCACAGAACACTAGTGCAGTGGTTGTCAAAGTGGGGGCACTAGGGAAAGAATGCAAGAAATAATACAAATAGAAATGCACATAAATGAATATATAACAGAATTGAATTATATTTTGATTATTAATATAATTATTTTTCATCATATATAATCTAATTATTGTTTAATAATCATTATTAAATATAATCTATTAAACACTACCAGTCAAAAGTATTGGACTCACCTTCTCATGCAATTTTTTTTTTATCTTTACAACTTTATACACTGCAGATAAATACTGAAGACGTCAAATATATTAGCAAGATATATGTAATTATGCAGCAAAGAAACACACGTTCAATAACTCTAGATATGCTTTTTATGCAAGGTGTAGCACATACGTATGTAGCACTGTCCCTCCAGAACTGCAGAAAAAGTAAACTGTGTGCACTTTTTGTTATTGTTGTCAGGCCGAACCCACAACTCGTTGTGATGATGAAATGGAATTTGCATAACAGGGGACCTTTAATGTTAGACAGAAGCTGAACCGCCGCCCTCACCGTCAGAGCTCAGTGAGGCAGAAGATCAACATCCACTCTCAGAAAGTCAACTACACTGTGCATAGTCAATCAGTTGCATTATATTTCACTATCGATGCTCATTGCTTTCATTTCACAGTTTGGAAAAGGTCAAAGTTCATCATGGTATATCTTTGACCTATGAGGTCATTGGTCGGAAACCACGCGGCTGCGGCTCTGCTTGGTGTCAACGAGGGTTGTTTTTGTTGTTTTTTCCACTACCATCCCTCACAGCCGAAGACGCCGTTCATTTTATAGTTGATTGAAACGTCTGCATCTCGGCTCGTGAGTCATTTGGAAATGCAAGAGCAAAGTTTGTAAATAGGACTCAGAGGCACGAATCCACTGTGCAGTCGGCGCTGAAAGAGCCGTGATAGTCGAGACACATTGCGCGGAGACCACGTATGCTGTATATAGCGCTGTAGGGCTGGCTTGATGAATCACTCCGTAACAATAGACCCGTCCCCACCTGACTGAACCCGCTGACCCAATGCTTATTATACAAGTCGGTAAAGCAAAAATAGCAGACACCTCAGCAGCGTCGCGTTTGCGCTTCGCAACCACCGCCGACTCAGGTCGGCGTGCGTCTGAGCGAGTGACAGGAAGAGAGAGCAGCGATGCTATGCGGAGGAGAAGTCGACTGCACCTGGACGCGCCGCTGCCGCTGCCTCGGGGCGGTTGCGGCGTAAGCGCTCGCTTGAATGAAATTCTTTTTTACCCGGGGTCGGTTCTGTCTGCCTGAAGTGAGGAGATATAAGGCTGCAGCGGAAAGCTCAAGGTAATGCAATAAGTGTAATATCCGGCTGCCATTTCATCGACGTGGGGAGAGAAAAAAGAAAAAACAGCGGGAGGTCACACTCTGAAAAACATAGGCGCTGACGTAACGTCTCTGTTTCATCCAGACCGAGGTCAGGGGGGGTCATGGGAAAGAGGGCAAAGGAGAAGAAGAAGATTTTGCAATGCGTCTTTGCAAGTTCTGTCTATCAGCCGTTTGCTGATGGATGGATGTACTTTATCTACATGCTCCGCCAACAAACGGCCTCTTGACTTGCAAAGACGCACTGCAGAACCTTCTCCTTCTTCTTGTCACCCGCTCCCGGGCTTTTTGGCCACCGGAAGCTGCGTCACCTGCCTGACGCTGTCCCCAACGCCTCTCTCTCTCTCTCTCTCTCTCTCCCTCTCTCTCTCCCCGCCTCTGCAGACCTGCAGCCGGTGACGTACTGCGAGTCGGCCTTCTGGTGTTCCATCTCCTACTACGAGCTGAACCAGCGCGTCGGGGAGACCTTCCACGCCTCGCAGCCCTCCCTCACCGTCGACGGCTTCACGGACCCGTCCAACTCGGAGCGCTTCTGCCTGGGCTTGTTGTCCAACATCAACCGCAACTCGGCCGTGGAGCTCACACGCAGACACATAGGTGCTCATTTTATCATCAGAGTGACCACACGGAGGATCCCATCCGCCTTTATACACGTGTGTGTGTGTGTGTGTGTGTGTGTGTGTGTGTGTGTGTGTGTGTGTGTGTGTGTGTGTGTGTGTGTGTGTGTGTGTGTGTGTGTGTGTGTGTGTGTGTGTGTGTGTTTATTATTTATATATTTATATAGCCGAGTGAAACGCTCTCCTCTCTTCTCCCTCCAGGTCGGGGTGTGAGGTTGTACTACATCGGTGGGGAGGTGTTTGCAGAGTGCCTCAGCGACAGTGCGATCTTTGTGCAGAGTCCCAACTGCAACCAGCGCTACGGCTGGCACCCTGCCACCGTCTGCAAAATACCACCAGGTTAGCAACGTGGGGAGGGGGGTTGGCGAGGTGTGCGCGTGAGCAACGTGTAGCTCCAGCGGAAATGCGATTTGTGCGCTAAGTGACCCAGTTGCATCTTCATTATGCAGGCTGCAACCTAAAGATCTTCAACAACCAGGAGTTCGCCGCCCTGCTCGCGCAGTCAGTCAACCAGGGCTTCGAGGCCGTCTACCAGCTCACCAGGATGTGCACCATCCGCATGAGCTTCGTCAAAGGCTGGGGGGCCGAGTACAGGTAAACACTGACTGACAGACGGGTTATCCCAGTTCTTTTCCATTTGCATGTTCATTCAGAATGCATGAAATCTATTGTGATATTTAAACGCTGAGGTGTAATATGACGTGCCTCTCGTTATCATTTGGTGTTTGGGTGGGTCGCAAAACACGATTGAAAGGCCCACTGGGTTCAGCAGCATCTAATGTTATGGAAGCATATTGGAAACAATGTTCATACTGAGCCTGTTTTCTGATCTCACATCGTCCTTATACCAGCCGTGATGTCTGGTTAACATTTCAAAAGCCTCCACAGGCCTGCTTACTGAGTAGATACATGGTGGCACAGTGTGGCTCCCTTCTTGCAAGTGGACCAACCTTTTTTGTTTATACCAATATTAATTAATAGCAAATGAACAAACAAGCTATATATTTTTTTCCTTAACTAAAACATACAGTGGTGGGAAAAAAAACGCCTCATGTATTTGTGATGGAGTGTATTACACTAAGAATCAGTCTTAAGTCTCCCAGTGCAGTTTATTTTAGTGCACCAACATTTACCCATGCTGCACGTGCTCTGTTCCGTCCAGCCCAGAACTGAATGTCTCGGCAAGGTGACGTCCTTGCAACACATCCAGAGTACAAGAGTTCACCAACTACAAGAATGTAATTTTCTTATTTTGCCTTATTATAACAATAAACGGCAAAATAATTTCCATTTGTTTGTGCAGCTCTGATGCAGCCAAACCCTTTGAAACAGTGATACACACTGGGCGTTTCATGTGACCCTCTCGTGACCCTGCCGGTGAACTGCAGCTCCCCTTTCCCCTCGAGCTGTTGATTCTCTCTCATAGGTCTTTGTACTCTGACTGTTCTGTACGGTGAGGGAGGCTGTCAGCTCGAGTGTGACTCAGAGTGCGAGCGGCGAAAAATGTTTGGGTTTAATATTTCGAAATGGTCTAGTCTGCCAGCTCCTCTGGTGGTAAAATGCACCACCTTGCATAAAACCAGCAGAGTTTTAATTAATCTTTTTTCCCCTCTTTTTTTGCACCCTGCTGGGATTATAAAATGTGAACACCAAAGCCACGCACCACCACTCACTATAGCCTGTTTTAGATACCTAAATCATCTTAGCAGGGTTGAAGTATTTTGGATTACACTGCCAGTCAACAGTTTGGACTCACCTTCTCATGCATTTAAAAAAAAAAATCTTTACAACTTTCTATATTGCAGTTTGATAATGAAGACATCAAATATACGACCAAGATATATGTAACTATGCAGCAAAAGAAAATCACTCTAAATGTGTGTTGTTTTTTTTGAAAGGTGGCCATTTTAAAGAATTTAAATATAAAACATGTTTTGAGTTATTTTACACTTTTGTTGTTTCCTACATATTTCCATCTGTGTTCACACAAAGTTGTGATGCCTTCAGTGAGAAACTGCAGTGTCAATAGTCATGAGACTGAAAGAAAAGACGTTAAATTCATAGGGTGTGTCCAAACCTTTGACTGGTTAGTCTATTTTCCGTTCAAAATGATGGGATCGAAAAATGATGGAATAATATGGCACGCTGGCAGGCAAATACGGGAAATAAGATTCCAGTTGCATAGCAAACAAAACCATGAGCAAGCAAGGTCTGAAGACTGTGTGCTTCCCACGGACCTGTGCACCTGCGGGCGGGGGACGGGGGAGGGGTCCACACTCAAACAGAAAGTCATCATCGTCACAAACACACGCACACACGCACAGTTCATTGGAAATAAGCCACTTTATGCAAAGAAATAGGCACCTACGCTACACGCTCGCTAAGCAGGGAGGTTGAAGTAATGGAGAAAGAATGCAGAGGACCTGCAGTGGGAGGTGAAGACATTTAAGACGCTCCGCACGCAGCGGGGATTCCCCTGGGCTGTGCGCGACGCGTGTTATATATCTGGCTGCGAACACAGCGGCGAAGAAACGCTCTTCACAGTAGGCGGGGCACCGAGCAAAAGGTCACTTTACCATAACAAAAAGCGGGGAAGTTATTTTTTCACAGGCGTGTTCGCACGAAAAGCCGCTGTTTTTGACCATCATAACAGAAAAATCCCCCCTCCCCTCCCCAACCCCTCTCTTCATCTGTTGGTCCTCCAGGCGTCAAACAGTCACCAGCACCCCCTGCTGGATAGAGCTGCACCTCAACGGGCCGCTGCAGTGGCTGGACAAGGTACTGACACAGATGGGCTCTCCCAGCATCCACTGCTCCAGCGTGTCCTAAAGGGCAGCAGCAGCAGCAGCAGCAGCAGCAGCAGCAGCAGCAGGCTTTTCCAGAATCAACCACCTCCGCTCTCGGTGTGGGACAACTCGAGCTTCTCTCAGTGACAAGGGAAAAGAAAAGAAAAAAAAAGAGGAAGTTGACACCATGAATCGAATCGAACACGACTTTCCTCCTTTGCCGTCTCTGATGTTTCACCCCTCATCCACAGCACTTTGTACCACCTCTCGTCTTCATCCAACGGTTGTTTTAGGAGTCCACACACACACACACACACACACACACACACACACACGTTTTTTCTTAATACTGATCTAATTTTCGTCACTCTTCAGACCTGACATACGGATTATTCTCATGCTTGGTGTTGTCTTTTTTTTTCTTTTTCTTTTTTTTTTTTTTTTAAATCTAAGGGAAACTAAATTGGTTTTTTTCCCAAGTAAAAGCTACGGTACTGTTTCAGCATTTGTTTTTTTGTTTTTGTTTTTGCTTATTCATTTCTCAGCCTTTAACATGTCTCAAAGAATTTTGATTCTATGAATTAGCCAAAAAAAAAAAAAACAACAACAAACAAACAAAACAAAACAAAAAAGAAACATAATTATGCTACATTACTGATGTTTCAGTGTCCCAGTACCACTTTGCTGATTTGGGAGCCTTATTTAACAACCATCAGTCAACATGAAAGTGTAATTCTCAGTTAAATAGAATTTATTTAATGAATATTTTAAGTACAAGGTACTTTTCCCATATGGATTATATATTATCTATGTTAAAACGATCAATTATTGGATTGATATTGTAATTGGTATTTTATCTATTTAAAAAATAGCAGACATTAGAAACCATTGCTCAAAAACAGCCCTTTGAGAACTATTTTGCTCAGTGAAAGAGACATTTTATAAGTTATTTTTGCATACTGTCCTGCATGGGAATATATTTTTTTAATGCCTCGATGATTGTACATAAAATATTTATAGCTTGTGATTAGTCATGCATTGCTTGAAACAACGGACCTGATTGACCTCTGGCATGAAAACATTTACAGAAGGACTTTGCTTTAGCGACTCGAAACTCGGTCTATTTATATGTGGGCTGTCTTTTTTTTTTTTTTCCCTAGCCCAAAGTGACACATAGGATCATGTCTTTCACTTCACAATAGGGATGAAGAGCAGTGGTATGGTTGCATACCACGGCTACCATAGAAGCAGTTCATCCACCAGTAGTGTTCCGATAGTCTTCTCTCATGTTTCCAAACTATTAGCCGATAGTACAGAAATCCTCCCTGTGGGTAAATAATGCACCTCTAACTTACTGTGTTGACCAGTGTAAAGCTTTAGTTCTAGTAATAGTTTGCTTGTCCAGTAAACACTCTATCGTACATGTCTGTTGCTACAGTAGAAAGCATGTGTTATGTGCTCACCGTGTTTATCCTGCACAGAACTCTAAATCACCGTGTAGCCTAATTGACACTGTTACATGGTGCTGATCTGAAGTACTATTTACTGCAGTGCATTAGGTAGTCTGTAGAATCTGTATTAGTACTTGTGTTACTTGATATTCTTAGTTGGTGTTTTTCTGTTCCTTATATATAAGTCTTATATATAAGTCTTATATACATGATTTTTCATGTAGCCTAATTATTTGTTCTCAAATGGCCATCGTTTTATCTGTGAACATTTAATAAATTGCAACTGGGTAAAACGGTTCCTTTATCCATCAGTATTTTTTAAATCCTCGGTTTGTTAATACTCATGAAAATGTGAACATAGCATGTGGTTTCATCCAAAATTGTAGTTTGTCGTGCATTTTGTTGATTTGCCTTTTTTCAAATTGTAGAAGTTTTACTTTTTTCATTGTAACGTGGATATTTTAAAGATCTCATATTTAGCAAAAAAATGTTTCATAAGGTTTTCGACTAATGCATGTTCTAGAAATCAGCCCTCTGTGTTTATTTGCAACAAGTCCAGCCAGGTGCTTGTTCCTGTCTGAGATTGCCTTGCAGTGATCTCGTTATATTCAACTTTCAAAAGCGGAGCATAAAAATCAGTTTCAACAGGTTTAATTAGGCAGAGGGCTAAATATATCTTTTTCTGAAGCTCCAGTGTTTTTTGTGTATTATTTTTAATATGATGAGTCATCAAGGTCGTGCTACTAGAGCTCAGGATAATAATAATAATAATAAAAAAAAAAAGGTATGAAATTTGGTACAATATGTTTGGAGCAGTTTTGTGGTTGTAGTTTGCAGTGTATGTTGTTGGATGGCATCTTTCCAAGTGCCATTCAGTAATGTCACACAATCTTCCATCACTGTGTGTGGGTGGTGGTAATTCTTTTACCGTTATATTGCAGAATATCATTCGCTGTCTATTACCGTGAAATCTAAAAGCCCACACTCTGCATTAGAAACAACAACACACTGAATGCCAATCAATTTTAAAACCAACTTTTTATATACCTGTTCAAGGGAATGTAAATTAAGAGCATTACAATTTATTTTTTGATAAGGCACAATTATGTCACTTGTGACAACTGTACCTAACGAATGGATCAAGGAACAAAAAAAACAAAACATCACATTATGATTCTGTCTGCAACGTTCAATCATGAAGTTCAGTCAGAGGTCAAAGAAGACTGAGATCAGATGAGTGAAAGTGACCTCCACTCATTGGCCCTTTTCCCTCCTGCAGTGACCATCCTCAAGCTTCTTTTTTTTCCCCACCATACGCCAGTACTGCATTTGCTTTCTTGTTAAACAAAAGCAAACAAAAGCATTGAAACAGGACCAGGCCTCACAGTAACTAAAGTAAGCCTCCAAGTCTTTAGGTGCGAGGAGCAAGCCAAAGGGCGCTGGATCTTACGGTAGCCCCAGGACGGATAGAAGGATCAGGGGAGAAAAACAAGAGTCGCAGGAACTGGCAACTTCTAGCTCTCTTCCCCCGATGACAACCCATCTATCTCATCATCGTCACCACCGATGGCCATCCAAAAAGCTTTCGCTACCTAGACAAAACAATTGAAGCGTAAACATTTGTGCTTAACATGTACAATAAAGGCAAAGATGTGTATCCTTTTGTAGTTTCTGAAAAATAAGGTATTACATTTCATAGTGGTGTGTGTTTGTGAAAACCTTGTAATCAGTTCACAATCCACTGTCCTAAACCAACTGTTTAGATCTGTTACATGGACAGTATGGAGTGTTCCCTACCTTCTCTGCGTGAACTTTTCTCTGCTCATGAGGCATCGAAGAGGCTTTATCTTCAGGTTAAAATAGAAAAAGAAAAACATATTTTAACAATTGAAAAAAGTAAATCAAGTTCAAAGGCAAACGTGTTACAAGTGCAATGGGGTGAATTTTGTTTTTTGCTTTTTCATTTACCTTTCATCTCTTTTAATTTGGTAAAGAGCCGTTCAAAGTTATCCACATCAGCGTCCCCAGCTGTTAGATTAGCCAGTTCCTGAATGTCTAAATCCGTCATTGCATCTGAGAAAATAAACACAGGTCAGGAAAAGAGAGCACATGTAATTGTCTTCTTAAACAAGATATTTAACCTTTTGGTTTAACAAAATGAAAGGGAAAACCGAGATCCGTGCATGACCCGCAGCTGTGCCCTCACCAACTATTGTTCCTTCCTGTGTGTCTGTTCTGGTGCTATTTTCTGAATGACTGGCCTCCTCTGTGTGTGCGCCCTCTACTGGCAAGCTGGAAGACTGCAAGGGAATGGGGAGTTAGGTTTGCACATAAAAAGAAGTGACAGATGGAGAACTCCACCAGAATGAGCATACGATTTAACAGTAAACTGCTATAATGTATACTAATGTAAAAATCTTATACTGACCAGAGCCTCTTGAGAGGTGTAAGGGTGTGGGTTGTTGTGTCTGGAGGCAACCAAACTAGTCATTAGACCAAAACCTTGGTTGAGTCCTGACAAACACATAAGCAATCAAATGTCATGCACAGGAACTGAACAACAGTGAAGGTCCAAATGAGAATTTCAGTGTGGTGTCACCTTACCATCTTTCATCTGCACACTGGTCCACACATTAGCATTCAGAGCCTGGACAATTCTCTTCACTCCTGTGGATTCTGGAAAATCATCTGACAGGTAACAGAAACAGGTGTGAGAAAGGTCATGTCACGTGCAATAAATATGAATGCGCTGGGTGCAGTCACAGATTTTGCTGTCACTGTCTTGTCCAAACTCACCGTCCTCATCTGGCAGCTCCTGTGGATTGAGCTCCACCAGCTCAAACGCGTGAGCCAAACACCACTGCTGTGCTTCATGTCTGGTGACGCCTGAGTCAATGAAAGCGTTTCAGATACCCATGTATGGAACATGTACAAACAGCTACGTTATATCTTTCACATCATGCAGAGCTACACAACTGACCGTTTTCACAGACCCTGTCGCACACCAGAATGAGCACCTCTGGAGAAAGATCCTTCACCACTGGTATCCATGGATTCAGCTTTTCCAAGCCACCCTTCTGCAGACAACACATGTGAACAGCCAGTGACGTAGTACTCGAGATTGGTCTTGGTGCCAAGACCGGGGTCTCAGCCGACCCTGCAGCAATAATACACCGCTCACAGACAACATCCCGATAACCATTGACGTACCTCTGAGCTATCAAAATAAGCGATGAAAGCCTGCATGGACTGCGCAATCTCCGATGACATTTGAAAAGTGCTCGGCACAACGCACAGGGTGACATCTGCCGTGTAATATTTGTTGTTGATGGTCCACGGATACCAGGCTACCAGCTCATCTCTCTTGGTTGGTTCAGGTAAATCCGTCAAATTGAGGATCTCTGAAATACAAGACATGACAATAAAACACACTGCAAACGTTACAAATTGAATGTGAAATGACAGTGACCATAGCATGCTGCAGCCCGGGCTCGTTAAAATTTAAATAAACTAATTCGTCTACATGATGAGAATAATTCATTACACAGGCACCTACAGGTGCATCTACTGCGCTACGAGAACGTTAGCTTTATGTCACGTTAGCACGTTTGCTACGGCGTGCAAGAGCGTCGCAAACTCACGTTTTATAAGATCTTCCTCTTTGAAAACATTGTCACAACTTGTGATGACTACGCACGGCATAGTCTCCTCAGTGTCTTCTACCGGGGACGACATTATTTCTTGCTTTTAGGACGGGATTTCCCAGATGCTAGCTTGACGTGACGTTAGCCCACTTGTTTGACCTTTCAACTCTGAGTGAGCGCAGCTGCTTCGAGGTTCTCTTCCGGTGCAGTTTTGCGTGTAAATTGTTTTTTGCGTTCAGGGTTGTTTAAAATTCCTTTTGACATTTTTCGGGATTATATATTTACAATGATGGCTAAACACAGTACTCGTTTACGGCTATTGAATTTAGTATGAGGAAGTATTCTATTTGTATTAACTGCTGCTGTCCTGAATTTCCCCCTCAGTCAACTTCAAGCCAAACTATAACACGGTTAATGAAATTATTATGTTTTTTTTTTTTTTATTCTCAAATGTTATTTTTCATTATCAACTACACGATTTAAATCTAAAATGTTCAAGATGACTTGAGAAAACACAGGTGCAGTCTTGAGAAAATAACCATCAGCGATGTACAAGTAGAATCATGCTAACAGATGCTCGCTGTGTCGACTTAGATCATGGAAATTGAAATAAATTCATTAGAAATGAATATTCAAATTTCAATCATATACAAATGTGAGTAGTTATTGTCATGTCCATTAAATAGATACTTACTGAATTGTCCAGGGCTCCCACTTATGTTCACTGACAAAATGTCTAAACTTTTCCATGACTTTTTCATGACCTTGCATTAAATTTCCTTGACTTAACTGCAATTTATAAATACAAATAAATTTATAAGTCATGTGAACCTTTGTCAATTGCATTATGGTTGCAATAATTGCTTAACAAATACAAAAAAAGGATAGTATTTGTGTTGGTCTTCAGTTTAATAATAATAATTAAAAAAAAAAAAAAAAAAAAGGTTCACAGAGCCGTATCATTGTTGGAGACACAAGATGCAGGGACGGTGCAGAACCTACTTTAGGATAGAACAACAAACCAATTCTGCGACTTCTTAAGGGGCACGATCAAATTTCATGTCTTTTCCAAAACTTTCAGTGATTTTTAAAAAATAATTCCATGCCTTCTCCAGGTTTTCCATAACTCTGCGAACCCTGAAAATTTATGAAAACGGTGCCCAAACAGCTGAAAGTTCTACTAAATATTGAAGAGGGGAGAGTTTTTCGAATTCTGTGTCCACCGAGCCGAGATCTCTTAGCAGCTTCACTTGGAGAAAATATAAAGTTGGTATAACTTGATCACAAGCTCATGAATTTTCAAACATTAAAAAGGTACACTCTGGGTGGAAGATCAGCTCAACTGACGGTGAAACCGCTCCCTTCTTTGCCTCAATTAGTCAAAAGTTTGATCTAACAGAGTGTTTGCCATGTAATCCTGATCGCCCAAACAAAAGAGCTGTAATGCACCAGAAGTTTGCCATACCTCTCCCAGCTATTCACACAAGGACAACAAATCCAGTCAGTCACTTCTGTGTAACTAAAAAGGTATTTATAATATTTAGCGCATTCTTATGTTATTTGTTTTCAGTGGAAATTGTTCTTTGCTAAAAAAAAAAAAAAAAAAAAGTCCTTAAAAGAAGAACATAATTCTTTAAAGTATTGTAAAATATATTGTTACAGTCGTTCAAAATAAAATACAGCATAAACTTACCTCTGTATTGTTTCAACACAGTGGCCTTAAACCTAGAAAACTATCATAATAAAATAAAATGAAGAGCCAGTTCAAAATGACATCAACCGCCCCCAACCCCCTCTCTAAATTGCTGTGAGACATTGATTCATGTTTCAAGTGTTTGTTAATGTTATTTCACACATGGCCTTGGAAGGATTTGCGCTGTAGTCAGTGTGTCGGGCTGTGCTACAGCTAAGATCAAGGGGGTGTTTGTTCCTTTTCCCGATGCTTTGTCCTTTCACCAAGACACCAAGACACTTCACCCCGGAGTGAAGAGTGATGACACGCGTCTGCATTAATAGATGCTCTGAGCCTCATGCTCACCGGGACGGTCTGTTAAAGGTCACCTGACTCAGAGATGACACCCAGCACTTGTCTTTACGAACAAATTAATCATCGCAGAGGTCCGCATTAGCTGTGCGACTCACAAAGTTTTGACTTCAGTGTGGTTTAAGTGTATCTCTAACTGACCGGTGAGGGAGGAGCCCAGGCTGTCACTCTGGTGTCGGAGAGACGGGAAGCGCTGGCCGCACGGGGCAGAAAGCAGCAGATTGCAGCGCATCAGCATTCTTCTAAGGAAACAGGCGCCTGATTGCTGCGCTATGGGCTGCTGCTTTACAGCTGTCTCAGGACAGAATTGAGTACCTGGTCCAGCATGCCAATAAGACAGCCGGAGCTTCACCAACTGCTCACCGCTGGCTCGCTGCCTGCAACTCAGTGCAACTCCTCTCCGCTGCACACCTGCGCCAAGCACTGAGCCTTCTGCATTTGTCTCAGTGTTCCGAAAGGTTCCAACCCTGTCTGAAACAGATGTTTGCCTCTGAGGGGGGGGGGGAGTTCTTCCCAGCGTCTGGCCGCTACCTGTGGTCTGTCAGATAGACGGTTCAGTGGTCTGGGAAGGAGAGCAGTGCAAAACAAACTTTGCATGTTTTGAGCAAAAACAAATGCAATTGTTTCTATGTAAGCACACTTATATTTCTATGTAAATGCAGTTTTAATTTATTCAGTGAAACAGTAGTTGTGTGCATAATAATTCAATGAACTAAATTGAAAATAAATCTGTTGCCTACATTTCAGCATCCTACTTTCAGCAGATATTTTTTGTTTTGTTTTATACCAACAGCCAATCATAACATCGTAGTACTAAGAAAAAAGGCAGCTTCTTGAAATAATGAGTATATCTGCATTTTTACTGTGCAGCGTGCTTGACTTGTTACTTTCAATCAGACAGGCTCCAGGTGTCACAGCGGCTGAAATAGGAACAGAGGCCTGAATCTGTTCACAAGTGAGTTGACAGAATCCACCCCTCCTTGTGGCCTCCAAGACCTCCCACCGTGACCTTTACAACTGTGGATGTAAAAGGCAACAGTCTGGTCCCTCAGGTAAGACTCGTTCACATACTCTGCACCAACGCGGCGTACTACATTGAGTTGTTTGTTTATGATTCACTGACTTGTAACAGGGAGGATAACGGCCCTTCTTCTGATTGTGTTCCCAGCTAGCCTGCTATGGGACCGTATAACCTTGGTTGTCTCCTCATCACCCTCTTGTGCGAGCACACCTCGCTTTATGGCAACGCTTCGCACGCAACATCAGCTATTACAGTCGGCCACTCTTCTAATGGCAGCGTTCAAGCACGAAGCTGGACAGGCGTGTTTCATGGACAGGGACCCCAACCCCCTCCTAGGGACAATGACATCACCTTCAAACCAAGTATGTGAATAGATTTTTGCATGCACAGACAGAGACCTATGTAGAATTTTTCTCCGTACTGCTACTACTTGACTGCTGTATTTCCCTGTTGAGAGGCAATGCATGCTTATCAAATCTTATCTTATCTTGTCTTACCTTATTTTATCCTATTAATTAGAGGGTGCTGGGCAGGCAATCCCCTAACAAGACACTCATGGACACTATGTCAGTGATGCAATCAGCAAATGTTAAAAAAAATTATATTTACAAATTCAAGTTATTTATTTCGAAGTGTGAAATGTACATAAACTAACGAGTTGCTTTAAGTCAATGATCAGTGGCATAATTGGCGGCATTATTCTCTTTGTTTTGAAGAGTTTAGCTGTGGCTGTTTCAAGCACCGGCAGCAAATACCCCTTTGCTCCAATAAAGGGAAGGGTCGACCCACTTGCGGCAGATTTCTGCTTCTTCAGGCAGAGTTTCAGCTCGTGTGCTCCGGGAGCTCTGGAGAAGCATCACAGGGACTTGCCTTTGAGTTGGAGAATAGCCCCCCCCTCCGACCCCCCCCCTCCCCACACACACACACACACACACACACACACACACACACACACACACACACACACACACAATCAACCTCCTCTTTGAGCTGGGGAAAAAAAAACAAGGAGGAGGTTTTTGGTCTCAGGCCCAGATGAGCATTACAGGGGAGATGGAGGCGTCTCGGCAGCTGCCATTCACATACACTCCTGCTGGAGGCGCTATGAAGCCCGGATGGCCCTACCTGCACATGTGTGGGCACCAGTGGAGGACCATGCATGGCCGTGGCTTTGCTGATGCGCGCTCAGCTGTGACGTGTCAGGAAAGCCCTGCAGGCTCGCCGTCTCAGACAACTGGAGAGTTATAGCAGCAGAGGTGAAGTGATGCTCAGGTTATCTATCTATCTATCTATCTATCTATCTATCTATCTATCTATCTATCTATCTGTCCATGCATCTAGTAACTCTCAGTGAAATATGATCAGAGATGATTTCTTTAGATTTCAACTAAAAGTGAAAAATAACTAAATATTTTGTGTATATTTTTTGGAATTCAGGATTAATTTGAAGCTTCCTGCAAGCCTGTTCCAAAGTTCCTTTTTTATGGAAATCTTTAGCATTAGATTTTTTTTCTTTCCTATAGCTCCTTAATAGAGCAATTTCACGTCGTGTACATTTTTCCCTCCCCCCCTTTTTTCATTTTTTAATTTGAGCCCAGGTGACGTGTCTGTCCTGTCGTTTGGGCGGAACATCTTTAGAAGTGCTGACACCATGTTAATTAGTGGCCACGAGTTCATTTAGATTTAACACGGCTGCCCGTGCGGATTTACATTTGCCTAATGTATGTTCTCACTCTTTAAACATTGATACCCCGTTAATTAAGCCTGCTAATCTTCCACTGGCAGTAGCATCATGTACCTTACACACTGAATTAATTGCATGGAGATGTTCCTAAAGTAAACCCTTAATTTAATTAAGGTGGTATTTTATGCTTGGTTTGCTTCGGATAGCCCTGAGAGATATTGTCCTGATGTGTTGGCTATGCGGCGGTGTGATGATTTGTGTGCCTGCGTGCGTGCGTGCGTGCGTGCGTGTGTGTGTGTGTGTGTGTGTGTGTGTGTGTCTGTGTGTGTTTGCGTGCGTGCGTGCGTGCGTGCGTGCGTGCGTGCGTGCATTGAAGCAGGCCCCTCTCTGATCACTCCTCTTCTCCATCCCCAGCATCTGGCAGCCAACTGGAAAGACATCCAGTCCTCCAAGAGGACCATTATCCACATCCCTTCATTAGGTCGCTTTCCTCTGTCTGCTGCGCGCACACACACATCTGATGCAGCCGCAGTCATCCCCCGTCTCAACGCGCCGGCCCAGCCCGTGGCCCCGGCGGAGACGCTCCGTCTCGTTCAAATGGCTCTCTGCAGGAAAGCACTCATAGGATGATGACAGTCCCCATGCCAGGGAGCTGAACAATTTGGTCTCAATTGCGGTTTAATTTGCAGATTAAGCAAATGAAAAGCCATTACGTTGAATATTTGCAAGCGGCACAAAGGTCTTGTTTTATGGCGTTTCTTAAGAAAAGAAGAAAAAAATAAAAAAGCCTTCGGAGATGAGGAGGCCGCTGTGTTTGCTGCTCGAGACAAAAGAGAGCAAACCGAGATCTCGTTCTAATTTCACCGTGGCGCTCACATTTCCACTGTAATCAGGCATGTGCACTGTAAATCATTGAGCGATTTTCTGAAATTATTAAGCCTAATTACCAGCAGATGGAATGCTTTATTTGCTCTTGGGGTGGCTACGGAGAGTGCCGTGTGAGCAAGGATAATTAGAAAGATGAACCCCATTGTTGTTAATTAGCATGAATCCAATCATTTAATTACCTTGATTCAGTTGAGGATTCTCTCCCAGGCAGAAATCCAGACAGACACTGAGTAAAATCCTGGAGGTAACGCTGGATGTAGCTCAGTGGCGGCTGGACACAGTGCAACAGGACTCCCAGTGCTCGGCACGCACCTCATCTGCTAATTATTAAGCTAAATTAATCATCAGATTGCCCCGCTGTGATTCGACCGGATCTCCGTGTCCTGAAATCTTTCGCTGGGCGCGGCCTTACAGAGCCAGTTTGTTTAATACATATTTCCAATGAGAGAAGACACAAATGTGTTTTTTCCCGAAAGTCTTAAAATGTCGTGACCTTCTTTTTTCACATCACACTCCCAGAGCCAGCAACAGAAACGGAATGCAAATAGAGTTGATATCAGAGGTCCAACCTCCCTTTTTTTTTGCACACGTCTCATTGTTCTCAATCTTTAAATGTTGATCCATCCTTTCATCATTTATCTTTTCATAATGTTTTCAGACAGAAATGTTCGGGTGATCTATGTAGGAGAAGACATCTTGCAGTATCATGCCGGCCTCCTGAAGTGGGAAGATGCCAAAGACGGTGCTGGAAACGACACATCTTCTCCCATCAGACGCTTTGTCGTCCTCACGCCAGAGGCTGTTGATCATTTCCTGGTAATTTCAAACTAATTTACATATCGATGGAACCTCTCTGGAAACTGGATTTTAGGTTACCCTCTTTCTATACTTTTTTTTCTCTGTCACCCAGACGCCCATAACAAGCTGCAGTTTCTGGATTGTCCTCTAGAGGGCAATAGAGGAGACTTTTACTCCGCGCTCGTCCTTTGAGAGCCACAAGCTGTCTGTTATTTTATTCTTCATTCCTTTTTGGGAATTAAACAGCTGTGTTGTTGCAAAGTAAACACTCTAAAAGGATATTATGCTACACTTAATTACAATACATTTAATGGGCTTTAACTGCTGCTCGGCAGATAATTCAAATCCATATTAGATGCTTTAATGATCTTCAGCAGTAGAGACAAGTAAAAAATGTCCTTTGAGCACCTTAACACAGTGAAAATCAAGGTGTCATTTTACGCGCAGCCGTCCCGTCCTTCTGTTTACGTCCTTCCGCTGTAGATTGAGTGTGCAAGGCGACGTGGTCGTCTTCATCTCGTTCTATTGATTTTCCTGCTGTTTTGTTGTTAAACGGTGCCAGGCGTGTTGCCGAGATGAATCGCTGCTACCCATGGCTGGCAGCACATTCTGCCACTGACAGAAGGGATAATTCCATGTGGATCAAATAAATACAGATGTGGAGTAATTAGTTATATTCCCAAGGAGCTCATTGTGAACGCACATTAAAGATGTGAAGGATTGGGGAGGTCTCCCACAGGCCATTTTTATCAATTCAACCTGCTGGAATGCAGAAGAGGTCAAAACCCTGCTGGCTACTACAGTAATAGATCTGTTGTGTGTACCTGGTGATAAATCAGGTCTGGAAACAACCCGTGGAAGATGCTCCTGCCCCCAGGAGGAATTCTAGTTTCCCCATTTTGTCTCCCAGAACCACAGCACGTGGCTCGCCCACGCTGCTGAAGCACAGTCCGGACTTCAGTCTGGGGGTCCCGGTCCTGGCACCAGAACCAACTCTATCTTCACGAGAGCAGAGGTTGATGTACCACCTGCTGGAGGAGACATCTATGCTCCCTGGACCGGGTCAGAGGTCAAGAATGTGCCTGAGTACTGCCTTGTAAACACCTGATGTTTGTGTTTATTCTCACCTTTACTCTCTGGTTAAACGCGTCCCCACCAAACCCAGTTCGAGCTCTTAACTCAGAGCGTGGATGTTCAGCGATGTCCAAGATGGACTCGGGCACAGCACACTGTGACGTACGCCACCTCAGCTGCCACAAACGAGCCCTTCAGGAATACCATCGATATGGTCCTCGGCTATGGAATACAAAAGCCATTCAGGTAAAGTGTAGTTCAGGGGATTACATCCCACTTTCTCCATCATAATCAATAGCAACACGTCTTAAAAAAGAAAAACATTTCACATACCGCTTCTGAGGCGTTGCTTTATTGAAAGTGCTCGAGTTTTAGGCTAGTGTTTAAATTTCCCTTATATCTTCCTACTAAATTGATATTTCTTTCCATAATATTTTTCTCTTTATGGCTCCCCGAGTGGCGCTGGCTTTAGAAAAGTGCAATACAAATAAAAGTTTATTGCTTTTATTATTGTGTTCATGCCAATGAAGAACTGGCCATTTAAAGTTTAAACGGTAACGGCCACAAGGATTTAAGATAACGTCACAGTGGCATACACTGAGATGGAGATTGCGCTCCAGACAACCTTAACAAAAGGTGTGGATCTACTTCTCCTCAGAGGTGATGTTAACGCGAAGGTCAGACAGTGGCCATCAATTAGAATGGAGAGTGTCCAGTTGCACATAACACCAGTGCTCCACGTAGAATAAGACCTTGTTCCTGCAGCTGAAGAACATTTGATCCAGACATAAAATATCTGTTATTACACAGCTATTGCTGATTTCCACAAATTAATATGAATATTTATTTATTTATTTATTCTGAGCCATTAGTGCACACACACACACACACACACACACACACACACAAATGTCGGACCTACTTGAAAAAGAAAAAGATGCTTAACATCATTAACAAGCCACTCTTTTATTACAATTTTAATCGCTAACGCAGCTTGTAAGCCCCTGGCTCTTATTTCTCATATGCTTACATAGTTACCTTTGATTTTCTGTCATGCGTTAATTACCGCTTTTTGCCGTTTAATTTGGCGCTTTGTGTAAACTAATTACCGTCTAATGATCGTGGGCTCAGAGCACAACGATTTTTTACATTTTATTTTGTTTGCGAGGAGAGCGCCCGTCCTCTCGTCTCGTCTCGTCTCGTCCTACGGCCTCTCTCTCTGTTTTGCCCCTATTAGCTCCTTTCTTTGGTTCTGGGTGTATGCGCGGTGCGGCGCTGTAATTGCTGTTGCATCGCTGCTGTTAATTATGGCACAGAATGGCTGAGCCACAGCCAAAGTCCATAATGGTGGCTGGGGTAGCGCAGGAAAGTAAATGGAGTTTGTTTCACCAGCTGGGGTCCCATGGAGAGGGAAGAGTGCCGAGGCCTCCAGTGTAGGCCGGCCGCCTCGGGGCTTCAGGGCCATATGGACACAACACTTTAACTGGCCTTTATTCCAAACCTTACTCTTTTAATCAAAGCAAAGCCTGCATCCTGTGCTCCTCATTGCGTGACTCTTTACATTTAGACAACAATTAACGAGTAAATTGGGTTCATCCGCACAAACGTCGCCCGCAGTCCCGCTGTTATTGTACTCGGGCATAATGAAGACAGCAATTTAGCTCCGCACGCTGAAAGATCGCGGGGACAACGTCGTTGGTTAGGTAGATAAAATATGAATATTTTATCCCAGTTCATCTTCTGGCTGTCCCCTCCTTGCAGCAGAAGCTGCAGATGGATGTTTAAACAGTATAGCGTGAGATATACGCCGCTCGTTAATGGAGCTCATTGCCGGGAAGATGCGTCCTGTAACTGTAAAGGCGCTGGTAGCAAGGATGTATGCTCGCAATTGCGCACGTTGGCAAATTGTTTGGCGCTACGACGATAAAAAATGGTAGCGATTTAATGAATTAATAATGAGGCACAAATTATCAGATGAAAGGTTTTTAAATATTAATTCACGCCATAGCTGTTTACTAAAGGCTGGGCCGGCTGAAGTAGCGGCAAATAAGTGGAGACTGAGGGGCACATTACGCAAATACGTCACAATTCAGTGAAATGTTAACATCCTTTAAAATCACTGGGGCTTTTAATAGTGTGCTTGGCCTTGGCTTACAATGGTATGTGTGTGTGTGTGTGTGTATACAGTTTTTTTTTTTTTGTTTTTTTTAATTATTGCTTCTTCAGAGAGCTCAGCATGAGAAGGCCTGGCTCACAACAATGCCATGTGGGTCCTTCAGAATAACACCAACAATCAGATCCCCTCTGGCGGTACCACAGAAAGACTCGCAGGGTCGGAGGAGGACTTGGATCAGCAAAGGCACTTTACATATAGGTGTGTGTGTGTGTGTGTGTGTGTGTGTGTGTGTGTGTTTACATGGGGGGGGGGAGGGGCACAACCTCCAGCACAGTGGTTCAGCCGGCAGAAAGCCCCCGGGTGTCTTTTAGAATTTTCACAGAGAGAGGTTAAAGACATGTAGATCTGCACCCATGCAATGCCTGAAGGGGGCCACACGCACGCACACACACACACACACACACACACACACACACACACACACACACACACACACACACACTTCAGCACTCACACAGCTTGCGCATGGATCATTAGGCACAAGAGGGTAAAAATTACACGTAATAGCGTCAACAGATGGAGTGTTCCTTTCAGTCGTGCTGCGTACAAACAGATCTTGAGCAACACCTTATTTAGGTTAAGTTTGTCAGCGAAATGGCTCATTTGATCAACGGCACCCCTTTAAAAGGAGGCGGGGGATTAATACAGATGTGTGCTACACATGCCACTCTGATTATAAATAGGAGTTTAATTATCAGGTCCGGTCTTGTACCTTGACAGGATTAACTTGTGTCACCTCATGTTGCCTTAAATGTTTATTTTTATAAATAATTTCTTCTTCTTTTTTTTCTTTTTTCTTTTTTCTTTTCTCTTTTTTTTTTTAAGTCTGTAGGGATTTCTGTGACATCAGTCTGTTTTTCAGCTTAACCTGCAGGCCAGAGAAAATGGTTCTGTACCCAAAATACAAAAATCAAAGTCAGCGAGATTCAAGTCTTCTCTCCCGAGCATATAAATCCGATATTCGTTTGGGTTTTGTTTGACATTGCCCTTTAAATGAGTCAACAAGATGAAGCAGGAAGTGCTGCAGCTGGTTTCTGAAACGGCCTCTACTGTGCTGTGGCATCCCAAGCAAATTGAGAGACGGGAGGGCAATCAAACAGACAGGGGCGACATCGCCTCTATTTATGACCAGATTGTTTTGGCTTTATGTGGACACCAAGCAACGCTCCAATCCTATCACAGCCTACTCTGCGCAGTTTAAGTCCATATAATTTATGGCAAAGTACCTCTCTTTCTTTCCTCCCCGTCCCGCTGTTCGGGTGAACTGCAAAGGCAAAGTCCCGGGGTGAGCTTATTCTTCCGTTGAAAATGACACCCGTTCCCTTACACTTTTTGCCGCGCCATTGTGTGCTTCATGGCTTGTATAGGGGGGGGGGGGATCGCTGTGTAGCGTTTGACCTCGCCTCTTACAGTACTTGAATATGATGATGGCTGTTTCATGAGCGGAATACCAACTGCACAAACGCTCTCCAGTCTGCTCTCCGCCCGAGCCAGACGGCGTGCAGTCGACACAAAGTGAAGCCCCGGACGGAAGGACGGAGAACAAAGACGTCTCATCCAATCATGTCTTTAATATCGTAAATATCCTGGCTGTGCCAGTTGGCGCTACTGTGTTTTAGCGCTCCATTTTTGTGTTATTTCGTACAGAAGCGTATTGCTGCAATATTAAAAAAAAAAAAAAAAAAAAATGAAATTGTGATTTTTGTGAAATTTTCACGTTTTTACGTGAACTTTATCATATTAGACATTCTTTATTAGCATTTACATTATTTTTAGCAATACACTTCTGTGACTTTGAGTCATTTTATTTATATTTAGTTATTTTTTGATAGTTTCACGCTAAAGTACAAAGGCATGGGGGTTTATAGATTACAACATATCAAATGCTAATGCCTCCTCCATCATAACAGCAATTTAAAAAAAAACAACAAAAAAAACAATGGTTCAATCAGTCATCTGAAATATGGGTGATCATACATACGTAGTCGTTGTCTGTGGCTCCTACGCTAGACAGAGAAGTCCACACCAGACAGTATGGCCCTACCTGTGTTAACTCCAATAAATAACCCTAAAATTAGGTCTCAGATAACAAAGAAAGGCTTGAATGGTTTTTCCTGAACCAGAATCCGGCAGCCTTTTTAAAGAGCTGAAGAGGAAAGAACACATCTCTTCACACCCAGGAGAACCTTAAGAGGCTTCAGTGAAGTGGTTCTGTCAGTGACGCTAATTTCATTGGAAAAATCCAGAGAATGGGTTCAAGGGCCGGGGCCTTTATTTAATATCACATTTATTTCTTCCAGCACTTTGAGCAAAGAGTTATTACCAAAGGAGCATTCAAAAGTGGCAATAGGAACCTTCTGCGATTTTTTAAAAATCTTTTTCCACACCTATTGCAGCGTTTGGATGGGAGAGGGAGTTTAATTTCATATATTCCAGCTGCGCGATCCGAAGCACGTGTCGAAACCTTGGAACGGACGTGGAAAAGTACGCAGCTGCTTAAAAAAAAGAGACGTCTGGAGCAAGAGTGAGAAATTAACGGCGTAATTAAGTGGTGAAACCATTATGGCGTCTTCTAGTTACAGAAACAAGAGTGATATCGATCCGGGGGCCGGTGCCCTGATTGATCCCCTGATAGATGGGGTTAGCTCAGGCATTCATCAGCTGCCCAGCGGAGGGAGTTGTTATTGAGGGCAGGTGCCGTCTCTGCGTCCGCGTGTTAAAGCCATTAGATTCCTGAGGCCTTCTGATAATAGGCTGTCACTCACCCGCAGACCCTCCCCGCAGCGGACGTCAGGCGCCCGCAGCAGAAATTGAGGCAGCCGCCTAAAAAGGTCTCAAGGATAACGAGCGTGCGGCCGGAGTCGTCACACGACACGAGTTGACATCCGACACTGGCTGCGTTGCCGTTACAGTTTCTCGCTAAATAAAAGCGACATTTCTATTGTTTGGACACAGTGCAATCGTGATTTGCAGGTTGTTTCCATTGAATGGTGTGAAGCGCATAAGTCATAATCGTAAAATCTAGCAGGACGAGATTTGACGAGAGTTACGTTTGCTTTTGTTTGCTTTAGGTTTGTTTGCTGTCAAGAATGTTTGTTGTATTTTTCTCTTTGATTACTTGTAAAAAAAAAAATATTCCATCTCCTCCCGCGTCCAAACATAACGCGCCATTTTCACTTGAAGTGAGCAGGTCACGTGACCCGGTACGTCACTTTTAGCGACATTTGAGAGGTTTTTTCCAAGTTTAGGCATTTCCATCACCAGGTTTTTATTGCGATATTTTGGTTGTCATTACCCCTAGAATTTTGCGCAATTCTAAGGGTAATGGAAACGCAGCTAACATGGCTATGACACGCCAAGCCGAGCTATTGCCCCCCTATCAATAAAGTCTGTCTAAGTCATTTGGCTGGGTCGACCGTAACATGACATCGAATGTTTACACCTCAGGGTTAAAAACCTCAGCGTCCTCTACCAGCCGCTAGTCGCTAACGGCGAGACGCTCAGCCGAGATCCAGCCGTGGCTCTGCCCGTCACGGCCGGCCTACCGACAACCTTCCATTGGCAAGGTCACACACCTATTGTCAGCCGCTGAATACTATTCAACTGCAAATGCACCCACTTACGCCACATTTCTTTTTTTTCTTTTCTTTTTTTTTTTTGAATGTTTGTCCTAGTCCACAGATGTTTCCAATGCGAACCGACAAATTAATTTGCTCGTTACGCAGCTGCTCTGAGAGTTTCCAATGCTGTTTAACTTTTTCTCGCTCGCGTGTGACGTTGCTGACTTTTTCCTTTCTACTGTGCGCTTAGGTCAGGGGTGGGCAAACTTTTTGACTGGTGGACCACAGCTAAAATTTGACAGAGGGGGCCCGAGCAGGGGCAGAAGGATGGGGTGTTTTGGTGACCCACCTCATAGGAGGAAAAAATATATCATGGGATATGTTAAAAAACATGTGCTTTAATGTCTATTGAAAATGAACAAAAGCATTACAACACAATATCTGTCTTTGAAGCCGCACAGTATTTAGCTCTTAATTGAAATGACTCTTAAAACAGTGAAAAAAATGGACGAAATACAGCAATTTTATGACTTCATTCCTATTAATATCATCTCTTCAAGTTTGCCGTAGTTTGCCCACGTCTGGCCTAGGTGTTGTGTTGGAGGTGTAAAACCCCCACCCCCAGCAACAACCACCAACACCACTACCACACCCGCCCAACACTGGCGGTAGACCTCCTGCTGGAGGTTGACGTGAGCTCCATGGCACCTGTCAGCTGAAGACTGTGGCCTTCACTGTCCCTCAGAGCTCCGACGCTCCCTCCCTCCCTCTGTCTGTCATGTCGGAGGTTTTTGTGTCTCGGCGGACCCGGTCACCTTCCTGGAAAGGTAGGAGGGGGCCGCGAGATGGACAGAGCCGAGACGAGATCGGGAGAAGTGTTGTCGAGGGCAGTTGGAGCACACGGCGCCCAAGCTTTTATTTCATTACTTATCTGTGAGAGAGATAAATACTTAAAGGCCAGATCAGAGATCCATACGAGTAGAAAGGGTGCCTCTTCTGCTGCACCCCCCCCACCCCCCCCTGGGATTTGGGGAAAACAGGCGAGGCAAACAGTGGGCACGGGGAACAAATGTGTCACGGGGCCGTCTAATAAACTGTCAGGTCTTATTGTGTCGATACACTGATTCCACCATTTAAAGCTTCACCTTTGACCTTACGATGCCGAGGAACTCCGAGGGCTCCAATCTCCCAGACAATAGGTCATGCTAAAGCGATTTTGCTGCCTCACAGCGATGCCCCGTCAGTGTTTAACCTCCGCGCCGGCTACCTGCGGTCGACCGCCCGAAATGTCTCTCATTATTATGGCGGCGAGCCACCGGAGCCTCGTTTCATTCGTCAGGGTTAGGTTTTGTTGAAGCCTCCCTGGATTTATGATATTGGAAATGGACTGGTTTATGATGATTTAACCCCCTGCTCGCAGCGTGTGGCTACACCGACTGCCTATCGATCCAAGAGCTGTAAAATGAAGCGCTTTGTTTGTAACGCAGCCGGTTTCACTCTCGCACAGTGGGACGCTCAGTGGGACCATTTTTTTTTCTCTTTTATTATACATCCATTACATACTGTTAGATAAAGTGAGATCTCTCGCCAATGCCTGGATATCTGGCATATGTGGTTTTGTGTATATAAACCTTAGAACACTATTTTATCTAATGTTTGAAACGTCAGTTGGTGTTGTCATTTTTTTTTTATGTAATTAAATTATTCACTACATGGAACTCTAATAGCACATCATCTATGTAGGTTTTGTGAATTAATGCTATAAACAAAATGAAATGAATAAAACCTGACAAACTAAACTACAGTTTGTGACAGCTGAGCACCATTTTTGACTCCATCTTTGCACATATACTTACTGTATATATTTTCTGGGTCTATAAATCGGAATAAGTAGACATAGGCTCGGAACACGACTGCCTCTTGAAAAATTCTGTTTTATCAGCATCACCACAGTCGGTTCTGCTTAAAACATTTTGAGTTACATCTCCATTAATTCAAATCCCGATTCAGACACTCATAAATTGGCCGTAGGTGTGAGGGTGAGTGCGAATGGTTGTCTGTCCATGTGGCGCTGCGATGAACTGTCACTTGTCCAGGGCGCAACCCTGCCGAAGCTCCAGCGAACCCCCATGACCCTGAGTGCAGGCTGGATGGTTGTTGAAAATAGATTAAAGGAGGGATCAGCATTAAATTGTAAATCCACGCATTTGTGTATCAGAGAATGACAACTGCTTTCCTCTTATTATAAATAAATGGCATGTTTTTATGCATTTTTAATTGCGTGATAAAATTACATTTTCGGATTGCTTGCTATCAAAAAAATAAATCTGGAGTCTCTGTCGCTTAAATCAGAAAAGCTGCTCTTATCCTAACTTCATCTTCGGGACAAAAGCTACTTTTTTTTCCCCCATTACGGGCTAAGAGTGGTATAATGACACCTCAGAATTAATTTTCAGCCGAAGCGTTGACCCAAAATGGGAAGGGATCCACTGACAGCATAATTAAGAACGGGAACTACAAGGGCTATAAACAGCGTGTGCTTGAATAGAGGCGGGATAGATTTTTAGCCATCTCCCCTCACGCAGGGCTCAGACAGCGGAGAGCCACATGGGCAAACCTGTCTGGATTTAAACATCAATTTAGATTCAAACCTGTTGCTAAAAGCTGCCTACTTTATTTGATGGGAAGAAGTGGGTCACATATGTTTGCCCTTGCAGTCTCTCCTCGCATTGTAAAGCGGAGGGGCCCCAGCTGCAGTATCGGGGTTTTTAATGAAAATGCAAGGCAATAGAAAACAGGTACAATCCAGTCTTACCTTTCCTACGGCTTTGTGAACGGCGACAATGAGACGTCGCGGTACAATTTTTTAGTGAGTCATGTGAATGGCACGGCGCGTCCGTCACCCGGGCCCCCGCCAACCTGATGCATAGAGGACGAGGACCCAGTGTGTGTTTGTGTGAAGGCTTCAGAGCACACGGCTGTGGTGCTGCCTGGTGCCTGAATTCACAGCCAGGAATTCACTAACACTCCATATTTTTATATATTCTTTTATGCAATTATAGATAAATTAGTGTTTTAATAGAATATTGTTTTATTTTTCTGGGTCAGTGTATAAATGTGATGTGGATCTGGAAATAATTCCGTGGCGGAGCAAAGGGGTGAGTGCGATGAACAATTTTAGATTGTGTTCTAATTTATATTTTCTTTATCAACTGCATATCAGCCCCACTTGTGTTATAGCTCACTGTCAATCATTTTCTCTGATTGTCTGATTTCACCTCTACATTAAAAAAAAAAACATTTTTTTTTTTTTGGAAATGTACAGATGACACTTTTGGAAAATGCAAGGCCTGCATTCTTGACAACCCGTTGTTTTAAAATAGTCAGCGGTGTTTTTGGAGGATGGAAATAACCGTTGCAGCTTCGGCCCGTAAGCTCGGCTCTTTCGCCACGTCTGAGTTTAATATCAAAACGCAGCGTTTGAGAAGTACGTCGATGGAGATGGAGCGCTGGCGTCGAGCGGACCGCAGGGTTGACGCGGGCGGCGATTTGCATTCACATGGCAGGAGCGTTTACTTTGACAAATAGGGACGGCAGAGGCAGGCAGCCGACTGCCACTTAGTTATTAACAACTCCTTCACCCGTGATTTATTTGCCATTTTTGAAGAGAGGGCAACGCTATTAGGATAATATTGAGGAAATTAGCCCTGTTTAAGCAGAGTGCTACGACCATACCTGACCCCTTAATATACTTATAATGATGCCATTTACCATACATATCTGAACTTAGCCAATCATCAGGCCTCAGCCAAACAAGCGAGCCCAGGGGGGCAGGCTCAATCTGAGAGAGAGGGTGGGGGGGGGTCTACTTTGTGTGTGTGTGTCAGTCCGCAGCTGAATTAACTCTGTAGTCTGTGGAGAATTCGCTATTAACCCCCCGTTTTTTTGTTTTTTTTTTCCCTTCCTGCTGCCTCTCAACACGGACGACTCTCTGAGATCTAAAAGGTGTCGACCTCTTCTCTTTACAAGGATCGGGTTGGGGGTTGAAATACTTTGATGTTCTATTTTTGTGATTAAGCCGCCGCTATTAAGTCCGCCGCGTCCGCTTTTCTCTCTGCGGCGACACAGAGTTCACGATGTCTTGTTTGCAGGTGTGAGCCATCGATGTGGATGTCACATACAGTGACCAGCCGGCCATGACCCAGATGCCTCTAAAGATGACTGGCGGAACGCTGCTCTGTGCTGCCGCACAGCCTGTTTACAAGTACCGCTCATGGCGAATGGCTGTGAGGACCTGGCTGCAGTCCAAGTGCCTCCTTTACTGATTTTCTTGCCAATCGCAGCCTGTTGTGATTTACATTCTGAGTTGTATGATGCTGGATTTTGTCAATTACTACTTGTTGTTGTTTCATCCTTAAAGCACGCCTTTCCTCCGTTAATTAGTAGATTTAAATTTTTCCGATTACCATCTGAGAGGATGCCAAGACTTTAGGGGACATTCACAGCGCTGCTGCGGCAAGATAGATCAATGTTTAGCCTCTCATTTTTGTTAAATACAACTAAATACTGTAATTACGTGCCGAGCTCAATTGGTGTTTAGGTGCCGAATTCATTATCATTTTGATAGATGAGCCTAAATAATCAACACATTAATAATTCATGCCATTTCCATTATGCATGTGTGTGCATGCTTGAGCACCTCATCAACCTGGTGCCAGCCTGGAAACAATGGAGTCCTTTTGTGTGCGGCGTGCCGGAGTTTACGCTTGTTAATCCGCGACTTGTATTGTTTTATCAAACATTCATTTAAGTGGGTGGCCTGGTGCTCCACTACAGCAGTTAAGCCACCGCAGTGGTTAATGGCTTCAGCAGTGGGCATCATTAGAGGCCTGCATATTACAAACACAATTAAGTCCCCGTTTGACACTTTTATTGTTGTGCGACCGTCCTGCGCCTGACGAGTGCGAACACGCGGCGATCACAGCGAGTTATGGTTCCGTCTCCGGAGCTCACAGCGGCTCAGGGCTCCTCTTCTCGCGTCCTTAAGGCGCCTGAGAGCCACAAGCATTTTTCATCCTCTTGAGCGCCGCCACTTTTAAGTAATCAACCTCTCCAGAGTTACTTATGACACTCCTCCATCCTCCAGTGCCATTCAATCCGTGCTTATTGTGCCTTCACCGCCACTTTTATCTCAACTCAAATGCGTCGCCATTCCCGTAACTGTCGTTCTTTTTGATTGGCAGCACGCACAGGAGGAAAAAAAAGCAGCTCCTCTTGTGTTCGCAGTGTCTCGTAAAGCGTTAATTGTTCCTCCCTCATGTTAATTAAGGAAGGCCCAACAGTTTAGCACATGTGCCCCACACTCATCATGTTTACTAATCACATACACCCACTCAGATCCAATAGTGACCCTAAGGACATGAGTATGCTCAACCTGCGCAACCTGCTTTACACACACCAGCACTTGTGATGCTCTATCCCTGAATACAGGAAGATAAGGGAGGATTTTTGTGTCTGGGTCTGTATCAGAATGGAAACCTGTGCTAACATTCTCTGTACTTTACTTGTTTGTTTGTTTGTTTGTTTGTTTGTCTTTACAGCCCCCTGTAGTGAACTGTTATACAGTCATTTGGAGCAACTTGTTTCACTCTAACCGTTCTATGCTATACTAAATGTCTCATTAATGTCACATATTGTGCAAGGTGCACGGCATCAGATTGAACATTAAGATTTGGGACATTTTTTTAAATCTAATGTTATAATGTAATGAAACATTCATTTGTCTTGTCATTTTTAAATGTGATCAAATTATGCATCACATGGAATTCTAATTTTTAATTTTAAACCTGACAAACCCTGTAAGGGACGCATATACGTACTGTATGTATACATACACGTATATTGCCTGTTTTTAATTTCGGAAGAAGCAAGGAACAATTTATGCTCTGTACGACAGCAGCAAGCGATGCAGCCGAGAAATAATGTGTGTGTTTCTTCCTCTCAGCAGTCACTGTTCGGGAGCAAGAAATTAGAACTCGCACTACCTCCCCTGTTTGAGTCGACAAGCCAGTGATGAACAAGTTCAAGATGAGGCGGAGGTGAAAATGGAGTAAGACTGGAGTCAGTGCTTGTAGGATTAAGGTGCCACTGCTGGCTTTGTAAATGCTGTTACAAACTTGAGCAGAGGTTTATTTAACATATTTATCACCAGATTCGTTTAGCCTACACAGTGGTGCGCCAGTTAAATCAAGCTGTGCTTATCCCCCTGAAGACCGGGAATGTTCTCTGCTGAAAGTTTCATTTAACCACCACCGTCAGATGTACGAGCCGATTGTTTCTTAGCTGGCAACATGGGGAACATTAGTAGAGTCGTTTGTTTGGGTTTTCCTTAATAGAACAGCCTGCGACACTCTCTCGGGAGCTCTCGTGACCTTTGCTCGGAATCTGTCCGTCATCCATCAGGAGATATCAGCCTCTTAAATGCAAGGTGGAAACCAATTTTAAGGGACAGTGTTAATGACTTAACGATCTGTCCTCATCTGTGTAATGAAACTCGCGTGTTTAGTGGTTACTTGTTGTAATGGGTGGTAATTTAATGTTCTCTTCTTTTTGTGCTTTTGAAGGAGCTGATGAGGAGATCGGAGGACGCGTCGCAGTTGATCGTTCAGAACAGGATGCAAGCGGCCACGGATAACAGTGCTGCCTAGACATCTGCTTCACCCATAACTTTGCCAGTGATACAAGTTGAGTCATTGCATCCTTCCCTGCTGTAATGGCAAATTACTCTGTCGCATGAGCTCCGTGGATAAAATCTATGTTTCAAACAGACATGAAAAATGTTCTTCCTCCAAGGCTGGGGTGTGACAGAAAAAGTTTGAGAACCACTGATCTACCTAATAAAATCAATCATTAAAATCAACTAAATGTATTAAATAGTACATCAAATAATATTTGTCACAGTCTAATAAAAAGCCGTTGTGTGTTTTTTTTATACATAGAAACATTTGTTTCTTTTTATAAAAACATGCAAAAAAAAAAAACATTCTGTAAAGATATAGATTACGTTTCTTTTAAGGTTTACCTTGCAAAATATTTTGTTAAGCTATTATTTGTTGACTAGTTTGTCGAAACTAATATTCTGGGAATATATCTTGGTCTGGTATGACGGCCGTCGCTTGTTTCTGTCGAAGGGGAACAACAGCCGTTGGGTCCGCGTTTCCAGCCGGAGGATTTTTGAAGCAGTACCAGGTCAGAGTCGAATACTAGAGCTGAGCTTTTCCCCGGGTCAAATCGTTTTAGCCACATGTTTTAACTGGTTGGGGATAACGTGAGTGTGTTTTCCTCGTGTGTATCAGAGTCTGTATGGGGATGTTTAATGTGGAGCAGAGTTTGCACACAGGAACGGCAGTATGTTCGCTGTTTGAAGCTAGCATTGCTATCAGTTAAGTCAAGAAATGTACTATATAATTTAATACTGTGCAACTTTAAATTTGCGTTGTGCATCTAAAGTAGTGTTCCTAAAATGCTAAGATCTATTTTCTCAGCAGTTCGCAATTTAGTTACACGCACCCCGCGCATTAAAGTCATAAATGCAGTAAGTCTCTGTGCATAAGTCATGAGAGAGTTTTTGCGGAGGTTACACAGCGCCTTCCTGAAGGTCGCCCTGTTTCCGGGCTCCTTTTCTCGGACACGACCGCGGCCACCCGCCTCGGAGGTGCTCACCTGTCACCTGCTGCAGCGTCAACTGCCGCCCTGGACGTCATACTGTGTGCGCTACAGCTCCGTCCACAACGACCAGTTCGGACTGTCCAACTTTAACTGGACGGTCCAGGGCTCCAACTATCACATACTGAGGACGGGCTGCTTCCCCTTCATCAAGTACCACTGCACCAAAGCTCCTCCACAGAACCTGGACTTCGAGGACAGGTTTTTCACCATGTTGAAAGTCATTAACTTAGGTCAGTGAGTGCACGAAATTATCTTCCCTTGTCTGTTTTATACACTACTCACAAAGAGTGAAGGACATTTGGTTCAAATTCAGGGAACATGTAAATGGTAATCTTAACGTTGAAGTAGTGCCTTTTTAGTGAAAGCATGCAATTTTTTTTTTTTTTTTTTAAATCTCAAAACATTTTATTGAAACACAAGCTAAGAGCGGTCGTGTGTACTGCACTATGAAAATAGTTTTAATAACCTATCCTGTGACTTTGTTGTTGCCTTCATCTCATTATGTCAAATTGTGAACAGCACGATGAAGAGCACAGTTTTAACACTTGTTTAACACAAATCCAGTTGCTGAATGAGAACATTTAGTGGTCAGCATCAGACACTTGTTGTAGTTTTCCCAGTTTATTCGCCGCGTTAGAGATCAGGATGCTATGCAACAAGTATAATTGCAGCGTGGAGCAGTCGGATTAGAGAACATCAAATTAAGTTCACCTGCAAACCTGCTGATTTCATCCAAACAATGCTGACCAATGCTGAGTTTTAACCCTCCAGTATCACCATGTCCTGTTATTGCAGGTATCCCTTGTTTGGCTTATGGCATCGGCTGCTGGATGGTGGTGGGAGCTGCGGAAACCGTGCAGACTAGTCTCGGACCGGTCACTGTCCATTTTGCCTATAAAGAAGATGAAGGTGCCCAGTATTAAAGCAGGAAGAAAACATCCGTCTGAGAGTGTAATTGTTTAAATCTTTTCTGCCGCGCTGCCGTATTGACAGCAGGTCCCGCGCTGGAGCTATTGACTGAAGTGCAGTCCCGTGTCATTAGTGCCCCAGTCGTCACACTGCACAGGAGTTTTCTTTTGTGCTCAATTATTTAAGATTTAAAAGTTGGAGTAAAGGATGGGTCAATTATGCATGTTATTATGCAGACACACAATACTGACTGTCTATTCTTGAGACTTAACATGAAATTTTAATTGAAAGGTTAGGATTTCCAAATGGGAAAAAACATTTGACACGGCTTCTTTCCTTACGCAAGTCAGCGTGCAGCGTTTGCCTTCAGACTCATTGCTCTGTAAATATCTGACCGCGAAGCTGATTAAAATGCCCGTGACATGACGATTCAAATGTTTTATGTCTTTCTTATAACACTGAGAGAACATGCCTCGTGGTCCATTCAATGGCCGATTCGCTGCGATTTGTTCATAACTTGAGTGATGTTGATTCGATGTGGTGTCCATTGCTTTATTCCGTGTTACAAATGCCGTAATTTAAGTAACCCTGCCTCATTTATTTAAAGTTGAATTAGTGATCAGTCTCTGTGCAGCGGCTAGTCAATAGTGTTGGGGTGGGGGGGTGGATGTGACAAGACAGGTGAATAAAATAGGTTTTAATTACAAAAGTGGTCTTTGTGAAGAGTCATCTCCATCCTTCCCTCCAGGCCCTCGATGGCCTTTGATTTCTGGTAATGTTCTCTGCTGACAGGGCGCGCTCCCCTCTGCTGAGGGTCCTGCTTCCTCTGAGAGGCGGCTTGACAAACTGCCATATTGATTTCCGCAGCCCGCAGCATCACCTACTAAGAGCATTTATCAGCGACCTCAATTTTGTGGCCTTGGCCTCTTCAGTTTTAGCAACAATGAACCCCGACGAATAATTTCTTGTTGTACATGTAAATCAATGGACCCTTTTGACCCTCTGGCCAACGATAGCAGCGTATGTGTTTTTCATGATGTTCAGCCTGTTCACGACCGACAGGCTTTTGTTTTTTTCTGCAAAATAGTAAAACAACGTATTATCCCCCTCTACCTTCAATACTTAAACCTTTCTTTCTGAAAAAAAAAAAAAAATCCACCCGCAAGCGTTAATCACTCTCATCTGTAATATGCAGATCAGCAAAGGAAAAAAGTATGCGACGATGTCATGGTGTAATATTGCATTTCTCTATGTCTGAAATTAAAAACATCAAGCTAATTTACAAAATTAGAAATGGCTAATTAGTTTAAAAAAAAAAAAAAAAAAGAAGAAGAAGAAGGCTGTATCTGCCCCTACTTCAGTGTCATATAAATAGAGTACATTTATTCAGGCAGAAGAAGTACAAAAAAACAGGCATTTTTGTGAATGACATCAACGGATGTGCAGCCATTCACACCTAAACCATTTTTTTTTAATAGAACAAAAATCTATGTGCACATTAAGTTGGGAAAGGGTGTTGCTTTGACATGTGCACAATTTCCAAAACTGATGCAGAATTCATGCGGCAGATCCTCTTTGTTGGCGCTGTCGCTTAATCACACTAATTGCCTCCAACAAGAAACAGTTAGACAAACTTAAGGAAACGTGATCGGCGGTATCGGGCTGCGCGCAAATCCGCCTCCTTTCATCGCCGTCCTTTCATCGGGACCGAAAGTGTGCATGGGGAATGCTCAGGCAACCATGTCTTAATTACTCATTGACCCTTTGACCCATGAGCCGCATTGATACGGCCGCCGCGGCCACGTGCTGCGGCGCCGTGCAGCGGGGCCGTCACGGGATAACGCTGGTCGGGGGGGGGGTGGCTGAAATCTAAACTGCCGAGCGTGCGAGTGCGCCGTATTTGTTTTCAGGGGCTTCACCTTTGAGTTGGTTTAGACTTGCGGCGGGCGCAGGAGGGGAACAGGGGGGGGGCTGGTTCCGGCTACAACACCTCGCCTGGCTCCACCGCGGTAAACGCGAAAAGGAGCTGCCGCTGTAAACGGAGCGAATGTATATCAACACTCGCTGTTTAATAGCCTCGGAGGTCCTGACCTGCGTGGCGCCGTCTAAATTACCCGGCGTTAATGCCCGTTTGGCGTGTTTAATTGCACCGCTGAAGCTGGTAATAAGTTTCGTCAAGGTGAAATCCTTAAATACCCGCGCCGCTTAGAATCTGGGTAAGTAAGGGAAAAACAAGCGGCGGAATTGAGTGCCGCCCCGCTGTAAATTGTTGAAGGTCGGACAGAGACGTTGCTAATCAACGCGCAGAGTCTTGTAATTATCTTCTAATCAGCTTATAACCTACAGTTCCTTCCGTGCAGCATTTTTAAAAAAAAATAAACCCAACAACAGACAAACACAGAATGACCCCCAGCCCCCCCCTGAAACTGTTGATGCCGTTTGTTCTTAAATCAATTATTAAGCAGGAAAAGTCACGCTGGTATTTTTTTCTCCCTGTCATATAGATGTATGGCTTTGGCAGAAACAATTATTGTGTGAGCAACCCCCGCAGCTCGCACAGGCGAGGTTATCATTATTAAGCCTCTGGATCAGCCACCAGCAGGAGCAGCAGGGGGTCTGCGAGCCATCGCTCAGATCACTTTAAGAGTCGCACCAGAAGTACATTTTAACGTAAAGGTGTCGGCGCAACACTGCCGCCAAACTCACTGTTTTGAAGGCTTTTTTTTTTCAGTTGAAATTTCACATTCACAGCCCAAATGTGGATCTTTACTTTGGCCTGGTTGCATCCTCACTTGCACATCTGGGATGTTTTCCCAAATCCACTGGACTTGTTTCATGTGTCAGTCCAGATAAGAACTAGCTTGGGACCGATATTGGGCGATCCTGCTTTCTGTAGCGTTCAGACATCTCACAGAAGCCACTTGCTGCTTCCATCGGAACAGAAAGGATGCTGATAGACCACAGGCTGAAAATGCTTTAGATGGGAACCAATCAAGTAGGACGTGATGGATGCAGCTGCATCGCCATGTTCTGGTGAGCTTAAATTTGTGTGCTTTGATGTAGCACACTTACTGTGCAACACGCCAATCCCAACATGAGCACTGTGCTGACCCCAAACCCAGCACTGCCACTGAGGTGAAGCCACAGCGTGTTTTCTTCTATTTTTCCTCTTCATCGTGTCTTCTTTTATGATTGACAAATTGCAACCAGCCAGTGAAGACTGAGTGTGACACATGTAAGTGAAATACACTGGAGTCATTGAAATGTGTCATCATAGTTGCACTAGAATGCACTCCAGCACGCCCCGGCCATCCTGCCACTTGCTCGTCGAGGGCTTCAAGTCTCCGACACTCTACTTCTCAATGTTTCCTGTTGTCATTGTGCTGCTGCCTTCCCCGAGTTCACTTTAGGATAAGAGATGCTGTAAACTAAAGCCATTCATAGCTGTGCTTCCTTTGTTCTCCCAAACTTGACTCCAGATCGACATTCTCTATTTTTGCTCCATTTAAGCTCATCTTTCCTGTTTTGTTTTTTTTTTCTTCTTCTCTCGGCTGAAGTGGGTTATTGTTTTGTTTTTCTTTGCTGTTGATGATGTGGTATCGCGCTCGCGTCATTCATACTTAATGCTTACTCTGTTGACATTAAGAGAGTCATGGATTTTAATAGTTTTCTTTTTTTTTTTCCCCGAGACTTGCCGGGTGAGTTAAATGAACTATCCATTTTTATTATATATTATGCAGTATTTAAAGTTTCAGCTCATTAAAAAACCCACCCCCGGGCCGTCTTTTACCCCCCGCCAGCATGCAGTCAGACTCCTCTTGCCAAGGGCTCTGCTTCATCTGTTTCTCTCCCAGGTCAAAGCTGAAATATGCAGAAATATTTATTTCTTTGATTATGCCTTTTATTCCACTGACAAAGCGCCTAATGTCTTTGCAGCTTAAACAAGCAGCGTCGCTGGATCTGGAAAAACAAAAAAAAAAAGACGCTTCTGTTTGACCGATCTAATTTGTTGCGTGGCGTATATGTCCTGCCGCTCGACGCGAGACAGAATGTTCTCCGTGAATGTACTCCGTGTGCCTTTTTATTGTGCACAGGAACCAGGGCCCCATATGTCCACTTATTGCTCTGCTTTTTAGTTGCACAATAAGCAGCGAATCCCCCCACCCACCACCACTCCCTCCCTTGGAAACTCAATGCCAGACTGGGGATTTACATTAAATACACCGGCACAGATGCTGCATACCAACGTAGAAATGGAATAAATCAATTTCCTCCTTAGAAATGCTTTACATACTTTTTTTTGATGCCGCATGATCTCCAATCTCGCTGCAAATGAGCTGCAGCCCGCCGTAATGGTTTCTGCTCCTCGTGGGAGGCCGCTGTCTCAGGAAAGCTGCTGATTGAGGGGGAAATGTAATACAGGTGTAAAGCGGACTTGATAGGGGTCTTACACGAGGGTTATGCCTTTTAGCAGTGATATACATACTGTTACATATTTATCAAAGGGCTGTGCGGACGTGCTGGGTTGGCTCTTTTGTGGCCTGCAGAGACCGGCGGGAGGTTCTGCTGGGGCTGTTGTCAATTGTGGCGGAGCGAGCGGCTATTATGGTGAATTAATGGGAATTAAAGGTTTAAATTGGTTAAGCAAGCACTTCATTAATCGCGAGTGGGCCGCCGCTTGCATCAGCGAGTTTGTGGCGTTGCAGTCGGCCGCTTGGGCTCGGATTGAAGAGGAGGTGATTGAGATTTAAATGCTGTTGTTTATTAAAATAAAGATGCATAATTTAAAAAAAAAAAAAAAAAAAAATCCTCATTCTCAAAAAACAATCTGATCCATGTAGGATGAGCATCAAGCTGCTCTGATTCAGTGACAGTTTGCATTTAAACTGTCCTTGTCATTGTCCTTGCTGTTGACATTTTGACATCATGAGACCAAGGCGATGTCCAACAACAAGGTCACATGACAAGTCGTACCCACCACTGTTGTCAGGTCTGCTTCAATAAGTTATTTGAGATGAAGAAATGAACATTGCATTCAACTATATACACGCCCTACTTTCATGATGCATTACCACTGCAGCTTGAACCTCACGCATTTTCTGTAAATTCCACCTCCATTTTTTTGTGAGCAGTCTAGAAAAGTAGATTTCACTGACCTAAAATAATGACTTCCAGTGTAGTGAAAAACTTGTCCTCAGGTAAGCAAAAGTCAACATCCCCAACTTAGCGTGATGTGTCTAGTCAACATGGACCTAAATTTAGCTCGCAAATGATAATAAAGGTTGCCCTTGTCAGATAAAATATATTACAGCGTCATTCTTTGGGGTTGTTGTGGATTATTTATACTACTTTTTTATGTGTAAATATGCCATCATCCTTTCAGTTATTAAAAACACGGTACATGCAGTCCCACATTCTTCTAAACCTTTAGGATTCACTGTACACAATATTTAACAGATGCTTATGCAGACTTGCTGTTGCTGTTTCTCTTTACATAGAAAATTCTGGTATTCGGTTTGTGCCATAAATATTTAAAGAAATAAGTAACAGAGTATCTAGGAGTAGTTTTATAGAAGTTTATTTTCTGCAAGCTCTCAGTCCAATATGCTTACTGTGCGTTTTGCTTTTGCGGCCCTGAGGGCCTTTCACTGCACTGTATTCAGTTTCCTGTTAGCGAAACACGGTCTTAAGACGAGGATATTTACCGTAAGTGAATTTAATGTTTCCTTATAATGCTGACACTTAAAAGCGGTCGGCGATTGTTCAATAATGTGATCTCTGGACCGTGGTGTGGACATGGTGGGGGTCAGCAGCAGCAGCAGCGGCGGTGGTGGTGGTGGTGGTGGTGGGTCTGTAGCGAGCGTGTGCTTGGCTCGATGCGGCTCCCCGAGCACGGTCGGACTAATTGAGGTGGTGTTTTTATCTGGGCCTGCTAATGATGATGAGGGTCCAAGAGAAAGTGGACTGTCCCCTCAGGCTGAGGGATAGCATGACTTAGCCAACCTTCTGTACTTATTGTCCAACAAAGGGGGAATTCACTTAATGCAGTTGCTTCAGAAAAGTGGATAATTGTGGCCGCGATCAATAAAGTAACAGAGCGGAAAATGAACGGCTCGCGCTCGGAGATATTTGCGACGGAGGCCGCCAGATCTGAGTGCTTCCTGGTTTTTTTTTTGGTTTTGTTTTTTTTCCTCCAAATCGTCAAGCGGCGGTGGGAAAAAGAGGTCGATCTGGACGGATTTTGCTGCGGGTTCGCAGCATGCCCGTGTTTACTTGGCCTGTGTGTTTGCATGTGTTCGTGCATACACAAGATGGGGGGGGGGTGGGGGTGGGGGTGGAGGGAGGGGGCACAGGGGGGTTTTGTTGGATGAGCCACATTGTTCCTGTGCGGCCTGGTGACATCGCTGGAGGGCAGAGCGGGATGGAACCTGAGAGGGGTGACAGTGATAAATAGCCCTTTTAATAACAGCTGCCCCACTTGGCCAGCCAGTCGCAGTCAGTGTCCTCTGTGTGTTTATGCCTATGTTTATTTATGCATCCATAGCATGCAGGAAATCACCACCGCGGGGGTACAATCACTCTTTTCGTGCGTACGTTTCTGCATGTGTGTGTTGTATCGTGGGGGGGAGGGGCCAATTGTATCGGTTTAAACTTTGAGAGGTGAGGTTGCGGCCAAATGAGGCTTCACAAATTGCCCCAACACTTTGATAGATAAAAAAATACAAATAAGTAAGATAAAAAAGTACACAAACTACACAGGAACGCCAGCCAAATGTCACAAGTTGAGGAACTCAGGATTGTTGGGAACAGCCTTCAGCCAAATGTCTGTCTATCTATCTATCTATCTATCTATATGTATGTTTATATATATAAAATCCTGCTTTTTTTTCCTTTTCTCTAGCTTATTTTCTGTGCATCATTTAAATCTGTTAATATCCTGGGTGTGGGATCCAAATCCACGCCGATGCCTCTTTCTGCACGTCTAATGCCCCTTTAATGTGCGTGACTTTTAAATTTCTTTCTTCATTGTTTGAATGACTGAAGTCAAGAAAGAAAAAAAAAAAAACAAACCCTTTTGTCTGCTGAAATATGACCCGGGGCCTGTGAATATGCAGAGGGGAGGCCGTAGATCAGAAGTGTCAGAGCCTCTTCCCGGAGGGCGCCGCCGGGGCCGCTCTCCCCCGAACCCTCTTCCCTCCCTTTAATTGGTTCAATTAGTTAAGTATCCATATACATAATCATGTATGCATTTTTCATGACTCCTCTCAACGCTCCGTTTGAAAGCGAACAACTTCCGGCTATGATTTGCCATTTGGATGAACGTCAAGGAGACTAAATGATTGCGCTAATTGAGTAATTAAAAGCAGATGTTGGAGCGGCAGCCAACAGCATACACTTTAAACACTTTGCCCTCCAGAAAAAGCGACAGTGTTTTTGACACCCCTGTTATGTATGGTTATCCCAGAGGTGCCTCTCTAATAGTTACAGTTTCACCCTTGTGATTATTCAGTTGAAGTCTTTGCTATTGAACCAAAATGGTGTTTTTATGCTATTCTGACCACGGCAAATGGTGTGGAAAAGAAAAGCCCATCACGCTGCCTAATGGCTGGACTCGCTGGTCCTCGCAGAGACTCCACACACACACACACACACACACACACACACACGAGCAGCGCGACACGGCCAAGCGGCGCCGTCTCCCACCCTCGGCCTATCGCTCTCACCTCCCGCTGGCCTGTGGAGGGGACTCCCACACTGCTTTTCAGGGGAGATAATGTTATGTCGGAGGTAATTAACATTGGAAATGTGCCAGCGACGGGAGCCATTGTGCCGTCGGATCAACGACGGAACAATGTGTTTTGGCCGCGGTGACAGCCGGGCTGATTGGAGCCTCGCCGCCAGGCTTTATAAAGCGAAGATCAATAAGTAACAATTTTCCTATTAGAGAAAAATTACTTGGACGTTGTCGGAATGTAGCTTGTGGCTGTTGGCGACGGTGGGAACGTCTCCTGACGAGGGGACAGGTTGTGTCACGTTACCAAGGTGTCATTGCTTCTGATGAGGCCGGGACCCTCGACCAGTGGTCCACAGTATGTTGTGTTTTTTAATAGTTATTGTGCCGTTTTCTGCCTCAAAACAGTCTGTCAATCCTCCCCCATACCCTATAATGAATACAAATTGTGGTTCACAGCCACAAAGTAATTTATTTATTAGGTGACTGACATAAAAGAAAAAATAGTAGCTGCCCCCCCAATGTTTTGCTCTAGCTTTTAATGTCTTTTTATTTCTTTAAATAGACCTAGAAATTTAAAGGTTTGACGTCGGTTTAACATAGTGCTGTTAAGAATGTAACTTTTACCACAGGAGATACAGCACACGTTAAAAAAATATATATATTTAAAATGAGAGGACCTTTTTATAATCTACAAAAGGACAATAGGGGGAGAAACGTTGATTAAATGTCGTTGACATTTAGATCTTTTCGCTCTAAATGCAACATTTTTTGAGTTTGTCGTCTAATTTGATGGCAGAAAGCTATTCAAAAACACAACAGTTATCGCAAATTTCTCACCTGTGATAATTGTGTGTAGCTGAGGTACAAACCCCGCCGCCGCCAAATGCTATTAGGACAGTCGGGAGCGTGCAGGAAGACCTGATGGCAAATCGTGTTTTAATAAATGTGTAGGCCACTAGCGTGGCTAATGAACTTAGTAATTACTCATCACTAGTTGGAGGAGTGGAGCGGCGGCGCGACGAGAGCGGCGGCGGCTGCTGCTGGAAGCAGCAGGAAAAAAAGGCACAACAGGCAACAGTCAACACGGCGTCGCTGCAACAATCCATCAAAAGTGACGGGGGCCCTTCACTGTCACGCCTCACAAATGACTACACCTTGTAAAATGTAGCTAAGATCACTTCCCCCAAACACCTTGGAGCGCAATGTTTTTAAACCGATGAGAACTGTGTCACGTGATTTATCGCGCTGCTGCCGGGAAATTGTTATGTTAAGCTAAGGAACTGTTTCCTGAGCCGGAATTACCAAAGCCAAAGCCTGAAGTCAGGGTTTAACAGCCCTATCTATCTATCTATCTATCTATCTATCTATCTATCTATCTATCTATCTATCTTTCTAACCATCTATCTTTCTAACCATCTATCTATCTATCTATCTATCTATCTATCTATCTATCTATCTATCTATCTATCTTTCTAACCATCTATCTATCTATCTATCTATCTATCTATCTATCTATCTATCTAACCATCTATCTATCTTTCTAACCATCTATCTATCTATCTATCTATCTATCTATCTATCTATCCCGTTTAAACACTAACAGACATTTAAATATAAATTGCAGTGTTGTACTGAACGGTTGTGATATTTAAATACGAGTCGGAGCCGGTAGCTGGTGAGTAACACTGGACTATTCACAGATGCTCCGTTCTGCAGAGCTCTAAATCATCTTTCTTAATTCCCAGAGCCACATCTCAATCATACTCCTTGCTAATTTGAGAGTCACCCTCATTTCATTTTAAACGATTCATTTTTGGCAAATTTGTAAATGGCCCCGATGTGTTCTACAATTTAGTCAATTACTGTTTCAGCCAGCGGGACTCCAGGGACCAGGAACACACATCGCCTGGAGGTACCATCTCAATAATTGTTTCAGAAAAGTTGGGAATGGATTGCGAACGCTCTGTTCCACTTATTGAAATGTCAATTGGAGCCGAGACCTTTTTACTTCTCTCCTCGCCCTTTCTCACTGCGGTGTGACTCATTCACCTTTTCCTTCCATTTTGACGCATACCGAGCATCAACAATGGTTTGGGAAAAAAAAAAAAAAGAGATAAGAACGACCGGCCTATTTGGTTGTATTTATTTCAGATTCTGTGCTTATTGAAAAGCACAGAAAGAAAGCCAGTTCCATATTGTTTTATCACATAGTTGAAGTAATGGCTGGTTTTTTTTTTTTCCCTGCCATCATGGGTATAATAAAAATGTTACAGATATTTGAACTCTGCCATGTACTGAAATTGTAATTAATTATTAATTAGCAGGATAAAAAATTAAGAGATGATAATAATCTAATTTAGTCCTTAATGGGCACTAATTAAGAGGAGATTCCTCCTTCATGGAGCCCAGCAGCTTGACCTGCAGACCCCAATTAATTAAGTTATTATTAGTCAATTTCAAGTGGTCGGCTTGTCATATGTCTCTGTGAGTTAATGGCAAAAAAAATCTGCTGCAAAGATGGAGGCATGTGCTGCCGTTTGTTTAGCTGCAAGTTCACTTATTAATCTTCTGAGCCACTTAAGGTGCAGCGGGCCTGCTTGTTTGGGTGGGGGGGCTAATTAGAGCAGGGAGGAGGGCGGGGGGGAGGGGGTCAAGTGTGTGCACTGTCAAGTCGGATGTTATCCACTTGTGGTCGGAAGTAGACGCGCCTGCAGGAAATTCCTCATGTATCCAAGTCAGGACTGTTAAGGCCCAACATAATTAGTGATAATCAAAATAATGGTGTCCAGGATGTAAAATAGATCTTGACATGGGCGTCAGCGCGAGCGACCTATCAGGCCGACGGCTTCAGATGAACTCTGCTTCATATTTCTCTACAGTTCCCTCTCGATTTGTTTGTTTTTTTTTGTTTTTTTTGTTTTTAAACGGGCCAATAAGTGTGCGTTGCACGCGCTCAGCTGGCCGTGTCTGCTCCGATTACTGGAAGGGTGTAATTCTCCACTTGCGCGTGCGGGAGCTTCAACTCTACACTATAATTAACTTTTGCCTTGCGCCCATCAGGTTCCATTCCACACTCGACGTGTCCACGGTGACCGTTCACAGCAGCCGTCTGGCCATTCAGCATGTATTAAGTTGTCAGAGCGAGCCGCCCTCCCAAGCTGCCTGTCTTCGCCCAACAACCCGGCCTATTAACTCCTATTGACTGTGACACACATGTCCCTCCAAAATGAGCAGCTCCGTATTGATTTTTCCTGAGAGCTGCTCACTTCCCTCACCCTCCCCCACCCTTTCATGCCCGCCAAGGGTGAGATCTTTATCCTGACAGATTGTGTACGTTGCGTCGTGCTCAGAGCGCCGCTGTTTTGCAGCCCGACGCCTCGGTGGGGGCCGTGGTGGATGGGGGGGCGGGGGGGGGTCCATCCTCTCTCCTGCCATTCCCTTCTGTATCCTGGTCACTTGTTCGCAGCAGCGAGCTCTCAGCGAGACAATTAACAGGCCTGGCTCTCTTGTGTTTCGCCCCCAAACCCCCAGGAACGAGGCGGTCAAATGGAGCTGCGTGGTGGCCAGTGGTGGCCGTGGCCAGGAATGATTTGACAAAAGACGAGCCAAAAAAATGAAAATCAGCCAGCAACACTCCAAGTGTGCGTCTCAAAAAAGTTTAATAGTCTCACTGACAGGAAGCTCAGTCTTCCTGAGTGTTGCTGGCCGGTTTTCATTCTTTGGATGGAACTGCTTGGGCCTTGCACCTCTTTCACGTCAACATATCTATTTTATACATGTATGTATATGTACATGTATATATATATGCTGTATATATATATATTTGACAAAAGACCTTACGCTTCCACATTACAGCATCTGAAGTCATATCTTCGTTGATTGTTATACAGTGTATCGTTTTTTTTTAATGTGTATAAACATTAAACAATATATATACACAAATACACCCTCCCCCCCGGCGCCACTCCCCACCCAAAGGAAAAAATGTCTCACTCCGCCACCGTGCAGAGGCGACACACTTCCTGCGCCTTTGGAACAGCAGCGTAGCAGCGTGAGACAAGTGAGATGTGACAGCCCACCCTCTCACCCCTCTCACCCCCACCTCCCTTCCAACTAGCACCACTGCCTCCCGATCGATGGACCTGAGTGGAAGGGTGCCATATTCTCCCAGCGACACTCTCTCTGTAAGCGCCGCGGCCAAAATCAACTCTGACGGCTCGTATTGACGCGGCATCAACCTCCCCAAACCCCTCCAGCCGGGAGAAAAATGATTATCTGCCGGTGAAATCGGTTATTGACACGCCGCGGAATAGCTTCCCCTCCCCGGGGGATTTATTGATACAGTTTATGGTGTATAAATATTTATCTAATATGTGTCTGAAATGGACGTGGGCTCGCTCAGGTTTAAACGCCCTGTCTGTCTGGCCGGCCGCGGTCGGCCGGTTGGCCCACGGAGGGCCATCAACGCCTCGAACCTCCTCCTCTCAACCATGACTCCGCTCCCGCCTGCGTCTTGGCATTTCTTTATTTATTTTTTTTAGAGGCGCCGTGAAATTGCTCCGGCTCCGTCTTGCAGTCAATAGCGAAACATTTTTTTGTAATTACATTTTATGGCCATTCGGTTTAGAAAATCACAATGGCTTTACTGCGGCCATCGTACTGTTAAAAGTACGACGCGTGTGCAGGTCGGTGTTTGCGGAGGAGGTGTAAAGTGGGAAGTTGATGAATTAGTATTGATGCCTTTTGTTGTATTTAAAAAAAAATATCGCTTTGCTTTCCACCTGCAGTCATAAATCAAATGTTTTGAGGAAAACTACTTTATAAGTCTGGCGCTGCAGTAAGCAAACTTGGGGTGAAACATCCCACACTGGCGGTTTCAAGCAAAGCGGCCAACGTGAGTCATTAAAACAAAACAAAAACTCCATGGATCCCGTATGGAAGTTGGCTGGAGTTATCGCTGGAGTTATCGCTTGTTGTATCGCTGCCCTTTGTGACTTCACAAAGCACTGGTTTACACATCTTTGTGTGTTGGCACACAATTTCTACAAAGAGGAAAAGTGTGATTGGGTAGAAGAGGAAAGGGTGGACTCACAGGTTAGAGACACTTTAGAAAAACCTTGTTAGAAGCAAATTTATACCTTAAAAACCTTCATCTTTTCCCTTACTCTCTTTCTCCTTCCAGTGTATTTTTGTGTATCCAATGCACTGAATCTAACATTATTTTTTCTTTATTTTGCTGTTCCAATTTTTATGACCGCACTTCAGCACGAGATCAAGCTTTGTCTTTGTCTTATGTTGGTTACATCTTTTTTTTGGTTGCTTACAAACCTGATGTATATAAATTGCGTAAGGGGGGGGGGGCAGTATTTCACGGGACACAAAGCAAACTGGAAACAATTTTTTTTTCCTCCCTGCAGCAAAGAAAAATATGACAGACAGCGGTATTGCACAATATTGATTTTTTTTTTCTTTCTTTTTCGCGGACGTGCACGTGGTGTGCTGACTTTTCCTGCGGATGATGCACGGCTGCGGCCCGGCCGCTGTGACAGCCAGTCGGAGGCTCCTGCCACTGTCGGACGCGTCTCCATTACAAGCTGCGGGGGCTCTTTGGCTAACTTATTGACCAGCCCCTCCTGCTCGTTACTCAGCAGAGGAGCAGTTTGCTGTGATTGATACCGTGACTGCTCCATCACCTCTTTCAGCCCCCCCCCCCGTCCACTCCCCCCACTCCCGCCTCACCCCTCCACCCACCCTCCCCTGCCTCTCTCCAAATCCTATCAGTGGATTTTTAAAGCCATGAGTGGGTTTCATTAATGGTCTCTCCCTTTTATGACACCATAATTAGAGTTGAGGAAGAAGGCGCCCTAACCACTGCGGTTTCCCGCCACACTGAGAAAGTCAATAATGCAAGCGCAACAACTTCGCACACAATTGAGCCCTGTGGAAAAATCTATATGCTCCGCTGCTTTATGTCTTTATGGTGCCGTTTTGAGAAGAAGCCACCTGTTTGTCAGTGTTCCGTCTCCCCTCTTTTTAACTAATGTCGCAGAATTGATTATTAACGCCGGCCATGTCGTTCAGCTCCCTGGAGCCTCCGCTGCGTGGACGCGCGAGGTGTGTCCCCGTGTATTAGGCCGAGCCTCGTGGCTATTTGCCTGCTGTATAATTTGTTTTGTGCTGCGCCTCGCGCACACGGAGCGACTCCTGTAGAAACTCGAGCAGGCTGACCGCTGCACCCGGGTTATTTGCACGAACCAGGTCATGGGGGATATTGCATTAGATTGCTTTCCGGGGAAAATAATTCTGCCACGCGGCCTGCTGGGCTTTTCCTCCTTTGTGTATCTGTCAGGCAGGATTGCGCGCCGATATACGCAGAGGAAGAGGAAGAGAACAGTTTGAACACGCGGCGATACATGCCGTTATTTACCACCCATCTGTCTTTTTAATTAAAACAACAACAGAAAAGGGCGGCCGACGGAGCCGCGGAGGCTCCAAGCGAATGCGCACTGTTCCAGCTGATGGAGGAACCGTGTCGCCGTATTTTTACGAGTTGATTTCACGTGAAATGTTCTATCAGCGTTAACACAAATCCAATCATTCAAGAGCCACGCGGCACTTTGGTAATAATTTCCCAGTCTGCCACTCGCGTCTCTGGTGTTGACTGCACGCTCTCTGCGGCCTCTTTCACAGGTTAGTGCGAGGCAGCTTTTAGCGAGGTGGTTGTGTACGCTGTTTAAACGCTGGGCAGATGGTGTTCCCTTCAATGAGAGACAAGGCAGGTTTTATTTATGGGGCCCCCTCCACTCAAGGATGCCTCAGTGGGCTCAGCAAAAGATAAAAAGACTGAGTTCAGCAAAAAAAAAAAAAGGATGGAGGTTCCATTCTGGATACCATTGAGATGAAACATTAGTAGATTTTTGCAAGAAAAGCAAACAGTTTCACCACAATTGCCTGAAACAGTTTTTTCTTTAATTTCATGTTTTGGTCTCTGAGCCCAATTTGTGCATTTTGTCCTCACTATAAAAAAGAGGCTCTGTCCCCATCTTTATATCCAGTCAATCTTCTGACCTCAGAGTAACACCTCGTCAGTGCTAAACCTCGTCAGATGGTTGCGCAACAAACAAACCGCTGAGCAATAACACTGAAACGTGTCCTGAAATGTTGAAACTCGCCGCACCAAAAGTTTAGTCTTAAAACTGTCACAGTTTTAAGACTGTCACAGGAGAGCAGCGTTAATGAAGCCAGGGAAAAACAGGTTGGAGTGACAGAACTCTAATGACTTTCATGACAGCAAACAGGCAGTGGTGTAATCACAACTAAATGTCAGACACCATAAGGTCTGGTGCATAATGGCTCCAGATTGATATCTTCCTCCCCCTTTAATTACCACGTGTGAATTTTGCTTAAAAGGTATCGCTCACACTTGTAGAGAAAGAGCAATCCATAGCACTAAAAAAAAAAGTCAAGCCCCGGAGTGACAGCAGAGTGAGCAGTTGAGTGGAAAAGATGAGCGCTGAGAGAGGACTTAGGGCCATTGGCTCGCCGGCCGGTTGCGCCGTGCCCTGAGCGGTTCAAAGTTAGAGGATGAGGAACATGTTGAGGGTTTATTGGTTGCGATGGTTAACAACTGCCTTAGATACATATAGAGAGTCTGGTGGCCAAACAAGATAATCAACATAGACCTGTGGAGACATATGAACCAAGAGCAAGTCCACGATGAAATCAAATCCGGAAAGTGGGGTGGATGGATTGGCCATACACTTAGGAAAGATCCAAACAATATAGCAAGGAATGCCCTGGACTACAACCCGCAAGGCAAGAGGAAGCCAGGGAGACCAGAAAGTAGCTGGAGAAGGTCCAGCTGGCTGAGCTGACCAGGACGGGGACCCCCTGGCAGGAGGCAAAGTCCCTCGCCCAGAGGAGAGTGAAGTGGAGATCCTTGGTTGAGGCCCTATGATCCCAAGGGGGCAAAGAGGATTAAGAGGAAGAACAAGATGGTAAGTGGTGAAGCTGAGGAACCGGCCATTAATCAAATCAGCCCTGACAGGAACCTGTGAACCGTTTTTTTTGTCCAAGTGAATCACTCGCTTTGCTGGCCAGGAGTGAAGGTAACCGGACGGCGGATAGTTATACATCATGAATAAACCAGGCCTCCGAGAGCAGAGCCGGGCGGGACGTCGTGACGGGAGCGTTTTCCCCCCGGAGACCCCGTCCACCCTCTGGCTGGCCTTACTGGGAGATTAAATGCTCACTGCGTGTCCTCCTGTAAATGGAACTTAGCTGGTGTCACCGCACCCTCGACTGGGAAACCCGACCCCTGTGACTGAATGAACCGCAATCATAATTAAATCATCAGCGTTTCACTTTTACTGTGACTGCAACCCTAACCACAGCGTGGGGTGGAGGGGAGGTAAGGGGAGCCCGACCCCGCTGGCCAGTGGTGTCGGGGAAGAGTCGCGATGATTGGATCCAGACTTTAACTGGCTCTCTCCCCCTTGCACTGCACATCTATTGCGGATTGGCGAATGTGAAGTCTACATTAACCACAATGGCAACGTAACATAAACCGAGCGTATCGTTCACAAAGACCTGACTCACCTCAGCTTAACCTCGGCGTCAGTGATCCACCGGATCGCTTTTGAAAAGTGGTTGGTGTCGGTGCTGTGGTTGGTGCAGCAGTGCAACGTGGTCATTATTTTGGTCACTTTGAAAACAAACCAGATGCTTTATTTTGTTTCCGTCCAAATCGTACCAATCTGTTTAGTGCCGAATTGCTGCATCGTGCGCCCACATCTGGCAGAGGTGGAAGTTCTGCTTTTGTTTTTGTTCGCACCTGCCAGTGGAAACACACACCCTGACTAGCGTTGAAACCCTCCTCACTGCTGCAGAGACACAACACAGACACACCTGGTTTCATTTAACCGTCATTCAAGGTAATCTTCAGGATTCTGAGTCAGTTCAGTGACCCGGATTCCTGCAAACGTGTCGTAGGGGCCACCACAGCCACCAGTCTCACACCTGCCTATATGGATATCTGTGCTGTGGCGCTCTTAGTTACTCCTTCATTACCCTTACTTACAGCTTTCCCTTTAAACATTGTTCATTTCCTCTGAGAGGGGAGGGTGCAAATATAGTTATTAACCTGCAGACTACCTTCACATCCTCAAACCGATATAAACCTTGATTTTGCCGACAGATAAGCCGGCGATCTGAAATCCCCAACCTCCGAAATGCTTTTGCTGTTCTCAGAGTGGAGCCCGTCTCCGTGTTACCTTAATGCCTGGTGGCTTGTTGCACCACATGTGTAATGACTGTGGACCCAGCAGAGCTTATCCTATTGAACAAAAGGTATTAAGGGGGGATAGTTACAAAGGCCAGACTTTAATTTGACCCCTGCCTGCCCTCCTCTGTGCCGGTGGCTCTGGGAAGCCGCACGGTGGTTTGGGCAGTTGGTGATGAATGAGTGTATTTGGTGGGCAGATTGTTACCGTTCCACACTAATTGAAGGGTCAGCGCAAAGAGCAAATGCAGTAATTGAGTCGCTGGGCGGCGACGTCGGAAGCCAAGCGAGGCTGTTGCTGACCAGACTGGAGCCGACAACAGTGAGCGGCCACTTCCTCGGTTTTATTGAGCCACCCAAAGGACATTTATCCCTTGTTTATTGGCGAGCACAATGGCATGAAGTCTATAGATTTTTTCTTAACTCATTTATTCATTTTAAGAGCGCTTTTATGGGAGCACGAGGAGTTGGTCTCTTGAATGAACATAAACGTCATATACAATATCAGACTCAACATGTTACTGGATAAGTGATTTGATGGGTTAGGGTTGTAATGGGTCCACTTCATGTAACTTCATGTTAATTAAAAGCAAATTCCAAACTGCCATTCAACCCTCACTGAGCAAAAAAAAAAGAAAAAACGTGTAGAATTTCTCAAAAGGCCAGTTCAGTTTCTTCAAACATGTTTTCGGCAGACAAAGCAGGGGTCTCAGGTGCAACTGAAAATTTCTTTTGTGCTGCATTAAAACACAATATCTGAAGAGGTTACTTTATTGTGAGGCCGGTGACCCCGATGAAGGCTGCATATCACAAAGAAACCATTCTTCATAACTCGTGCTGCCGCCATTTGAACCTTTGCTGACGTGCTTTGTCTGACGAGAATTCAGATATTCTATTTTTAGTGGCATAATAGAGAGAAAAAGCAGCTGTGGCTCATTGCAGGCGCTTGAAGTTGGGCAGTCATATGTGTCGTTTCCATTAAAAAAAAAAAAAAAGTTGAGCAAATCTAAAGCAAACTTCTGAAAGTGGAAAAATGGAAAAGGCCTGTGCCGTGCCTTCCATTAAGTAATTTTAAGCCAATTTGTTGCAAGGTCACTTCTGGAGCAAGTACATCATAGAATGGCTCTGCCTATATACACATAGAAACATAAGTGAGCAAAACCATTAGTTGAGTGAGGAGTTCCGGAATGACGGTTAATTCAGAAAACCTGCTTTAGTAAAACATTTGTTACCACTGCTAGAACCGTTACAGCTGATTTGGAAATGACTAAAACCACCTCAATGCTTTGTTGCTATCTAGATGTATTTGAAGTTTCCATTGAATTCCTCATGCAAATTTCTTCTTGATTTGCTGTGAAAGGTTTTGTGAAAACACATTTCATTCATTCACTCATTCATTCATTCATCTTCTATACCCGCTTATTCCTATTCAGGGTCACGGGGGTCTGCTGGAGCCTATCCCAGCTGTCTTAGGGCGAAGGCAGGGTGACACCCTGGACAAGTCGCCAGTTCATCGCAGGGCCACATAGAAACAGACAACTATTCACACTCACATGCACACCTACGGACAATTTAGAATATTCAATTTACCTCACATGCATGTTTTTGGACTGTGGGAGGAAGCCAGAGACCCCAGAGAGAACCCACGCTTAAACAGTGAAATGAGTATTTCCTCTTCAGTCCATCCAATCCAGTGCCTTACGTTCTTTCATCTCAGCTGACTTGAACACAAGATCTTGTCTTCCAAGATGAAGTTTAAGGGATATTTTTCTTCACGTTTGCTCGCGCTCGGCTCAGACTCAGGCATTGAGACGTCGTCCGCTTACACCTCCTGCTCCCGCTGCTTCCCAAAAAAGCGCCAATTTGCGAGCATCGGGTGTTTTGTGAGAAAAGCTACAAGGACAAACGCATTTAATGTCCCGCATTTAATGAGCGCGTTGCCGGAGGGGACCTGGGTAGTTAAAACTGAGAGTTGGCGAGACTCTTCCGCTGCACTTTTAAGCTGCAGCGTGCCACTGAACCACACTGACGGTCCCGCCGGACAGCTGCTGGCCTCCGTGCGAACGGGATTGATGGGCCACATTAAAACCCTGAGCTTCATCCTGCTTAAATGCCTCCACTCCTTAAATCTTTTTGGGCAATTTCATTGTCAGAGGGCAACTGTGGAATGCAGGTTGGTGGGGAGGGGTGGTGGTGGTGGTGGTGGGGTCTTATTCATGAGATGGAGGCAAAACTGTCTCGTAAACCAATCTTTGCCCACCCGTGTGTCTGTTTTGTTGCCCGAGTGGAAACAAAACATCTTTGTTTTTTTCTCTCTCTCCTCTGGCGCTTCTCCCACAGGTCTGTTTAAGCGCTTTGCCTTTTTGTTTTTTTGTTTTTTTTTTGTTATTCCCCCCCCGCCAAAGCCGCTCTCCTCCCGACCAGTGGCCCGATTGTTTCAACGCACAAAAACGTCAGTGGATGTTGTAATTACCATTCGCGCAAACAAGACAGCAGCTTCATTGATATGCTGCCGCTGATAAGGCGACGAGCTTTTTGGCGGCGACACAATGGCCAAGGCCGCCCGAGGGGGGCGGGAGTGCGGTGGTGGGGGGGTGATCCGCCGGCGCCGGGGACACGGGGACCGTCCTGCCCCCCCCACCCTCCCTTCCTCCCTCCTCTTCAATGCGACCAACAAAGGCCGCCTGTCATTCACCGCACATGAGCGTTTTTTTTTAATTAATTTTCACTCGGCTCTCCTCAGAGTGCCGCGGCGGTGATTTGACCCCCAGATCGGCTCATGAATGCGCCGCGGTCCTCTCGGCCCTGGCTGTCAGAAGGTCACGCACGCTTTTCCCTGTCTATGCCGCTGCGACCCCACAAGGCTGCAAGCGGCCATTGTCCCGAGCGCGTGTGCAACGAGGACATGGAGGTGATGGAGCGATCGCATCATGAGGACGACCAGCGCGACATGCAAAACGTGGCAGACGGCATCGATTCCGCACGCGCGGGCCCCGCATTGTCGGCAGCTGCCTTGGTAATTGTCTCCGTCGTCACTGCCGTACACTCATTGGCGGAGCCGTCAGAGCAATCAAAGCCGTTAGGCACAGGTGTCAAACTCTGATTCAAATTTGAACCGCAGCGTCATTATACAGTATTTGTACCGCGAGCCCAAGACAAAATCACTGCTCGAGCTAGGAGCCTGCTGGTGTTATACAGCACATGCACTGCTAATACTACAAAACCCATAATGCTCTGCTGGTATTCTGGCGTGTCAATCAGTGCAGGACATTGAAGGAAATTATCATTATGACTTCATTGGTTTATTGTTGTTATTTATTTATTTATTTTAATTTATTATTAGCCTATGGGAAAAGGTTATTGTTGAAATTTAAATTATTCTTCTTTTTTTTTTTTTAGATTTTATTTCAATTTTGCATGTGTGCAATATGAAGCTATTTATTATATAGTATTCAGCTTTGTTTGTTCCATATTCAGGTTGAAGCAAAACTTGTTTGGGTCCATGTAAAAAGGCTCACTGTTCTATCTGGAGGAAGACTTTTTTCTCTATAAATATCAACATAGGCCTGCGACGTCGTCCAAGTTTTAAAATTTGGCCCCACTGTGTGTTTGACTTTGACACCCCTGCCGCGGAGGAGGAGCAGCGTTGTCGCAGGCGAGTGTATTGAGATGCTGGAGTTCCAAAAATCTGTGGTTCAGCCGAGACGAGAGCTGATCAAAGTTGCTCCCCCTCCCACCGACCCCCGGATTAATCCGGAGGAGTGGTCCCGACCGCTTGCCGTGCGGATTTCCGGGGTGGGGGGGGGTTTGCATGGTGAGATATACCCCCACCCCCACGTCCCCCTTACTCCACCCCCTACTGGGCTCCTCTCATCTGCCGAGGCTTTGGAGGATGAGAGGAAGCGGGGGCCCGCCGGTTATTCCTGCTGAACCTTTCCGACTGTGTTCAAGGAGGCTTTTTAAAGAAGTGCCCTTGACCCAATCTGAGGTTTATCGCCGGCATCTTGTTACCCCTCTTTTGTCTCTGCAGGGGGCGCATTGGGGAGGGGCGGGGGTTAAATTTAGTCTGATTAACTAATGGCTACAGTGTTTTAAAGAGACGGGGGGGGATATTAGAGGGGCCGCCGTGCTGCCTTCAAAAGCCTCGTCCTGATGCCATCTCCGTTTTTTTATTTGTCTTGCCCCGCAGGAGATTAGACCCGTCGTCCACCTGTTCGCCAGTAAGAGATGTGTTTTGATCACGGCCTCTTCAGGGGTTTTTTTGTATTGCTTTCTAATCTTGTTTCGATTCCCCTGATCTCCGCGGCGGGAGGAGCCCAGTTTGAAGTGGCCGTCAACCCGCGATGGAACGGGTGTTTGAGATTCAAGGAAATGTCTTGAGTAATCAAATCAATTTTTGTTTGATATGACAGCAGAGGGAGAGACGGAGGGAGGGAGGGTGGGGAAGGCAGGTGGAGGAGGAGGGTAGGTAAGGCGGGAGGGAGCTATGGAGGGAGCGATGGAGGGAGGGGGGGAAAGCGAAATTCAAATTTCAAATTTGGGACGACGTGGGATTATTCCGGGAAGCCTCTGAACCTGCTCCCGGTGTCTGGGTAAGATGTCCTCTGGTCTCTAACAGCATCAGGATCCAACGGTGGACCATTTTGCTCACAATTAATAGAGCTTCCCGAGAGAGCGTCAGCCTATAGACCAGTGGAAATACTGAGGCAGCCTTCGGGCAGCTGGCGAGATGTGACTTTCTTCCCCGTCACTCACATTTGTCGTAATGGCACGAGAGCCTCGCTGGCTATTCCCCAGCGCTGTGTGTGTGTGTGTGTGTGTATGCATGAGTGTGTGTGTGTGTGTGTGTGTGTGTATGCATGAGTGTGTGTGTGTGTGTGTGTGTGTGTGTGTGTGTGTGTGTATGCATGCGTGTGTGTGTGTGTGTGTGTGAGCCCACTGCCCCAAGCATGTCTCATTTCAAAGTGCTGTCACTCTCTGCTTCTTGGCATCTATTAACACCCACCATTATCATGCTAATCTACATTGTATGATTACATAAAGTAATTTATGCACAATTCTGTTCCACGGCTGCACGGGGATGCGCGCTTCCATTGTCAAATTCTTTTAAAAAAGGAACACTTCATGATCACCATCAGCTCCACCCCACCCCCACCCCCTCCCCCAGTCCCCCCACCCTTTTTTTTTTTTACACCTTCCTCTCCTCTCCTCTCCCTTTCAAATCTGTTTTACCTCCTCTCACTTTCCGCACGTGTCCTCACACTTTGTCAATAAAATCTGCGGTGGAGAAAAAAAAAAAAAAAAACTCTCGCGAAGATTTGAAGGCCTCCTCCTACTGAGAAAATAATAGCCGAAATCGCCTCCTGAGCCGGGCTGATTTGCTCATGAAGAGACGATGAGTCGCGATCACTTCCCTCGCAGTACTCGTTAGCTCCACATCGGAACTGGTGAAATGTGTTTTTGTGTCGAAGGCGGAGGGCAAGAGATGAGCTCTCTCCCTCATTTATTCACAGCTAGTGGAGTAATTAGGAATGCAGAGGGCTGTTAAATTAAAACTGAATTGCACTTATTAACATTTTAACTACCAACCCCACCCTCTTTAGACACTAAACAAGGACAGTTTCGGCTCTAATATGCCTGAAGAATCCCGCCGAGGGGACCCTTTTATGTATCCCCGAAACAAAGAAGTTCTTTAAAGTAAGATCTCCCTTTTGTTTAAACAACCGAGCGTTTAACATTCAGCGCGGAAAAGCGCCGGCGCTTCCTCCGCGCTGTCAGGAGACGCACCGCCGGAGCTGCTCCGACTTCTCTGCTTAATGGAACCCTATTTGTGGTCAGATTGGAAAGCTAATGGCGGTCCCTCTGAGGGTAACTCTCCAAATTAAATAGCATGGATTCACATCTGTCAGACAAAACCAGGAGGCTCTTTGTAATCAATGACCCAAACCAAGAGAGGCTCCACAGGGTGCTGCGCCGCCTCTTCTACCGTGATGGCAGCGAGCGGCCACCAGGGAGCGGAGGAGGCGGCAGCAGCAGTGGCGGCTCACCTGCGCTAACAGGGGCTAGCGGCGGTGGAGGCTAAAACCTGGGCGGGGGAGGGGAGGGTTAATGTACATTTATAGAAAAAGGTCAAACTACTTAAGCCGGGCCGCTGATTTATAATGCGGGAGCGCAATGTGACTAAACTGTAAAGGGAATTCTTGTTTTTCCCTCCTCCTCCTCCTCCTCCTCTTCCTCCTCTGTGCAAACATTGCCGTCGGTGTTGTCGCGTCAAAACGTTGAACCCCATTAATTTTTATCGCTCCCCCCCTCTCTTGTTCCTCGACGTCTTTTTAAATTTTGTTTTCGAGAGGAGGAGAGGAGGAGAGACCGGGCGAGCCTCCCCCGCTGTTCTGGAGAAATTTCCCCTCTCGTTGTTAATTTTCCCCGCTCCATATGGCGCCGCAGACACTTCACCTGCGGGCTGTGGCAGGAGGCCTCGCGTGGCGCCGCAGCCAGCGCACGTCCTCGGGCTCCGGCTGTCATTTTTTTTTTTTCTTTTTTTTTTTTTAAGCCGAGCCCGCGCATCTGTCTGAGCAGGAGCGTAACGCCAGCGGAGCGGAGGGGTGGTGCGGTTGGAGGGTGTGGTAGGGCCGGCGGTGCCGCTCTTCCCTCGACCCCTCGCAGGCCCCCCCCGACCCCGGCGCGCCATCCACCACATCCGAAAACGCGCACGGGCAAAAAAAAAAAAAAGTTGAGGTGGGGAAATAGCCGGCGACACCCTGCCAAGGTGTGACGTTTGCCCTATGGCAGAGACATACAAGAGAGGGTTTCATCCTCGCTTGTCATTGATTAGAGAAGGGTCTTTAATTCCGTCCCACCTCACGCTGTGACGCATTTGCATTCGGTGTCACAGAGTAATGGGCTTCTTTTTTTTTTTTTCCCTTTCCCCCTCTCCCTCTCCCTCCTCCAACGGTTTGCTCTGAAAATCTCAAAGACGTGCCTCTAATGTGCATTCAGCCGCCAGCAAGGAGCTCTCTGATTTATTGCGCCTCTCCTCTCGCGCGGCAACCGCTCGCCGCCTTCTTCTTCGCTGTCTTTGGACGGCGTGCTCGCTCAGACGCTTCCAAGAGAGGAGAAGTTCAAGCAGTGCGAAGACTCTCGTCGCGCGATTATTTGTCATTATTCCGCGCACTCGAGGTTTTCCAGACGGAGACGTCGGTAATGGAAGTGCAGTTTTTGCTGTTCACCTGACGCTCGCTCACCTTGCGTGCTCGGCAAACATATTACGATGTGCAATATTACAAAACCAGCACTGCGTGATTTGTGTTATGTAGTTTGGTTTTGGAAACATTCGTAATGGATCACTGGTGGGTTTTGTGGTGTGGTAAAATAGATGAATACATATATACACCATTTTTCATGGTGTTAAAATTGAATGTACTTCAGTTATTTGTGTCATCAAGCTTATTTCCACTGTTTTCGAATCCCTAAATTGTTGTTTTTGCACTCAAGGTCGAGGCCGCACACAGGTCTTTTGTTATCTCAGGAGGTGGCCTGTTTTTGCGGAAAATAGATGTCTTAAATCAAGAGCTCAATAGCTTCATTTCCATTAACCCCTAGAATTGCGCAAAACCTAAATATCGCAATAAAAGCCGATAATGTAAACGACGTAAACGACGAACAACCTCTCAAATATGGCTAAAAGGTTTTTATGCTCTCATGAGGGGGTTTATCAGACGTATGGATATAGAGCGATATCGCGAAAGTGTCATGGAAACACTTTTGTCGCATTTACACGTCACTGGACGTGACATTCGGGGTCACGCGACCAGTTCGCTTCAAGTGGAAATGGCACATTATGTTTGGACGGAGGAGGAGACGGAACATCTTTTGCAAGGAATCAAAGAGAGAAAAATATAACAGCCATTCTTGAAGCAAAGCAAACAACATCGAAATTCGGGATTTATCACGAAATGTTTTGTACCTCTATCCTCCTCAAAGTGGAGCCTCGCGGGAATTACGGCTAACGCGCTTCACACCATTCAATGGAAACACCTGCAAATTGCAATTGTACCTTGTCAAAATTTAAGAAATATGACTTTCATTTTTACGAAAAAAAAAACTGTAATGGAAACACAGCTAGTGACTTCCTTCGTCCTTCCTTTGGATTCATGTTTGCAATCCTATCTCATATTTTTGCACGCTGACCATCAAAGAGAAAAAGAAGGTGGGGGTGGACAGTAGCCTCTGCAGGTTTTTGATTCCAAACCCTGCTTACAAAAGCAAGAAGTATCCCTTACAGTTATGTCTCCATTTTCATCAACTTATTGATTTCCCATTGAATTAAATTGTTGCATCAACATGCAGTATTGTTAATACCTCTTACCTATTGTGAGTAGTGGCTCGTTCAGCTGATAAATATGTAAATTAAAATGTTTTATACCTGATAGCCAGCATAAATCTCATTTAGATGTCTTAAAACAAATTGAAGGGGAAAGTGGAGCACACGCAGTTGGGAAGGTGTGCCGTGAATTCATTTCTGAATTAAAAAGGAAATGAGCAGGGGGACACAGCCAGCCTTTTTTTTTTTTTTTTTTTATTACAAATGTTAATGAAAAATGTTATTGACTTGAACAAATAGAGAATACACCTGGAAATGTATATTAAAAACCCCTTTCCAATTTCTCTCTCCGTGTAGTTTGCAATTATAGTTATTTCGGCAATAGTGGGGGAATTAATTTTGCGTGCAGACTGATAATGTTAGCAGCGTAAGAAGAATGGATATTGTGTTGGATAGGGGGTCTCTGGGTATTTACAAGGAGCGGGGAGAGCAAAGCTTTATTTAATTGAGAGAATGAATCAATAAGAGCTGTGGGGCTTTTATCAGAAGAGGCTTTGCAAAATGAGCAAGTAATTTACTGTGGACGATCCGAGGCCCCGGCGGAAACTGATTGAAGGAAGGAGTGCATTATAGATGCAGGTAAGCGCAGGTACCGTCAAGGCCTGGCGCACTGATAGAATGATCACCATGTCCTCGGACGTCGACAACAACATTCTCAAATGTCAAAACTGCACGCTTTACGATAACCAATTCAGGAGTGAATGACAAACAGACCTTTGAAAAGTGCAGCATCTTGTATAATTCACTTCCAAGTGAACTGAAACTTTTGATGTTTGTCTCCTGCCATGTTGTTTTTGTCTTTTGCTTGCTCCTGTTTTCTGAAAATCAGTGTTTTGTGATGTCACAAAGGGGCACAAACCTCCAAGGTTAGAGATTCTAAACCCCCCCACCCCCCAGGTGATTGTTCGGCCCTCTGAGATCTTCCCTCCTCCTTGTTGCTTACTTCCTTGTAAAACATGTGGAAGCTTTAACTTGAGCCTGAAAACGAAATATTCAGGAAAACAACGTGCCAATCCTGGAGCGTTTAAAATATTTCCCTATCTGAACAAAGCAAATATATTGGGTCATGTTTCTGTGATTGAGGATCTATAGAGGTGCTGAAACAAACACACACACACACACACACACACAAAAAAAAAAAAACTTTTCACATGCCAATTTCCCTACCAGAGCCCATTTTAATGCAACCGGCAGACGGTAAAGAAACAATTTAATACAATGCTTGCTTTTGCGAAAAGTTTAAATTGCATCTGCGACTTCTTCCTCACTTCCTCTTTGTCAGTCTCGCTTCTCCGCTGTGCCTCGGCAGAGACACAGAGAGACAGATTTGGCATCTCCTCCGTCGTTCCATCCCGCACTCCAGCTTGTTCCACTGCTGCTGGATGTTGGCAAATGTTTTCTCAGATCCCACTCATGCGTCATTGCTCTCATGCCATCACCAAAAAGATTCCGTAAAAGGGGGGAAAAAAAGAAAATCAATCTTTAAGGTAAATTAGTCTGCGTGCTCACTGGCAGCCGTCCCAGTATGTAAATTCACGTGCTAATTCACAACAAGATTTCATTTCAACTTCCAAGCAAATGAGATTTTAATTGAAAATGAGATCTTCCATAGAGTCTCTCGCTGGAGATGTGCAGCGAGGGAATGGTATTTTTCACAGATTGTTTTAAGAGACGGGGAGAGTTTTTTTTTTTTCTTCTTCTTCTTTTTCTTCTTCTTCTTCTCATTTGAAGCCATTTAGCAGAGAGATTGCATGTTTTCTCAGCCCGCTGTTTCCCCACAACCTGCAGGTTAGTGAAAACACCCCTGTGAAATTAACATTGTGCTCCAGCTCCTTGTCCGTGTGGGGGGGGGGGGGGGGGGAGGCTTTACTATTAACATTTGTGTATTTTCATTACGTTAATGGCGTTAACACAGGGCCGCCGATTGCCACCGGTAGTGCAGTAATTTAGTCTCTCTGATCATAAAGTGTCCAAGTGGGTCATTTTGATTATGATGCGCTAATTACATATTACATTTCCTCTCTGTCTCTTGCCCCCCTGAAAACTCGGGGAGCTACAGTCTTTAATGGCGAGCTTTTATGAGTTGAGGCGACGCAAATAGCAGAATAAGATCTCTGCCCGTGTTCCTGACGGCAATGTTGCGCGCATGCTTCACTGCTTCCCTTTAAACTTCCTAAATTGTGTTTCACAATAAATAGATGCCCAAGCCTTTAACTGCCAGTATTAGATTAGATACCATTAGATGTAATAGAAAATTCTCCCCCTGTAATATTTTCATAAGAGTTTGAGGCATTTGATTAATCTGACCACATTTTATTGCATTAATGATTTTTTTTTCCCCTCCTTCTTGCACTCCGCTGTAAAGACATTGTATACAGCCTAATGCTGTTTTCTCCCTCCCCTCTCAGCTCGCTCTCATTCATCCTCAGCCATTATTGCAATGCATTGTTGATGAGGTGAGTCGGCGTCTTATGTGCTTTCACTCCTAAAGTCATTCCTAATGGAGTGGAAACCTTATATTTTGTTTCCTAATGAAGCACAGGAGTGGCAGACAGCTCCGCTCGGGCTGTCCTACGGCTACCTGCGGGTTGCAGCCACCAGCCCGAGCCGCGCTGCTCCGAGGGAGCCAGCAGGGGATGCTGGGCCGGGACAGCACACGCATGAACTGATAACATGGGCCACAGCAAAATCTGAAGGAAAGAAATAAAATCCCTAAAAGCGTGGAGTGGTGGAGGAAGTGTCCTGATCTGTAATTTATGCAGAGTGCTAATGTAACAAGAAACAAAGAATACATTAGACATGCCTGGAATTTAAGTTTTAAAGCGCTAGAAATATTTGGTAACAAAGCACATCTGAAGACTGAAGTGAATCATTTGCCATGTATTGCCACCTATTGTTAGACCTGTAGTGTCAAGCATGTGTTATACTTAAGAGCATAGCTTAGCATTGTGCTCAATTGGGTAGAGGAGCAAATGTAGTTTTCGATAGGTTGACATATTTATTTGTATCAACAGTTTATAATTGAAAATGAAATAGTGAAGTAGTGAAAACGTGCAAATTAGAATTGAGGCATGCATATATTAATTTTCTTTATGAAATAGTGTGTGTACATTAATTGTTCACAACCAACTTGACTTGGCACAAAGCTCATTTTTATACTATCAGTGACACAAAATATAAATATGAACACAACAGAGTACCTGGTACGCCAAATATCTGTCAGACAACAAAAGCGACACACATTTTTAACACTTGATGAAGCACATTCATATTTGGTCTTGTCTCTATCAGTCTATTTCCTTCTTCAATAATTGTGCGAAGCTTACAGGCAGCTAATTGGTTTTAAAGGGGGGGCGGGGGGGTGCAATGAGTACCAAATAATTTCCTTCAAGCAAGATCATTGGTTTTAGCCGCCAGTGTAGTAAGGAAATCACGCAATTGTCCTCATGTCTCTGATGTCACTAAACAGGATTCAAAGCAAAGGGCAGCTGTCGTCACTGCCCGTCCTTCCGTCAGCCTGTTTGGCAGCATTGCTCCTCCACAATACGCTTTTAATCGGTTTAAAAATGTGTTTGTGTTCTCTGCTCACCGCTCTCTCAAACCTGAACCTGAAAGCGATACGCTTGCGCTCCGAGAGGTCCGTGTACGAGAGAGAGAGAGAGAGAGAAAAAAAAAATGGTCTGCCATTCTGGGCTATTCTGAGCCGTTTCACAGCAAGGTCACTTTTCAAACAAAATGTCTCCTCCGCTATCTGGGTCACAGTGCGTTCTCTTACTTTCTCGGAAACTTCCTTCCCCTCTTTTCCTTCCCGCCACGGCTTATAATTAAACACGCACAATTATCCCAAATTTAATGGGATTCCAGAAATGGGCTTTTTATTTAAGAAGTAATGAATAATATTTTAATTGCATATGTACGTAACCGTCACGTGTAATTACCTAGCGACGTCTCTCTCCTGTGGTATTTTTCAGGACGGATCAATAGCCGTCCTTTCATTCTCCAGCCCCTCCTGCGTTTTTTTGAGGTCACTGCGAAACTGTGACTGACGGTGCAACAATCTGACGGGGAAGGGTGGAGGAGGCCCGGGCACACTCCAAACATATGTGCTCTGTCCCATTGTTTATTGATGTCTGTAATTAACGATATAACACGCGCAGCTGAAGTCGTTTGACCTTTGAACCGACCGTTGCTCCGAGTCGGAGCATCAATCAGGCTGCGCTTTTCTCAGATCTGTTTCAGCGCGCAACCCTCGGGCGCCAGACGGGAGGGAGGGGTGGGGGGGGCGGGGGGGGGCACCTGCTGTGTCCTCGTCGGCTTCGGCCTTCGTTCGCGAGAACGTTTGTGGGATGTGTGAGGCGCACTTGATGAGAGGCGGCTCTGTCTGCATCGCTGCTTTAAAGAAAAAGAAAAGTCATTTTCTTTCAAGGACTTTGGTGTACTTACTGATTCTCGGGATTCACCCACAGAAATGATGTGTACTTACCCGTCTTTCGGAGATGTCTTTTTTTCATGGGGGCGGTGTATGGTGGTAATGTCAGGGCTCAGCGATGCCGTTCACCCCTCCCTCCGCTTTGTAATGAACATACGAGCGCGTATGGCGTTCATTCATTCAGTGCCGTGGCGAGCTGGCCGGATTGTCCCGGCCTATCTGCGGGAGGAGGAGGAGGAGGAGGAGCAGGAGGAGCTCCACTCCACGCACGGCTGGCCAGCCCGAGGTTCAGACCCTCTCGTCTGATGTCCCGCTCGGCCGCGGAAAGCATCCCGGGCCTGGCATTAGAATAAGTCATTCCGCTGTTAATTTAAACGGCTCCATACATCACTCGGAAGGAAGGTAACGGAGGTGATGTGAGCATCCGAAGGGGAGGAGAGAGAGCGAGGACGGTGGTGGTGGTGGGGGGGGGATGATCGCCACGGGGCGTTTTCTTTAATACCAAAAGGAAATTGAACCGGGGCGTCACCTCGCTCGCGCCGCTTCTCAGGCAGCTCGTGGCCGATTAATGGAGGTGTGTGACGGGATTGGCTTCAGTCGCTCGCTCCCTTTCATTTTTTTTTTCTTACCACATTTGCCAGATGTTTGGTCTTTGTCTCATTGCCGATCCCCAGCTGATCCATGGGCGTCATCTGCACACACACACACACACACACACACACACACACACACACACACACACACACACACTCTACTTCCCCCTCAACCACCAGCAGCACCAGGTCTATTAGGGCTGCGTGTTGTGTTATTGGATCAGGTGAATCTATCAAGGACGGAGAGTTGGGGCAGTTCACACACCGGGGGGATAATTAGAGGGTGATTGGTGTCCTCGTACTCTCTGCTCTGTACAAGCCCTGTCTCCTCTCTCTCTCTCTCTCTCTCTCTCTCTCTCTCTCTCTCTCTCTCTCTCCCTCTGGCGTGAACACGCTGGAAGTCGACCGCACGCCGCCGCTCCGGCCGCCGGACCCCCCCCGACCCTCCTCCCTGCCCCGTCTCCGAGGCCCCATTCTGGCCAGCTGTGTGTTTGTTTGTTTTTTTGTTTACAGATGTTTGTGGACTTACTTACACCAACCAGCTTGTGTGGCCCTACTCATGTATCTCTGGCTATTATTAACTTGGCCTTCTGCGGAGAGACTAATCACTGTAGCGTTCTGACCGCACCCAAATCGCTCAGGTCCAAAACGACACACAAGGCCCTGGATTATGTAAAGAAATAGAACAAAATAGAGTCAAATAATTAAAATGACTTCCTAGTCTGTGATTGAAGTCACAAAATTAAAAAGTCCACTCTTTTTTTAGTAATAAATGTGTGGCTAGCAAAAACACAAGACTAGAAATCAGCCATTTGTGATGTCACAAAGGGCCTCAATACCGCCCACGGGTCGGTAACAACACCCCCAGGCATGCTGTCATCCTGCCCTCTGAGACCTTCTTGCTGCCAGTCTGGTTGTCTTGTTTATTCCAAACGTGTGGGAGGTCCAAGAAAGCAGCAGTTTCATCGGAAAGCTAAACATGAGCATTTTTGCTGGAGGCTGTAAACAGAGGGCTTAAAGTTGCTTTTATTCTTGAGTTTGAATATGGAATATTGTTTTATATACTTAGTTCTACAAGGCAAGGGTCTAGATTGAAAAGTCAAGGGTTATAACAAGCAACCTTTCATATTGTTTGTATTTCAAAACAATCTTTCTCCACACAGGAAGTCAAATCGCTCTCATGTCTGCCTTCAAAATTCCAGACAGTGAAGACACGGTGCAGACAACTCATTGACCACACTGTCAGAAATTTACTGTAATCATGATGGGTTTTGACAGAGCGCGCTGCTCTAATTGGATCTGTCTGTCCTCTCATTACGACATACTGGAGAACCATCGCAAGCAAATTTGTGATTAGCATTCAAGTTCAACATCGAAGTATGAGAAATCCTTTTGAGATGATTTTTTTTTATTTTGTTTATTTATTTATTCAGCTGATATACTGTGTAGCATAGAGCTCACTGCAAGGGCAATTTATAAGTTCCAAAAGTGCGCGACCTTGAAAAGAGGTTTATGGAGGACTGGCGGCTTTTTTTTCATTTGTTTTTCGCTCTCGGTCCTCGGTGTTGACAAGCGTGTTGCGCGTGCCATCTTGAAGGGGATCTCTGCCGTTCGCAACACAGAGACACACGCGCGCACACACACACACACACACGCACGCACACACACAGCTCTGCCATCCCGACTTTGCAAGCAGTCAGCGGTGCAGAATGGGGCCATTTCAGGACTCTGGACAGTTCATCCACAGAGACCTGCAGAACCGGAGGCTCTGACCTCGACTCACACGCTGAAGGGAGACACAAGGCCGAGCCCAACACCCAGATTTGGCACTTGGACTCTTCTGTGTGTGTGTGTGTGTGTGTGTGTGTGTGTGCGGTATCCATGAGTGTGTACGTACCCGAGTCCACCCCCCAGCCTCCCTCACCCCACCCCACCCATACACATAGCAGCCACCCAGAGCCATTCTATCTGTATGGAAATTTGGGCTCCACAGCTGGAATCCCACAAAGCACTGTCATCCACTAATAGTTATTATCTCTTTGGCCTGCTCCCTCACCAAAAGCCCGCAACACAAACACATCACATCTTTATGGTAATGCCCCACGATACAGCCCCGAGCTATGGCGCCTAGACCTTTGTTATCATTACGATAATTCCCATTCTCACTTGACTCCTCATTACACCATTGCAAGCGCTCGGGGTTCGGATGTAGACAAATTCCTGCGTCTTTTTTTTTTTTTATTATTATTACACTGTAGAAACGCAGCGCTGCTACGTGAAACTTAAAACCCGCTAATACTCTGTGAGCATAGCGGAGCAGTTGCTATAATGACGATGGAGCATTACACTTTAGAATTAGCAGAGCAGGAGCGCGTTGCAAGATATTTTTGTTTGGAGTAAATAAATGTGACAATTTAATTTTGTCATTTTTTTTTTTTTATTTAAATGCTAAAATAATTCTCCTCAATTGAAATTGCCTTATAATACTGCATTGCAATGCAGTAATTTTCTTTTTTTTTAAATAAACAATTGTAAAGGTTAAAACACTGATTTTCTATTTTTGTGAAGATAAAATCATTTTGTCACGTATATATTTTTTAATTCTGTTATTTATCACATTGTCTAGGCTATGTTGAATTCAAAAAATATTTCTCACATTTAAGTAGGTTCTTCAAAAATTGTATCCACCTTTGGTTCAAGAAATCAAAGACATTCACAACACTTTGCCACTGTGACTGATTCTATCTTGCAACACACTGTTTCCACTTTTCTGCCATTCCCTCACATTCAATATTAGTGTCAAAAGGTACACAGTCATGCATTTTTGTGTGCACGTGTCTGGACATTTTTATCTTAGTTTTTTTTTTTTTCATTCCTTTTCTTCTTCTTCTTTTTTTTTTTTACATTTGTGCATTAACACAATTTGAGAAGACATCCTACATTGCACTTCTTCTGTGACAAATAAACATTTGATTTCCTCCAAGTGCAGGATTAAATCGCTCCTGTCGCCCATGCAGTGCGTTCTGGAGTCTGAATCCGCTTGCAGGTTTTCCACCCCTGCTTCTTTTTTTTTTTCTTTTTTTTTTAAAAAAAAACACACAATCAACAGAGGAGCAGGTGATTCACTGTAGATTTATGCCACCATAAACTTCAGGTCAGCTCCATATAAGACGCCAGGCGCGCGCGCACACACACACACACAGAGCGAGAGAGGCAGCGGACCTTTCTGTGGCTGCTCGTGTCCTTGCGCCTCCTGCTGAATGCCCACACAAGGCCTCCGCTTTTTCCACAAAAAAGTAATTGCGGAGTGATTGGCACAGCCCGTCCCGTGCTGCCTGTGTCCCACTCTTAAAGGCTCTCCTCGGAGCACCCTCATTGTCACACAGCCTTTTAGCACCTTTGTTCCTGCCTCCCCCAGGACCTTACAGCTCACCATTGGCAGATGAGTCCCTGTCTGTGACAAAAGGGTCCCCACGCTCAGCTTCATTTGATGCAGTGATGAAGTCCCCCCCACCCACCCACCCAGCCTACCCCACCCCTCTCCCTACACCCCACCCCTCACTCACTCTCGCTCCACACACACACCACCTCCTGTGAGGAGAAATGTTCCGTTTAGCGGTGGAGGATGTGGGGGTCAGGACCCAGGGGTGGGCTTTTAGGAGACAAATAAACATCAGAGGAGGAGAGGAGTGATGTCTTGTTTACACATTAGCCACCATTTAGCAGAGTCTCGCCGTCTCCGAGCGCACGTCTCTCCCAAACAGCTGATCTTACACTTGTGCTGCTTTTTGGAGGCAGACTGCAGGCGGGGGTTTGACGCCGCCGTGGCGTCGATTGAAGGTGAAACAGGCCGGCTGATCAAAAAAAGTGGATCATTTAACTGAATTTTGAATCGTGCGTGTGTGAATTGTCCTTTTCAAATGCTCATCTCAGCCATTTCCAAGCCAAACAATGAACTGTGAATTTTGCACATATTATTATTATTTTTTAATGCAACTGCTCATCTCGGCTGTTTTCAAAGCCAAACAATGATGCAGGGTGATTAGCCAGCAGCTCCTTTATTCTTAATTGTGCTCCAGCCTCTTCTTCGGCTGTTTATGTTTGTGGCACCCAATCAGGGTAAACACACACACACATGCACGCACGCAGGCATAAACTGCATCTTTCCTGCTACCGTCTAATGAGGTGATGACCAACCACTTGTTATAATTGCTTTAGTCTCCTTTTAATTTTCAAGCTTATTAATCATATGTAGAGTTATTTAAGAATGCATAAATTAATCTAGGATTAAAAAGCCTATCAAAGCCTCAAAACAATTAAAGAGTAAGGTAAGATTTCCCCTGGGCTGGCACTTTTATTTTAATAGAGTTTTCAGGTGATTATCATAGTTTGATGCAGCACTGTGATTAATGCAGACACACTTTCAAATGAGGCGTTTCTCTCAGCGCACCAAAAATAAGTGGAAATATAGGCTCTGGCCTCATTGTGACCTCATTGTGACTTTTGGGGTACTTTTATGATTTTATTTCTTCGGTTCAACTCTAACTGACATATAAAGCGTCTCCGTGAGTTTGTCTGTTACGCCAATATCTAAATAAACATATATCATTTTTAGACATATCTGGAGTTTGGTTGTTTTTTTTTTCGTATGCATAAACAGTCTAAATTAATCTGCTCTAATAACAATAACCTGTAGTAGATGGTGAGTGCCATATTACAAAAAGACTCATGTATGTATTTTTGTTTCTTTTTGGTTTTTAGGCAGATGAATGAGTCACAGCAGAGACAACAAGCAGTGTTTTTCTTTGAGACAGTCTTCGCTAAATTTTTTGTTGTTGTAAATTAACCTATTTATTCATGCACAACCTTATTTTCACCATGTCACATTTGCCACTGTTTGTGTTTTAGCTGGAGGATATTTGACATTTAAATATGTGATTGTAAAATTATGCAGCCAAATAAAAAAAAATAATAATAACAATCAACACGTCAGCTTTATCAACATTAGACCATTGACTTCGCGCCGTGCGTTGCCACACTAAACACGTGCACCCTCAGGCTTTTGCTGACTTTTTAAACACTGAAGTGGCCGGTTAACGCATGTATTGGTCCGTATTGCGGCGCTCGGGGGGCGGGAAGGGGGTCGGGGGGTGAACGCACGTCCCGGGGAGCGACCTTTGGAGCAGCTGTTTATTGTCAGGGCGCATGTCTGCGAGGTGTCGCTTGTAAACGGCGTGTCCGTGGGAACGCAGCACGTGTTGAAGGGCCCCGGCCGGAGCCGGAGCCTATTCATCACCAAAGGGCCGCGGCACAATGCGTCTGCAGCGGGGGCGCCCGCGCAATGCAAAATCCCACCGGAGAGCTCAATTGCTCACCGCGTCAACCGCGCTTTGTCCCCGGTGAAAGGCGCAAAAACATTTTGTTATGGGTTGAATTGTCGTGCAATGCAGGTTATTGATGACTTAATAAAAATAAAATAAAATAATAAAAAAAATCACCTAAATGTTGTTGTGAATCTTCATATTTCCAACTCATTTTTCGCACCAACCTTCTTCATACTGTGTCATGACTCCGTAGTTAATGTAGCCGGGCTCGCGGAGTGGGAGTGTCTTTGCCTTAACTTCCGCCGTCACTTGATTGCTTGTCGGGGGTGTCGTCGTTCCAGGAGGGGGAGGGGCTGTAAGCGGCAGCGCCGCGTGCAGCCGAGACAACACAAACCTGTCCGCGCGCGCCGACAGAGGAGAGAAGTGAGGACGCGCTCCTGCTGCACGGACGGCTGCGTCCCATTTCTCTCACCCTTCGCCTCATCCGACTCGCGTCCCAGAATTTTCTCTCTCTCTCTCTCTCTCTCTCTCTCTCTCTCCCTCTGCCACCACGTCACAACATCATAACTGCTTGGAGCTGCGCCAACAGTAGAGGTGAGTTCGATTTTTCTTTTCTTCTCTCTCTCTCTATTTAAATATCCCGGATATTTTTGTGTGTCTTTTATCAGCCTCTGTTGTTTAAGATAAGTGGAATTACAATAGCGTTAGATTTCCGTAGCCGAAGTTAGTAAAATACTACGCCGGAAAGTAGAACTAAACAAATCTACGCTGAGTGCCTTCAATTGATGTCATGTCTCTCAATTGATGTCATCGTAAGACTCTGCTTCAATCCTTGAGCTTTTTCTAAAGAAGAAAAAAAAAAATCCTTTTCATGCTGCATGAATGAATCGGGGCATCCAATCTGCAATCTGCCGTGTAATGACCTGCATACTTGCACGGCCGCAATAACCTCGAATACCGTCTCCCGCAGCTCAGCAGGCCTCCCAAGAATGGAACCGATACCCGCAGGGCGAGACTCCAGCTCCTCCTCTCCGAGCTCCAAGCAGGAGCTCTCCTACCCGACCTCCAAGAACCTGAAGCCGAACCAGGTCGGGGAGACGGTTCTGTACGGAATACCCATCGTGTCTCTGGTGATCGACGGCCAGGAGAGGCTCTGCCTGGCGCAGATCTCCAACACGCTCTTGAAGCACTACAGCTACAACGAGATCCACAACCGGCGCGTGGCGCTGGGGATCACGTGCGTGCAGTGCACGCCGGTGCAGCTGGAGATCCTGCGGCGGGCCGGGGCCATGCCCATCTCCTCCCGCCGCTGTGGGATGATCACGAAGCGCGAGGCGGAGCGACTGTGCAAGTCGTTCCTGGGCGCGCACACGCCGCCCAAACTGCCCGAGAACTTCGCCTTCGACGTGTCTCACGAGTGTGCGTGGGGCAGCCGGGGCAACTTCATCCCGGCGAGGTACAACAGCTCCAGGGCCAAGTGCATCAAGTGCTCCTACTGCAACATGTACTTCTCGCCCAACAAGTTCATCTTCCACTCGCACCGCACGCCCGAGTCCAAGTACACGCAGCCGGACGCGGCCAACTTCAACTCGTGGAGGCGCCACCTCAAGCTGACGGAGAAAGGCCCGCAGATGGACATACTGCACGCGTGGGAGGACGTCAAGGCCATGTTCAACGGCGGCAGTCGCAAGAGGACGCTGCCGTGCGGCGAGTCCCGCTCCCGGTCACCCCTAAAGCCCCAGCATGGAGCCAGCCAGGTGCGGGACTCGCCCGACGTACCCGCCAAGATCCTCGGCTCCGAGGACCACCACCACCGCGGCGGCAGCGGCGGCGTGGCGAGCGCCCGCAGCTACCCGGTCATCCCGGTGCCCAGTAAAGGGTTCGGCATGCTGCAGAAGATCCCGCCGCCGCTCTTCCCGCACCCGTACGGCTTCCCGGCCTTCGGCCTGTGCCAGAAGAAAGAGGAGGGCCTGCTGGGGGAGCAGAGCAGCAAAGCGGGCCTGCCTGCGGGTGTGCCGGGCGTGCTGTGGTCCAGCACCAAGGACAGCGCCTACCCGCCCTTCCCCATGTTCTGGCCCGCTGCGGGCGCGCTGCCCATGCCGCCCTACCCGCACCCGCACCCGCACCCGCAGCACAAGGCTCCGCCGGAGCTCATCTGCCCGCCTCGGCCCACCGACATGGACGTGGAGCCGAGCGACCGGAGCAGCAACACGTCCAAGGACAGCGCGCTGCTGGAGAACGAGCGCTGCTCCAGCACCCAGTCGGCGCGCAACGAGGACGAGCGGTCCGGGGACGAGGCGAGGCCGCCCGAGGGGATGATCCTGGGCCCCCGCAAGATCAGCTACGTGTCCGCGTTCAGGCCCGTCATCAAAGACGCGGACTGCATCGCCAAGCTGTACGGCAACCGGGGCGGCGGTGGCTACTGTCGCACCGGCTATTTGTCGCCCGATTTTCTGAGCGAGAGCTCCAGCTACCGCTCCGCGTCGCCGTGCGTGGACAGCGAGGCCGAGCCGGACGTGGACGTGGGCACGAACAAGTCGCCCGAGGACGAGGAGGAAGAGCCGAGACCGCCGCCCGCAGTTTTACCCAGGACTCCACCCGGTTTGGTTCACAGCGCGTCGCCCTCCGACTCAGACTCCAAGAGCGTGATGGAGAGCAGCGCGGTGGAGCCGCGCAAAATGAGCCTTCACTTGAGCCAGTCATCAGAGAGAGACCTGCACAGCAAGCAGACAGAGACCCACATAGCCGCGTCTTTCACTGAGGTGAGTATCGCTGAGGGACACCGCTGGTTATTGCTCTGATAGGCCCACATTTTTTTTTCTTTTCTTTTATATTATTTCCTTGAGTTCAGTTTGTAAAATATCTGTGCGACGGCTGAAGATAATGTTTCTGTTTCTCATATTTTTCAGACAAAATCCTAGATTAAAATGATAAATAATACAATTTGCTTTAAATACTTTAATTGTTCTGTTCATGTTTGATAATTTCACACATATATATATATATATTAAAAAAAATTGTGAATGCAAGAATTCAAATGAGGGGTGACTCTTTCCTGCAGGCATACACACCGGAGAGGAGTGAGATGCAACAAAGGAGCAGCCCCTATCAATTCAGACCCGCTAGTTACCACACTGGCGTCGTCTCGTCAAATGGTGAGAATTTTCCCCTTCATTTTTTTATGAGTTTATTTGTTAAAAAAAAAAAAATGAATAAATAAATAATCTGAGTCGTAAGTGTTTTTTTTTTCTATTTGTTAGATGAGAGTTCGAGTAAAGAGGAGCCGTCGTCTACCGTGGAGGAAATAGAAACCAAATCTTGTAATGAACAAAGCAGTGAAGAGGTCCATCGAGAGACGGATGACGGTAAGCGACACTAAATTAGGGTTCATTTAAAAAAAAATAAAATAAAAAAAAATAATGATAATAATAATAATTGTTGCGCAATAAATATAGGGTTTAAAATGTACAAATACGTATATATTTTTGTGTTCATTCAGGCGAAGAAATGTCAGCTAGAGCCCCTGCACAAAGAGCCATAGAAAGTCTAGCAAAAGGTAGATTATTATTATTATTATTATTATTATTATTATTATTATTATTATTATATGTCTAATGATATTTAACCAATCATCACTTTTTTTATGGGATGATTTTTCTTCTCCCCTCACAGTAAATGTGTGTTTTGCTAGAGTTCAGGAAGCTCTGTTCTTGACAGATGGTAGAAACACTGATGAATAGCAATCCACCTCCTCCTCATTCTCCTCCTCCTCCCAAAAAGGAAAAAGTGTCCTCCAAGCCTGAACTCTTGTCCTCAAACATCCTATGTTTATCTCTGATTTTTCTTAGAGGAGCTGCAGAAGCAGCTGTTGGAACAAGTTGAGCTGAGGAAAAAGCTGGAGCGTGAATTTCAAAACTTGAAAGGTAAGCAGCCGGCTGCAGCGTTTTGACCTGAACCTGAACACGCAGCGTCTATCAATGAGAAAGCCTCCTCTGAAAGGTGTTTTTGTTCCCACAAAGTGGAAGGGAAGGATGGTTTTGAATCTTTTGAGGTGACAGAAATTTCCTGAATCACTGTGGGCACCAGAGTTCAATTGGCAATTTGGCACATGTGGCCGTACATTTTATTTATAAACATCTCTCTTTTTTATATTGCGAAAACATATACACAATATTAAATGAATACATGTCAGTTTAAATGTCAATTTAAATGATCTATTATTCAATTAAATATGTAAATCAGTAGAATTCAACTGCATGTTCCAAGCAGACTCTCTAAACATCTTCTCAAAGATAAATAAAATTCATTTTTAAATCTTAGGCAGATAACTGTGTGGCTGCAAATTTTATTTGAGAGAAAAATCGTGCACTGCCATTATTCCTTTATTCACCAAGTGACTGACAAAACAAAAATGCCAAGCATGTAAACGTCAAAGTATTTCCAAGGGTTCATTTGTTTATTAGAATTTTCATTTAATTCATACGTGCAGAAGAAAATATTGCCAAGAAAATATTTAATGCCATGCGAAGGAAATTAAAAAAAAAAATAATAAAAAAAGTATTATTGGAATTATGACACAAAATAAATACCCGAGACATTTGACTGCAGATTATTTAAGGGTCGTGTTCAGTTAAACAGCACTGCCACTGGACGTGTTTATTCCATTATAAATTAGAACAAAAAATTATTGATCCTATTTCTTATTTTAAGGTCTTGTAAGTTTCTACTACTGGCGATGCCTTTAGAATTCTCGTACTCATTTTTATTGCTGTCTTCTAATTTTTGTTTTCAAGAGGAAATGAATCGATACTGACAACTCTCTCGCAAAAAAAGCAACCAAAGCAAATGACTTTCCCGTTCGAAAGGTGCATCGCACTTAAATCACTCTTGATTGCTGACAAGGTGAACTGTGAAACTAAAGAAAAAATCTGGTCTTCTTTTGAAATGGGGGCCTGCTAAATGAAGGATCAAACTGTTTCCGTTAGTTCTGAATATATTGAATTGAACGCCTATGTTGTCCCACATCCATTGAAGAGAGAGACAGTCAGAAAGGCTGGTGGTGAATCCCTCTGCTCGATCCATCAGTCGCCGCATCTTTATACCGCACGAGCCTCTGACTCTCTCTCTCTCCTTCTCTCTCTTTCTCTCTCTCTCTCTCTCTCTCTCTCTCTCTCCCTCCTCCGTGTGTTGCTCAGATAATTTCCAGGATCAGATGAAGCGGGAGCTCTCGTACAGGGAGGAGATGGTTCAGCAGCTCCACATCGTCAGAGGTCAGACCAACAAATACACGCACGGGGAGGGAGCGGAGGCAGTAGACACGCGCTCACACGCACGGATTTAAAAGATTTCCTGTCACACTTTTGCCGACTTGATTGATGATGATAACCAAGTGTGTGTGTGTGTGTGTGTGTGTGTGTGTGTGTGTGTGTGTGTGTGTGTGTGTGTGTGTGTGTGCAGAATTTGGTTTATCGCAAATTGCTGGACATTTGGACCTCGCTTTTCTCACAAAATATATATTGTTATATATATAGACATATGTATGATTTAAATATACATATATATATATATTTCCTTGTTGTGCGCTACATTACGCGTATTTGCATTTCGTTTACATGTTTACGCCCCCTTGCAAGTACACTATTGATTTCTGATTTCCTTGTCCATAGAAGCTCACGACGCTTTACACCATTTCTCGTGTAAGATGCTGACCCCTCGCCACTGCAACGGATCCTGCTCCTTCAAATCACCCCTGCTGCCACCCTGATCCCCAGGAATAAACAAACAAACAAACATAACAAACAAACAAACAAACAAACAAACAGAAAAAACAAAACAGAAGAGGCACGTCTTGCAGCGTTTCCTATTGAGAAGAAAGTCAGGAGACACACTGCAGGGACACTGTTGAAATCAAGAGTATAACTTGTAATTACTTGTAATATTTTCAAACGTGTATCCCCGCACCCTTAGTTGGCTCTAAAAAAAAACACATCTGACGCATTGTGGATTTTGTTCGACTCCAACTGATACCATTGATGATATTTATTATTTGTGGCAAAGTGCAATGACAAATGTGTGTAACCTGTAAAAGTCATGAATTGGTATTCCGTTCACTCTTTGTCTGTATGATAGCAGTTTTGATTAGATATTTCACTGGACATTGTGATTAGCATCTTTTGACCATTTTCCCCTCTGAGGGTCAGTTGTTTACTTTGGTTGTTATGCACTTTAAGAGAGCGGTGAAAATTACCAAACAGCTCCTGCCTGCTTGGAATTAGGCCTACTTTTAAATTATTTGTTGTGGTGAAAATAAAAAGTGAAAAAAAAAAATCATGTTTTGTGGGAGGCAAAGGACAAGAAGCACCGGAAGTTGAAGGATAAATGACTTACACTCGCGCTCTGTCAATAAGCGAAATATTAAGAGTTAGCCTCTACGTTCATGTATTATTTGTTTTCATCGCTACTGAATAAATACTTTTATTGAAAAACCTTTTGCGTTGCAGCCATCTGTGTTGTTTAGATTCCAGATTCTAAGATGGTAAACGTGAAATGAGATTTGTAAGATGTATGCGATAAGCTGCTTGTTGAGTACATTTACAGAGATAAATGAGGAACTACACCGATAGCACACATGGCCCAAAACCACAAAACATAATTGGGGGGGGGTCCCCTGTATAATTTGTATGATTTGTGTATGTATTTAAAAATACAGAGTTTGTTTTTTTTTTTTTTTAAAAAATCTTCTCAAAATGGAAATAAGTTTAAATGAACACATCCCATGAGAGGACGATATGTAAGAAAAGAAGGCACGCTTGATTTCGAAGTATCCTAAAAATTATTTTCATTCTTTTTTTTATTTATCTTTTTTGATGATGATGATGATGATGATGATGATGATGATGATGATGATGATGATGATGATGATGATGATTTCAAGTAGCTCAATACATTGAAGATGAAAAAGATCAAATGGGGCTTGTTGGTTCCTTTTATGTTGTAGCAGCTCCCCCTGCAGGTCATCTTGAGGAAGTGCCAAATCATTTCGACTTGTTCTCGGTCCCCTGAGGATAGCTTATGCGCCTGCGCACCTAATGTAACAAGATGGCGGAGAGTGCGGAACTGAAGGTAAAGCGAAGCCCTACTTTAGCTTGATAAATAGACGTCTCACCCATTGAGATTTGTTTTTCAAATCTGGGCACAGTTGCCACTTGACATAATGGGAACGTAGGATGTTGTTATGGAAGCATATGGCACAAAAATATTGAGCGGTAGTGGCCAGACAAACTGTTAGCTGGCTGGCTAGCTCGGTAGCATTAGCTTTGTTATTGTTGCCGACGTTTTTTTCTGCCACTGCTGTGCTGCTCTCCGCCACATAAGGCCAGAGATCGTAATTGTACAAACGTGGGGAAACACATCCGTTCCACCACTGTGAACCTGGTGCCACTCTAGTGCGATCCAACTGACAGAAGCGGTAGTTTGTTTGAAGGACCTGGTGTGTGTGTGTTTGAAAAATGGGCTCTGTCTATTCCCTGGAAGGCAGGGTCAGGTTAACGCTAGCTGCTATATGCCCTGTTTTCTGATCAGTCAAAAATAGGACAGTTGTCCGTGGGGAAAATACATTATTTATTATTTTCTTAAGGATTCGCATCGACCACATTACGTACTTTAACCAACAGCCAGGGATACATTGATGTGATTCAAGGCTTTTTTGTAATCAGTAGTGTAGTATGGATACTGGAGTCGTAGGTTCCGTTATGCTCACTTCATACTGTCTCATCATACTTTTCTCACTCATTATATTGGTCACCTTTTGATTAAAAGTTATCGAAATTATGACACGATTTAGTTCGAATCCGACCCTTTCCTCAGCTAATGCCAACAGAGGTATCTGTCCTCCTTCTGGTCAGTCAGATTGCTTGTGCCAGTCCATATCAGTAGCTTTTGAGTGCTGTGCGTTCTACTTCTGAAGAAACTTGGACAGCTCCGTCTTGTCTGTCAGATTTATGTGTACTTAGACTACCTGAAGTATTTACCTTTTGCAGTTTTTCACTGATTACTAGTTAGGCTGGCGAAATGAAAGTGCAAGAGGCTGATTGCCACGATGTGCTGCAACAGCAATTTGCATACTCAGCTTGTATATTTACTAGACGCAGACGAACACTTGGATATCTGATGCCACTTTGTAGCCTTGAACAGTCTCTCCCAAGTGATATCAAGACTGTACGAAGATGTGAAACATGTGACATACGCTTTCTGTTTTTTTTATTTATTATTATTTCTTTCGATATGAAACCAAAAGTAATCAATTGGTTTGCTGACATGGGTTCTCTAAGTTATACTGTATTGTTATAGTTATTATTATCATTATTTGGGCTTTTTGCTCATTGATTCCCATTTTCTTTTACATTGGTTGAAATGCAAAAAGGGCCGCTGGTAATTTTAGTTTCCTCTCTAGCAGTCGGGAAATCAAAGAGCTCTTAGCTGCGCAACTCGTAAACGGTGAAATATTGATGACGTTGTGGTTTTCTGCTGCCGGTGTTTCCTTGTGTCTGAATGGGTTACAAAACATTCTTCAGTGAACTTTGTGCTTTAATAAAAGGAGGAGGAACCTGTTTATGAATGTTAAATTCATTGGCTACTGTCCCCCTCTTGTCTTTTACCAGCAAATGGTAATGAGCCTTCGAGTTTCGGAGCTCCAGGTGTTGTTGGGGTATGCGGGGCGAAATAAGCACGGGCGCAAACATGAACTTGTGACCAAAGCCCTCCACCTACTCAAGGCTGGCTGCAGTCCTGCGGTGCAGATGAAGATCAAAGAGCTCTACAGACGGCGCTTCCCCATCAAAATGGTCTCCCCCGTGGACCTGGCCCTTCCCGGGGTCCACTCAGCCTCCAGTCTGCCCGCTGGCCTCGCCCAGCTGGGCTTCGACAGCCACGGATCCCCCTCGCCTCTGCTGCCCGTGTCCCTGCTCGGGCCCAAGCATGAGCTGAGTTTGCCTCACCTCCCCTCCACCCTGCACCCGGTGCATCCCGATGTCAAGCTGCAGAGATTGCCCTTCTACGATGTGCTGGATGAACTCATCAAGCCAACCAGCCTGGGTAAATTCACTATTGCGTGATATTCTCTGGGAATAAATCACCCTGCGTCTCCTTTGCTGGTGTCGTTCAGTTCCTCCTCTCTCTCTCTCTCTCTTTTTTCATAGCCTCTGACAACAGCCAGCGGTTCCAGGAAGCATGTTACGCATTCGCATTAACACCACAGCAAGTTCAACAGATCAGCAGCTCCATGTAAGCGAGGGCTTTCTAATTGTGATATTAAACTAAACACTTGATTTACTAGGTAAATAAACTGACCTCAACTTATTGTTGCTGTGTTTAGGGACATATCTGGAAATAAATGTGACTTTGTGGTTCAAGTCCAGCTAAGGTACGTCAATATTTTTTTTTTGTCCTCTCGCGAGCCTGAAGTATTTATTTTCTTTTTTCTTTTTCTTTTTTTTTGGGGGGGGGGGGGGGGGCATTTGTGATGAGAGGCTGCTGGGTTTGTATATTTAGCTTCCCTGTGATGGCAGAAACAGAAATAAACAAAGTGATTCTTGCGCCTCTCTTGTAATTTTGTGCAGTGCTGACAAATATTTGCGCACGGCAGGGGCGCTGGTCGTTCTGTAGTTGCTGGATTTGTGAAGTATAAACCATTATGTAGTGTAGCTATTAATCTTATTGTCGTCACTTCATCTTTTGGTGGGGGGGGGGGGGGGGGGGGGGTGGAGGATTCAGGTTGTAAAAAAAACAAACTAACTGAATCCAAAGGAATCAGTCAAGAGTGCATTTTGAACCAAAACCAAATGTATTAACAGTGCTTTTTTTTTTTCATCATCAGTCATTAGTCAAGCAGCTACGTTCACGGCCTTGAGTTTTGTATCGGAGAACTTGTGCATGTTTCATACTATCCTGTTAAAGGTTAGAAAAACGTAATAATGTGAAACGTAGCTCACGAGCCACGCTGTTATTTTTATTCCCCCAGAAATGTTTGACTACAAACAAAATGAATGACTCCACATGCCCCTGTTGCAGCGCTCCAGTGCACAGTTTGAATCATTCCTCTTCTTGCTTTCAGATTCTGTTTATCGGAGACGAGCTGTCCCCAGGAGGATCATTTCCCTCCTAATCTGTGTGTGAAGGTCAACGGCAAGCCCTGTAATCTTCCTGTGAGTCCACCTAGATTGTTGTTAGTCTCTCATTTCAAGTTGCCTGTTGCACTTCACACCGAGAGTTGCCAAGAAACCAAGTCACATATTCTCGGTTTTGTTTTGTTTGTTTGTTTTGTTTTGTTTTGACTGCAGGGATATCTCCCTCCCACAAAGAATGGCGTCGAACCAAAAAGGCCCAGCCGCCCCATAAATATAACTTCCCTTATCCGGCTGTCCACCACTGTCCCCAACACCATCGTGGTGTCGTGGACTTCGGAAATCGGAAGGGTAAGGAGAGTGGTGGAGAGGATGAACGAGTCTGACCTTTGTGTCCATCTTGTTGACATCGATGATCAAGAGAAATCAGCCTGACAGCAGTCACTCTTCTGCCAGGCCTGTTAGCCGTTGGCTTGCAAATAGTCTTTTATTCCCAAAAAGAATAAAATATTGTTTGTCCTGTTTGGATATAAAAGACTTGTGCACGTTAGGAATTTTATTTATTTTTTTTGTTGAAAAAAATAATTGTTTTGTCACTTTTTAATTGTGCGAATTAAACCTTTGGTTGTTGAGCAAACAGCTGCAGCCCCTATAAACTGGCAGTGTCAAAGGGAAATACATGTTGCCTCAGTGTGATGTGTTTTGCTCACTATTGGAATCTTTGTTTTGCCAGTGTTTCTCTATGGCTGTCTATCTGGTCAGGCAACAGTCCTCCACAGTGTTATTGCAAAGACTACGGGCCAAAGGAATCAGGAACCCTGATCACTCAAGAGCTCTGAGTAAGTTTCCTTTTGATCTCAAGCGTCGAAAACACTAATGTTGTTTTATGAAGTTTGAAGTTTGTTTTTAGATGTGTTTTTTTTTTTTTTTTTTTTTTTGGGGGGGGGGGCAGCTGCAGCCTCTCAGAAACTCCTTAAACTGACCTTGCTTGGTCCTTAACAAAAGAAAACTCTGTTAAGCAGACACTTTGATTCGCCAGTGTATCAGTTGTATGATACAGTAACTATGTTTTTCTTCGCTGGTCTGAGCTCTCATGATTGCCTCAGTGGGACAATGTTTTATGCTGCAATGGCTGAGAAGTGTAAAATACTCCTTCCGTATTGTCAAGGCCGCCAGTAATGAGCAGGCTGTGAGACGAGTTTTCTCAGAACTGAGGTTTTCCAGCTTTTTATTTATTATTTTTTTTTTACTTCTTTGGTGACCTTATTTTAATAGACTTTTTCTCTTTCACCAATGTACTTCTATAAGATATCTGAAAAAGGCATTTGCTCTTAAAAAGAAATAGAAATCCTGCTTGTTTTTTTATACTTTATATCTAACCCTTTATTTTGTACGGCTGACCGTTTTAGCTGTGAATTTTTAATTTTTTTTTTTTGCAGTGTGAATTAAAGAGTCTTTCTCGACACTGCAGGACCTCATGACACAATATTGATTTTTAAAATAAGCTTTCGCCTGTGACGGTCGCAGTCTGAGCAGGTAATGTTAGAACTCGTGATGTAATAATTTTGTTTTTCCTTCCTCCTTGCAGTCAAGGAGAAATTAACAGCTGATCCAGAGAGCGAAATCGCCACCACCAGTCTACGAGTCTCTCTTTTGTGTCCGGTAAGTAAACCACACCACCGCGAGGGATCGAGAAATACTACAGAGACGTTCTGCATTCAAAGCAGTGTCCTTAAAGTGAAGTTAATTCATTCAGTTTCTCCTTTTTCTTGTGAATGTCAGCTGGGCAAGATGAGGCTGACGATCCCATGCAGAGCCATCACATGCTCTCACCTCCAGTGCTTCGATGCTACTCTTTATATCCAAATGAACGAGAAGAAGCCGACCTGGGTGTGTCCAGTCTGCGACAAGAAGGCGCCGTACGAGCACCTCATCATAGACGGGTGAGCCCAGCGCGTCAGACCCCTGGAATGTCACTGCTGTCTCCCTACAGGTTGCAGTTTGTCAACGCAGTGATCCTCTTCTGCAGGTTGTTCATGGAAATCCTGAATAGCTGTTCAGACTGTGATGAAATCCAGTTCAAAGAGGATGGGAATTGGTCCCCCATGAGGTTAAAGAAGGAAGTGCAGGAAGTGTCCTCTGCCGTCAATGGTGTAGATAATGGTCAGTAGCTCTCACCTGCCAGATGTGCGATTGTATTTTACCAGGAAATAAATATGTTTGTTGTATTTTACCGCAAATACGATCAATATGTGCACCACATAGGGAAAAACCTGTTCAATATTTGCATTATTGAGAATGAATGAATTCCTCTATAGATTCGTCTCGGACAGAAGCACACGAGCAGAAACGGGGCTCCTCCACTGACAACGGGAAGAAGGTGGATGTTATTGACCTGACACTGGATAGTTCCTCAGAGGAGGAGGTGGAGGATGAGCCGCCCCCCAAGAGGGCCTGTCCCTCACTGTCCCCAGTCTCTCCGCCCCCAAACAAAGGGTGAGTCTCTTAAAAGAAAAGAATCCCACGCTGGAAGTGAGGTCATCTCAAATAAAGGTGTTTCTTAAGACCACGGATTTGCGACTGACGCGGTGCCTTGTGTTTCTTCAGAGTGCTGAACCTGCACAGCCAGGCCTCTCCTGTGTCAAGAGCACCCAGCATGCCACCAGTGGAGACCAGCTACATTCCCCCACCGCCGCCTCTCATCCAGGACTACCGCCACTACTATCACACAACTAGCGACCTGCCAGGTGAACGCTTTAGTTCTCGCCCCCCCTTTTTTTTTTTGCTTTTCCGCCAATACTGACTATGAGCCACTAGCTGTGTTTCTATTACAGTTTTTTGCAAAATAAAAGCAATGGTTTTTACAATTAGTACAAAATGAGTACAATTGCGATTTGTTTTTTGTTTTTATTTCTAGGGTAATGGAAACACAGATAGTGATAGAAATTAGGAATCCTCTTTTTTTTTTTTTTATTCTTTTCCTTTTTGTTTTTACCCTTTCCATCACAAGTCTGTGTAGCGATTGTCAATTGATTTGTCTTCCTCCTTTTCTCCTGCAGATCTTAGTTTTTTCTCCTTTCTCCAAGGCGACAATCAGGTAATATTTTTCAAAACATCTTCATTTTCTTAAACATGTTGCAGCGTGATATACCCGGTTTGTAATCCCTCTGCTCTGCTCCGCTCCAGCAGCATTACAACATGGTGATGGCGGCCGCGGCCGCCGCCTCAGCCTCGGCGTCGGCCTCCGACGATCACGACTTGCTCCTCAACCGCTTCCTCCCATACGGCTCCTCGCCCATGTTGCGGGAGCAGCCCGGCACGCCCGGAAGCAGCGCGCTGGCGGCCACCAACGGCGGGAGCAACAGCGGCAGCACCAGCAGTCTGGTGTCGTCCAGCAGCCTACGGGACCGCGACAAAGACAGAGAGCGGGACAGGGACAGGGACAGGGACAGGGACAGCCACGCCATCTCCGGACTGCCCAGGTCCTCGGTGGAGGCGGCGGCGGCGGCCATTTACGGCTCCATATCTGACGTTATCTCTCTCGACTAGGTCCACGCCGAACTGAACATCGGGGGAGAGCGCCGGAACGGAGGTTCTTTGTAAATAAGGCAGAGAGAGAGATGAAAGAATACAGTGCTATGTACAGAGAGGAAAATCTATTTTCAATTTTACTTATCATATGTACATAAACTTAGGACACCTCTTGTCCGGTAAGTTCCTTCAGTTGATATTTTTCTGTGAATACTGAAGACTTTTTCACACCTCTTCATGTGGTCCTTTGATTACAGTATATTGTACCTTTTGTACCTAGTTTTTACAGTTTTGTTTCAATATTCCATGTCAACGGCATTATTTCAAGATAATGTTATGTGCACAGAGCCCCAGTGAGGCGACACCTCACGGAACGTGATATTTAGAATATAAAGAAAATGGGCATTGTTAAATGTACAAAAGGCAAATTGCATCGACGCAGAGGAGGTGTAACACTTTCTTTATTTTCTAAATGTCAAACATGCTTTTTTTTGACAGCAGAAAGATCTGGCCATGTTTGCCATCACTGTAGATTTTTTCTGTTATACATTTATGCTGTGGTCATATTTTTAAAAGAATTATTTATAATGTAAGTTATGTTGGATGTATGCTATCTTATATTAAAAAAAAAAAGCATTCCCTATGCTTCTAATTACTGTTGCCACTAGAATTGCAAAACTCACGCTAGATCCTTCTGTTGTCAGAACCTTGGTCTGTCTGTCTGTTTGCTTTTTCTTTCTCCTTTTTGCTTTTTTGCTTTAGTGAAATTGAATATGAACAACATTGTATAGTTCATACTGTACCTAAAATACATATGAATTGGACATCTGTCGGTATTGTTGGATTGGGCCTTTACGGCGTGTGAGTGGATGGGCCCCAGTCCAGTGAGCGGCCTTCTGTCATTGTGACACAATTGGACCTTTACACACATCGAAGATTTGCATCGTTGTGTATTTGTCTTTTATAAAAGATTTTTTTTTTTTTTTTTTTTTTGCTTTTACGCTTCGACATGTATCCACCAAACTACAGTCAAGAGGCCAGTCGACGGTGACATGTGTTATGCTCCATTCTAGGACGAGGCTACTTTCCAGTGCACTAAAGCTTACTCTTAAATTGAAAGGTTTGAATAATTTTTTTATCTGAAATGGAATGCAAGTGGATTGATAACATTTCACCATATATATTTTTTGTTTGATTCAAGCACTTGCTGTTTGTTTTTGTTTTTTTCCCAACATAAAGGCTATGTTGAGCAATGTAGCGTTCACAGTTGCAGTATACACCTTAAAAGTAGCTCTCAGCTTTGCATGTTTCTCCGAATTACCTGAATGCTCATAGGCTTTGAGTTCTCTGCTCTTCCTCAGTGAGGCCATGGGAAGCATAGCCTATTATGTCAAGCGTATTTGCAACAGAATGCAAGTGAACTCTGATAGCTTGGTGTTTAAGTGTATCACAGAATCAATCAGGCCCTGAGGTTACAACCATTGAAGTTATGGACGAGTCCCCTCCCTTTTATTTTTCTTGACTTGTGCTTACAAATAGGATTATTTATTATCATATATATTTTCAGCATTTTGTTTGATTTGTGGATATGCATTGCTGTCATTGTACATGATATTTCTTTTGTAATTATATAATTAATGCTATTTAAAGATGTCATTGTTGCTCGACATGCATTGTAACATTTTCTGTTTTCCTGTCTGTTTTACTATCAGAAGATGTCAATAACGCAATAGAGGCTTTGATCATTTCGAACGCTTCGACGTCTACTGTGCTATTTCGTCTTTGTAAAAAATTAAACCAGTATTAGAGAGCATCCCCACGTTACAGTATTTGCGAAGATGTCCATGAATTCATCTTATTTAGCACAGCTGCTAAGCAAATATAGCTAACACTTTATATCATGTAAATATAGTAGGGACAAATAGATTGATATCTAATATGATATATTCATATGAAGTCGAACGGGTCTCAGTTTAATGTTGAGCGGAAATTGGTTCGGTAACAGTTCCTACTTTTTCTGCTAGTAGGTGCTGTTTTATCTCTAACCTTTTTTTTTCCCCCTAAACTAATGTGATTTTTAAATTCATATGTCATTCAAATTTTCAGTGGGCAAAGTATAGGCATTGTTTATGTAGTCAGACTGATTCATATTAAGTCTAATTTGAGAATTGTATCCAAGACAGGTCATACAAAGGCAAGCTATTTTTCTCTTGTGCCAGACACAGCGACTCACGTTATAAAAACCGATGATATCTGACTTCCGGACAGTGTTTACGGAGAATTCTGACCACTCCAACCCAAATCACGCGGCGGAGAAATGTAAAGGCGCTCGCATTCTTTCAGCCAATCAGGGCGAGCAGGTACAATTTGTTTCAGCCAATCAGGGCGGGCATGTAGAATGTCGGCGGACAAGCAACGGGCGAGTATATTTTGTGTAAAGTCACAATTCCACCAGGAGACTGTGGCTAATGGGATCAAACCTTCGCATCGCGTTTAGTTCCGTGTGCCAGGTGAAGAAGTTGCCAATGCCAACCAACTCCATTTGAAATTGAGAATTTGAATGAAGAAGCCGCTTTGTCTTCTTTTGGTAGGGTACATCAATCGCTTTAGTTCTGTTAACTGCCGGTGCCGTTCGCTTGGGAGCGCTGTCTCCCTCGTGTGGGCATTTTTGGTCACGACGTATATATCAATTACAAATTTTTATTTCAAACTATTTGAATACTCGATTTTGAAGGTTTGACTTGACAGATATATCGCATTTTTAACGGAAAGACCTCTCCATTCTTTCCTACGCCCGTCGTCTCTGCTTCAGTCAGTTAGCCTCTCACGCTAGCAGTTAAAGTTTGAAATACCTTTTGCCAATCAGTGTACAAACATATGTTTTTGTTGTTTTGTTTTTTTGTTCGGGTGGGAGACCTTTTTTAAATTATGTTGGCTATGTTTTGTGTTTCATGTCCACTTTAAGAGTGTTTAGCTAGTTGCGGGTTTCCTCGAGGTGAGATCGAGTTCCTCCTATCAACCACCATTCTCTGGATTATATGCCATTATAGTACTTTTATTAAACTAACAAAATGTACGCTACTTTTTTAGAGACAACCTAAGATGTGTACAAAATGTAATTCAACGTTATAAAAAAAAGTGACATTTATCCATGCTTTTTGTTTATTTTTACCCATAAAGTTAGTTTGTCATTTTAACTATGCTATAGCACCTGTGGTGGACATAGGAAAGGTGGCGTGACAATTATTTCGTACAGAACGTGATAATGAACGTGATTTTTGACACACCAAGTCAACAAACTTTACAGTATTGGAAATAGGTAGGCTGTGAAGAAATGTTTTTTGCAAAGGAGCGAAAGAATCCTCCCATCTCCACAGAATTCAAAACAACATGTGTGATTTGTGTTGTTGGTTTGTTTGTTTGTTTGTTTGTTTGTTTATACAGACATTGGTGCAAAAGTAAGAGCAGTGCCTGCTGCGCCATAAAACGATGTCTGCTGCGAGACTGGACAATGGCAATGTGTGAGTCCAGGAACTGGTGTTATACACGGCAATACACTTAGTGCCGCAGTAAATATGTCATCTTACCCTCTTTCTGTCTTTTTCTCAACAGGAAAACCACACAGAACGCAATGAACAGTTAAGGAACTTATGTTTATTAGTTAAAATACATAAAGCTTCCAAACCATAATGAGGCATGTGGTTTGGAAAATTACTATTGTGCTTGTTTAATGGTGGGGGATATTTTCTACACTTCAACGGACATAAAAAGAAGTGTAATTCTTTTAATTCCTTTAGATCAACCCTTTAGCATCGACCACCGGGTGCACAGCCTTGAACCCTTACCATCTTCTGAGCTGACCGACCCACACGATGATGTCACTCTGCCCAGGCTGATCGGGGCTCTGCAGAGCAGACACAGCGTCAGGCAGATGATGCTTCAAGTACACAGCAGAGCAGGTGCCCGCTCGCGTTCTAGCTCAATACTCAGTGGTGGATTTGAAAGTTGCATTTCTGACGCTAAATCTTCTTTCATTGTTGAATTTAGCTGACGTTTTGAAGTCCATGCTGCAGCAACTGGACAGCGAGACCTTTTCCAAAGATGCTTTGATTCAGGAGCAAAATGTCAAACTGGCAGAGGGCGAAAACATTATCCACAGCAGCCAGGCAGTGATCGAACGCCTGGAGAAGAGAACCAAAATGCAAGAGCAACAGGTGAAAAACAAGACTTGTGCTACTCATTTGTGGGTTGCAGGTGTTTAGGTGTGCTTATCAGGTTTTTTTTGTTCATGTCCACGTGATTGTTGCAGATTGACATTCTGCAGAAAACGACTGAAATCTACGAGGAGGAAAGACGTTCTCTGCAGCAGGAGCTGGAAGCCAGAGAGCAGCAGCTGCAGAGGGAGCTCGCTGACAAGAGATGCATGGAGCAGCGGCTGGACAGTGTGGTCAGAGACAAACGACTCAAGTGGGAGAAAGAATGTGTGAGTTACTACCCACACAACAGGATTAAATGAGGCAGTCTTCACTCTAGATTTTAGATTTCCCAGTTTGCCTCTACAGCCCTGTAGCCATTCTACTTTTTTTCATGCAGGAAAGAAGAGTGAATGCTGTCGTCCTGGAGATGGAAAGGAAACTCAGGCTAAAAGATGAGTTGTTACACCAGCTCAGGGCGGTTGTGATGGACAATGAGACTGATTCAGAACATCAACCACGTCAGAAGCAAAAACGGGAGCCAAAGCCAGAAACCTTTCCTGAACAGAAATTGGCCTCTTCCACACCTCTTCCTGTATGTTTTGTTGACAATGCACCACATTTGTCACTGACTTCTATTAACTCAATATGTATTCTATTATCATGCATTTCTAAATTCCTCTGGCTAGTCTATAAAAGTGATCAAGTCACTAGAGTCGATTGCTCCCATCAATTTTTTTTAACCGGCGGCAAACCAAATTTTTCAAATTCATGAAAGTCTATAAAACTTTAAATTCGATGATTGGATGACAAGCCTGTACTGAATGATCTGCTTTCTATATGTGTTAAACCAAAAATTTTTGTGACTCTTTTTTTCCCCTCAGGACTCTGTGGTTCATCCTGGTCTCAGGCTATATCAGGACATTTCTTTTAATGTCGAGCAGTATGAAAGAGACTCAAGCCCTGCCCGCCACATCCTCACACCCAGCACCAGAGGCGGTGTTTCTGTGACAAGATGCAACCTTGAGGGGGCGTCTGAGAGTCCAGAATACCATTCATGTCACTCTCCTGGAATGGCCCAGTCCTCCACAGGTTCCTCTCTCAGGAAAGGAAGGAGGGCCAGCCGTTGGTCTGTGAAGAAAGAGGAGCCCAACATCTCTCCTTGGGAGAAAAGTGAGGGAAGCAAACAGGTCAGTGAGTGGTCTGCATAAATGCCGTCTATTTAAAAAATAAATAAATAAATAAACTGTTACGTGTTCCACAGAGGGAAACACCAGTTAGGCCACTGCACCGACGCTTTTCCAGTCGGAAGAAGATCCTGGATCACACACCGTCCTCGAGCCTGGACCTGGGTACAGTTCTGCAGCCCAACATCCCCAACGCCATCAAGGTGCGCTCACCCAATGAGAAAGACCTGTCCAAGTGCGACAGATACGTGTTGACCCACCAGGAGGTCGTCTCTGACGGGGAGATTAGGACCAAGCTTATCAAGGCATGCAACAGTGCAAAGCTAATATGTGGCCTGTAAAATATCTTATTTCCTATTATTTAATCGTCAACGTCACGTTATTAATAAACCAAAATGTTCATGTTTACCCCTTGTGCTTGTAGGGTGACGTGCTGAAAACCAGAGGAGGAGGACGGGCCGTCCTGTTCACGGACATCGAGACGCTGAAACAGGAACTCACCCCGGTCCCAAGATAGCACCTCAAAGTGCATCTCAGTAAAGAACGAACTAAACGCCCCTCTTAGATTTGATCTGAGACACATAACAGTGAATCTGAATGTAATGTGAATGTATCTTGTTGTCAGTACTGCCGTTCTGGAAATAAGACCTGGTGCAAAAATGAGTCCTACCCAGTTTACCTGCAAGTCAACTGTCATTGTTATTGATTGACACTAATGATATTTGATAAATCAATTTTCATGTAATACTACTATTATTTTGGTTTTTGTTCTCAGTGCTAAATCTTAAAACGTACTGTTTGCCATGTATGCAGAATGTTGTGCTTTTGTTGAAAAGATATGCTATGTAAACAAATAATAGCATGCGTACATTCCTCCCACTGCATTTATGTTATGGTTCCTCTTTTCTTCTGCAACTTGTTTCCGGTTTTCATTTTATATACTAACAAACATTTAGTTTCTGCAACGATTTTGTTTTCCCTTTGTTTTATTTTTTTATTTTTTTACCCAGATTAATATACTAACTATAGATGGCTGCGCAGGGTAGTATAAATAATGTGTGCGCGAGTGAATCAGTTGATAAGTTGTACTGGAATTTTGTTTCCTGTGATACACAAAAATAAAACTTGTGTTGCCTTAAAACGAGTTTTTACGCCATTACGTTTTTAGGACCTGTTGTCAACTGCATCCTGGTGTGATTCCCAGATACGGTAGGGGGCGATATTTAGCATCGTCCGCGCTGTGAACCCAGAAGAAGACAAAACACTCGTCGGTCGCAGTACTAAGACGTCACGCGCTGAATGATGACGTAATCGTAGAGCGGCACCGTTTCAGAGTGGAATGGGAGCTAGCGGTTTTTCCCATATTTTGGTCGTTTAATCCGTGAATGGCGCCGAAACAGGACCCGAAACCTAAATTTCAAGAAGGTAACGGCGCGCCTGTTTGATTTGGCGCTTGGTTTTCTGTGTCTTTTGGTGCCGAGACCGGGCCGAAACATCCCCGGGCTCTCGGCTTAGCTTTGTCAGAGGAGACAACAGGAGCAGCAGCGTAGCCTGGTTAGCTCTTATTGTTGTGCTCCAAACCAATCTGCATGCTTTCTCTCGTTTCTGAGCGGGATTGCAGAGTGGCCGTGCGCGCGCCACCTTTACGCATTCGCCCACGAGTTATCCCACTGCTACCTATGCACGCATCGTCTTGTACATGTCAGATAGCTCGCCTACAGGGCTTGAATTGCAACTCTCTGATAGCCAGCAGTGGATGCCGAGGTGGGAAACATCGAGCTACGCCAACCGTCGTCCGTTGCGGCTGCTTCTAACGCATCAATAACAAGAGAGGGCGACTGCAGCGGCAGCACAGTTATTTAAAAGTGATGTTCTGATTATCAGGCTCTCCTGAGAGGGAACTGCTCGTGCTTATCTTACAGTCCATGCATGCCTACGTAAACGAAAGCATCCAACCAACAGAGACTGACGTGGACGACCCTGGTTAAATGCTGCAAACACAAAACAGAACATTTCTCCGAAAGGCTCTCCTTCCATCTGCAGGGCCACTTCACAGTTTAACTGCACAATTCATTACAGCGTTATTCATTTGCGTTACCTCCCCCTTTTCTTTCTGCAGCTGCAGTCACAGCAACATCAAAATAAACGCCTAAAAGCATTTGTTTGCAGTCATGCAGGACTAATTTGCTCAGATTTTTTTTCACATGATGGAACCAATCCCTAAGAATAAATACGTAGTTGGAGCCATTGCATTGTATTTGCCCACTCTTTCCAACTCCAGACGAGTTATGAGTTAATTTCTTTGTAAACCAGTCTGTGTGCAAAATGTTCAGTTTGCTCAGTGGGCTCATTTTGTGTTGTGTGTGTCCTGTTCAGGTGAAAGAGTGCTGTGTTTTCATGGGCCATTGCTCTACGAAGCAAAGGTAGGCTTTCTCTCTGCACGGTGGGTCCTCTTTGTCTTTGCCACGAAGACTTTTAACTACCAACTGTCTCTTCTTTTTTCCCCCCGCAGTGTGTTAAGATAAACATCAAGGATAAACAAATCAAATACTTTATTCATTACAGCGGCTGGAACAAAAAGTGAGTTGTTTTTTTGTTGTTGGTCCAAACAAATTTGAAAACCTACAACTAGCGTGATGATATGTTCATTCATTTATACGCCAGTTGCTTTATTTCTTGGTGTTTTCCATCTTCCAGTTGGGACGAATGGGTTCCTGAAAGCAGAGTTCTGAAATATGTGGACAGTAATCTGCAAAAACAAAAAGAGCTTCAGAGGGCAAATCAGTGAGTGTTTCATCTGAGTCTAAGATTTACAGCCGCCAGTCAGTTCTCTCATCACTTCAGCATATTTAGCTGCATGATGTTCTGGTGTGTAGTCTTCATTCATTTGGAACGCTGGACAGTGCGCCATTACTAATTGCTACTTCATAACTATTTGAAATTAATGGAATGTGTTGTCCTTTTTTTTTTTTTTTTTGCATTATTTTAATCAATTTGCTTGCAACATGCAGAGACCATTATGTGGAAGGAAGAATGAGGGGTGCTGCGCCGAATAAGAAGATACCCACTGCACCGCAGAAAAATGATGTGTGAGTTCCGTAGTCTTTCCCTATTCTGACGCGTTAACTTTGAAAAATCCATTTCATTGCGTTTGTCTCATGCAACATGAGACTCAGATGGGTCGAGATCAGACTTTCATTTCTGACATCACAGCAGCAAGAAGCGCATCTGTGTGATTCCACAGCGACACGAGTGCGATCAGAGACTTCAAGTTGTTGACATGAAAGCAGTTTTTGTTTTGTTTTGTTTTGTTTTTTAAATCTAATTGTTTCTCTTTAAAAAAAAAAATACTCTGGCACCTATACCAGGTGCAGCTCATCAACTGACATGGATCACATGATCCAGCGTGGCAGGAAGTTCATCCAAGCAGGAAATGTGTGCAGATAGTAATCATGTGACCGTGGAGTGAAGCTGCTGCTTCCTGTCTTCACCACCTTGCTTAGCCTCCACAATGAGCCAGAGCGTTTCAAGCCCTGCTGTTTAACTTTGAGCGGCAGTACGTGGTAGAAACTGAAGTGATGCCAGGCTGACATGAGGTAATGGAGCTAATGTCAAGTAACCAAAGCCAAATGCGGCTAACTGAGGCAAATGCTAACAAACAGAAGCCAATTTCTACTATGTTTTGCTCATTGCCATTAAATGGAGGGAAAGAAACATCAGGCTTTGTGGCTAAGTGAAGCTAAACTGAGCTATTCATTTAAAATAGAATTTGGGGGTGAATTCGAGTCAGCCATCAGGCACGCAATCAGCAATTGCCATTAATGTTCCAGTTTTTATTTGTAGCAGTAGGCCAGGATTAAACATGTAAACAAGTCTTTGGATCAGCACACATAGTTGCTGTGCTGCCAGTGTCCATTTATTAATGTAGGCACTTCATCTTTGATGAAATCTGATGTTTTTTTTTCTTTCATATCAATCATATCAGTTTTGTTTTAACACATTTTTTTTTTTTGTCTTTTGTAGGAAAACCAAAAAGAACAAACAGAAGAGTGAGTACATCGGTTCTGTTTCGCTGTAATTGCAAATACACAAACGTGGCGTCTTCTCTGATCAGGACCTTAGTTTCATCTTCGTCTGTGCAAGCAGCGAAACTTAAGAATAAACAAGAATTAGCACCGCTCACACAGAGGCGGTGTGGTGTAAAACCACTGATGTGATTACATCTCAAGTGTCCTGCTTGTGCAGCTCCTGGGGCAGGAGAAGGGACCAGTTCAGGAGGAGACCCAACGCACCCTCCACGAAAGAAGAGAGCTCGTGTCGACCCCACGGTGGAAAGTGTAAGTTAGCAAAGCCGCCGCTCCTCCGCCTCGCCAGACTGATTCTTGTTGACAAAATAATGAGCCGCGCCAGCAGCGAAGTGATGAAGCCGTTAAATGTTGTGCAACCACAGCTGCACCGTGGCTCTGTCATCACGGCCGCACGCATGCATGTTTTTGCTAAGCAACCCACGTGTTTGTTGATGTGAGCAGGAGGAGACGTTTATAAATCGAGTGGAAGTTAAAGTGAAAATCCCAGAGGAGCTGAAGCCGTGGCTTGTGGACGACTGGGACCTGATTACGCGGCAAAAACAGGTGTGTCAAGCAGTCTCAGACTCTCACTGGTATTTGTTATTTCCTGACCCGTTTTTCTTTTTTTATTCTTCAGTAGAAAAAAAAACTCTTGAAAATCGATTCTCGCTGTTTTTATGTTCCAGCTTTTCCATCTTCCTGCCAAAAAGAACGTTGACGCTGTGCTTGAAGATTATGCAAACTATAAGAAATCAAGAGGGAATTCTGACAGCAAGTAATACTGCAAATTTGTTGTTTTTTTCCCAACTTGCACAAAGTAATTATTAACCACGTGGTCAATTTAAACAAATTGATTTTTTGTTGTTGTTTTTTTGCAGAGAATTTGCTGTGAACGAGGTCGTCGCCGGTGTCCGGGAATATTTCAACGTCATGCTCGGAACGCAGCTTCTCTACAAATTTGAGCGGCCGCAGTACGCGGACATCCTGGCAAACCATCCGGAGACGTCCATGTCTCAGATCTACGGCGCTCCTCACCTTCTCAGACTCTTCGGTAAATAATGTCACCCTGCACTGGCAGAGAGCTCGCCACCATTTTCACTCCCCCCCCCCCCCCCCCCCCCCCAAGACCTTGAAAAAAAGAAAACTGGATTTCTCGTGGCCGAGCCCTCAGTTCATACTGCCTTTTTTAATCATTGTTTTGTGCGTTCATATTGTAACAAGCCTGAAAAGAAAATAGTGTGTGCCATGTTGGATGTCCAAACTTGCCTGAAGTTCCCTCGAAGCAAGAGTTGATAATCAGTGCTTCACATTCAGTTGAATTCACGATCACAGAAATGAGTGTTGGGCCGTGTGTGTTTTTTGTTTTTTTTGCAGTGCGAATTGGAGCCATGCTGGCGTACACTCCCCTGGATGAGAAGAGCCTGGCACTGCTGCTCAGTTACCTGCAAGACTTCTTGAAGTGAGTGTCGGCCGAGCCTCTGTGGGCTAACACAGCTAAACAACCGGGGACGGTTGATATATTGTTCTGTTTGATTGCTTGGAAGAAAAAAAATATACTCCATCCAAACATAATGCGCTATTTTCACTTGAATTGAACTGGTCATGTGACCCCCGCACATCACGTCCGGTGATGTGTAAATGCGGGGAAAGAAAAGTGTTTCCATGACACTTTTGTGATACACCTCCATATTGATACTTCCGAAAGGCCACCTCATGAGAGGGTAAAACCTTTTTGCCACATTTGAGAGGTTTTTGGAAGTTTCTGTGTTTCCATGACCAGTTTTTTTATTACGATATTTAGGTTTTGCGCAATTCTAGCGGTAATGGAAACGCAGCTGATGTCCTTTTCATTTCAGGTACCTTGTGAAAAACTCCGCTTCGCTCTTCAACACCAACGACTACGAAGTTGCTCCCCCCGAGTACCACCGCAAGGCCGTCTAGGAGGCGGCTCTTTTTTTTTTGTTCCGTTTTGTTTTTGTATTTCAGGATCGGAGGCCTTTGCGTGTGGAAGTTCGGAAGTCGCGCTCTTTCCTTTTTCGAAAGGACACGATTTTTCCAAGAGAGCCTGTTTGGAGAGCGGATATCTGTCCATGGAGGAAGAATTAGAGCGAGATGTCACTAATCCTCGGACATATTGATTTTGTTTTGTGTGGAAAGCTGCTGAAAAAGCTCTTCCTGCATCGCTCCATTTTCAAGCACCACGTTTAGTTGCTTTGGCACTTCATTTGTCGAGGGCTTTCTGAAAGGAACCCAACCCATTTTTTTTTTGGTTTGTTTGTTTCCTGTTTTGGTCCAGATGCTCTTGTAGACAGTCGTTCTTTTCTAATAAAACCCTTTTATTCCGGAACCTCTTGTTTTGAAGCGAGTCACTGAGAGCCCTGCTCCTAAAAACTATCCTGCGAACGACCTCTTCATCCAATCTGTCCAGGCTGCTCCGGGATTTCCACATGCTTTATTAATCTCTCAGATTATCCCGTCATGTCTCCACTTTATTTATTTAACTTTGGATGTATGTGAGTGGCTTCCACACACACATGCACACACACACAGGCTGCCATCTGGTTCACTTCAGTTAATTTTGGCTTTAGCAACTGCAGCCTAGAGTCCAACAAATGACAGAAAACAGGATGCAGAATGAGCCGCACATGTGGTCTGAATTTAAACACAAAGGCTACGTGCTGCGCGCTCCTTACCACGATGAGGGTTAAACACGATTCCCCAGAGCAGGGGTGACCCAGACCAAGACATTACCAAGACTAGAGAGTATTGAGACGACCAAGTGTTTATATATCCAAGAAAAAGACAACAACAAAACAGAAAAAAATCATCAGTATCTTTTTTTAAATTCAAGTTCAACTTCTAAATTGAACAGCAACATCTCTTTTCAGCAAGGTGTCTTTTAATATGCTTGCTGGGTGTTTGTCCGTGCTGAGGCTCTTTGATGGTGTTTCTCACTTTGCCACATTGATGGCCTTTCATCGTTGCTGGGTTCCCATGGCATTGCAAAGATGGACATGCTAAATAATTTGACGATGCAACAATGATTTCAAAGATCATTTTTACGATTTGTTGCCTTGCAAGTAACACGGTACTCCTGGCTTTAACACAGTAGGTCCGCCCACTTCCGCCCGTGATCTCAAAACTGCAGGCACTGATGATTAAAGGGAATGGAACCTATTAACAGGGAGTGCTTAGCAATTTGGGGCCCCTATGACCAAAAATTGGGTCAGGGCCCCTCTCCTATACATAGCGTATTAATAGCGGTGTCCTCTGGGGCAACAGCCATTACTGCTGGGCCTGTACAATCGCCAAATCAAATCAAAGTCTCCTCCTGCTCACATCAAAATGTTGAAATAACCCTTTAAACGCTCGCTCGCTCAAGTTACCTGTCCAGTAGCTAAGCGATGAAGCAAAATGTAATTGTATTATTTATTTTATTTTTGTCAACAGAGCAAGAACGCTATTACTAGTCCTCAACTTTTCTCACACCTTTGTCATTAAAGTCATTATTTCTCTTTAGTTTACTTCCCTCAACTTTGGGGCGTCATTGTTATACGAAGAAAACAACACTTGAAATAAAATAAATAAGAATTTACAGTATATCACTAAGAAGGTACAGGCTTGTTTACATCTACTCTTTTACAAAAAGAAGAATTAGATGAAAAAGGAGCGAAAAAAAACAAACCGACAATAAACAGGCAAGAGGAAGGGAAGCGAAGAAACAAGACCATTTGCTGTGTTGGCTGTGCTGTAAAAAAAAAAAAAAAAAGAAGAAAAGAAAATACAAACAGCGACATCAAGTGGTGACGTTTTAGATTGCAGCGTCTTTCACTCTTTCGCGCCTCCTGTGCTGCTGGTAAGCTACGGTGGCCTGCACACCCAAACATGGACACCTCGTCCACCTTCGTTTTTTTTTTTTTTTTTTTTTTTGAGGCACAAACAGGCACTCTAATCATGAAAAACACAGCGAGGCGGGCTGGATTGTCCGCATCAGGCTTCCTTAGAATTATTTGGTCATATGATATTATGAAAACCGTTGTAAAGGTAGGAAAACCAAATTACTTTTATTGTACTGCGATTATACACTTTTATTAAAGTATTTATGGGAAGTATATCAGTATTATTCCAATATAAAAATCATTAATCACGCCAAATCTGACAACCCCCCCGTCACCCCCCTGCCCGCGCCCCCCCAAGTTAGCCTGTGTTCCCGCCTCCTGCCACCTGGCTGACGAACACCAGCTGCCGCCAATTAGCCTCAGCAGAATAAAAGAACTCTCTCACCACATCAAATCATCACAAGCCTGCTGCAGCCAGCTGCACCGGTCAACACTGACAAGTAACAGAAGTAAATTCTGATGTAGTTCTTATAAATCCAGCTGAGACTCCATGGGGAGAAGAAGCGTGTGTGTTTGTGGTGCAGTGAGGGGGCAGCAGTGGTGATGGTGGTTTCTGCTGCTGGGCTGCGGGACTGAGATGTATTAAACAAGGAGACAAATGCGTCGGAGAAGTAACATTCATCTGCCGAGGGGACATCACAACGGCGGCAGAGTCTGAGTGATTGCTGATTTGAAGGCCTCGCCTCGGTGAGCGCTTTCAGTTTTGAGGGGGAAAAAAAAAATCTGACTATTCATTTGAACCTTCCACTCTGCGTCCATCTCCAGGGAGATCTGATCCAACATCACTTTACTGTGTACGGAAAGAAACATTGTTTTTGAATTGAAACCAGATCCCCCCTCCCCTCCCCGCCCCCCCCCCCTCCTCCTCCTCCTCACCGCTCTGTGGCCTTCTGTAGTGTTTCAGGACGCTTTCCCCCTCCAGCCTCCCACCTCTCCACAGCACTGATGTCGCCCCCCCCCCCCACCCCCGACATGAAAAAGACTCGCGGAATATTAGTTTCAGACTTATTTGCGGTCTCGTCGGTGTCGGCCCCCTCGCTGTTGTTATGGCAAGAGCTATGTGGAGCGTTTCAAGAGGTCGCCTTTAATCCAATTTCCAGCAGGGGAACCAGAACCAGATGTGTTTTCACTTCAGTTTGCTCTGCGGATCACAGCTCCCCTGTGCCTCTTAACAGCCAATCACACCGACCCCCCCTCCCGCCCTCCCTCTCAGGAGCTCTGCAGATGTGTTCAGGGAGAGCCGTTTCTCTCTTGGCTCTATCTACTGCCGGGATCGACTTCTAAGTTATGTGTCAGGGTCACCACCAGTGTGGCTCTGGGTGCTGACTGTCAGCACTCCCCGAGCAGTCTGTCTTATGAGAGCGGCCCCCAGTCTGATTGATGTTTTCAGCAGGTTTTCCTCCCGTTTGGAGACGCACTTCAGACGAGTCTCCAGGAACCTTTTCTTTCTGTTTTTTTTTCCTTTTTAAAGCATCGATCAAAGAAGCGTCTCCGGTTGTATCGGCCTTCGAAGAAGATCACAGAGTGGATACATCAAAATGTTTCACCCTGTACAGCTTTGTTTTCCGCACCTTTTCACATGTCGTATTATTTATTAAACACTCGGTACTAACTGGAATTTTGAATGTAGAAATGATTGTGTCCCCAGTTTACTGATTATTTGTTTGCCGTAGATATGTTTTAATTGTGTAGCTGCTTTACATTTGGCCTGACAACGGCCCGGCGGAGAGTCCGCACTGTGGCTGGCGGCCCCGGGTTCAATCCCGGGTCACGTCATACCTAAAGTGTCCTCCGAGCGGCGCTCTTTGAGCGTCCTCCTTGCGTTGGTCCCCAAGCTTTGACAAATGATACATTTTTCCTTAGGGTGTGGGGGGTGGAGGGGGCACAGGGTGAGATCATTACTCACACTGGAGTGGCAATAAGAAGATACCTTGAAATGTCCACATGACTCTTAATTGTTACTGGAGTTGTTTCAGTGTTTTCAGCGTGACCTTGTAACAGTCGTCCCATGTGTCAGAGCGGTGTCTTTTAACCTCTATGGAGCCACGGCAGATTTTTTTACATTGAAAAAATCCCATGGCACACCACCAACCAAAATATTATAAAATGACTCTTTTTATGACTATTGTGTCTTAATTTGTTTGCACTGAGTCAGGGTAAAACCTGGGCCGGTTCAGATGCACACAGTGACATCCTGTTTGGAATTGAGGGAGAAAAAAAAAATGCTTACGTCCCTTTGAAAGCACAGTCACTCGAGAATACAATGTTATTGTTTTTTCAGACCAATGAAGTGAAATTGAATATATTTCTGGCATACAGACTAGTGCACTGCAGCACAGTGGTTGAAAAACACTGTATTATAGAACAGGAAATATTGTCCATTTTATACTAATATAATAATAGCTAATATAATAACCTAACTAATATAATTGTTCTCAATTAATAATAAACTTAAACCAGCTTGTTCGTGCTGTCAGGGTTAGAGTTGCATTAAAGTTCTTTTCCATGTCTTGTTTCCCAAAGAAGAAAATCCATCCAGCCAATCATCAAGTCAGAAATACATGTTTAAAACAAATATTCTACATCAATCAATAAAGACATGACTTCAGATGCTGAAGTGTAGAAGTATCCGACCTTTTTTCAAATTATACCCCCTTTTGTGGGGAGGGGGGCTGTGGCCACCACTGGCCACCATGTGGCTACACCCCTGCTCAGGAAGAAAACTATCTCAAACTAAACAAGCGAATCAGTTCCCTTTAATCAAGACTCCTTAAAAGAGCTGCCCTAAGGATTTGCTAGTCGCTTTATATACACAGTGTAACTTATATGTGTATATTATAGTCACTCTTACTTCAAGGAAAACGTGCTAGGTTACACAAACAGTATGTCCATGGTCATTGCTATCTGATTGACTTTTTTTAATATACAAATATCTGTCAAAGGTTTTGCTTAACTCGCTACAATGTAAACATGAATCCAAAATGATGGAGGAGATTTCCACTGCGGGAAACCAGAGCTCGACTTCGGTGTAGTGTTCCGTGTTGGCCACCAGATGACATGATTTCACGCGTCGCCTCTGTAGCCGGGCACTTTTTCTATTCCACTTAACCACTAAAATTTGTGTGCTGTGGTTTTTCACGCGAGGTATACTGTGACACCGTTTGGATCCTTTGTGTAATTCCTCTGTGTAACTGTTTTCCCAGGCAATGTGTCCTGTAACGGGAGACGTCTCGCTGCTCAAACACCCCTCCGTCCATCTGACCAGACACCGAATCTCACCCTTGATTAGAGACGTTTGTGCCGTGCACGACTCCTCCAGATCGAGCCCATCTGTTTCGTACTGGAGGTGAAAAACTGTCGGCGTTTAATGTGGTCGTGAATGTTTCCCCAGACACGAGAGTTAGCGGTCGACTAATTACAATGTGGGCACGCGGCCTCGTCAGCGCGCCGCTGCCAGGGTCTTGTGTGACTGTGTGTCATTAGTTTTGGAAAAGCGCGTTGCTACAAAAGGCCGCGGTCTCCCCTGTGTCATTAAAGCATGAAAGCGCACGCCCCGCTCTTCTGCAGGAGGAATTTGCAAGACATAAACAGTCTGTAAAATGGAAAAAACTACATCTGCGTTCATTTGTTTCCCCGAAAGGCGGCCAGGTTTGGCAAATCCTCCTGAAATTCTTTCCAATAAGAGCGCAGGCTCCAAATGACCGGGAAAGACTGTTTGATTCATCTGCTTGCGCTGCGGCGGAGTAATAGCGGTTTTGTGCACATGATCTCCACTCAGGGGAGAATTAAGAGTGTGTGTGTGTGTGTGTGTGTGTGTGTGTGTGTGTGTGTGTGTGTGTGTGTGTGTGATCTTTCAGTCCAAAGAGCAGCCATCGGGGCGATGATGAAACTTTTCCTGACCTCTTCATTCACAAAAAAAAACCCAATTCATTTCAAGACTTCATCTACTCATTTGTCCAGATGATGGGTGAATAATACAGCCTTGAAACAAAAAGGTGAAACTTGTTGTCTGATCTACTCGTAAAGATGCCAAAAATAAAACCTGCCTCAGTGTCACAGATTTAGCAGCACATTGCAACGCCTGTTTAGTTCTCATGGGGGCAGCGTTTTGTCTGTCATCACTTTAAGTTTCAGCTACCGAACATAAATGACAGCCCCACCTGCAGGCTAAATGATTTTTCTGCCAGAGTGAAGGTGACTTTAGGATCAGTTTGCAAATATTTCAGCAAATGCCCTTTCGGGATAAAAAACAAAAACATCCTGGTGCTAATCCCTGTTTAACCAATTGATTTCACGGTTGTCTTACGACAGCTGTGATGTTATGATTTCATGCCCTCCGCGGCTATTTGGTGGATGGTGATCTTAAAACTCGACCTTCACTTTTTGTTAGTGAGTATTTTTTCTCTTTGTGGTGTTGCAGTTGAACCAGGCACGCTTGATATAATTACACTTTTTAGTCTTGAGTCTGTGAGAGAGTGTGGTTAATAGACAGACATAATTCTCTTTTTTAAAAGTGTTTCGCCAGCGTCCTTCAGTGCGTGGTAGATATTAGCGGTGCAATTCTGACTTGAGTTACAATAAGACTATTTGGTAGCTGAAAGCTCTGGTCCCTTGTGTTGACACAGTTAAAAACAAGACCACAACGTAGAGGCTGAGATCTGCCTTTAGAAGCGGGAAACATACTAACGAGATAAACAGTCATCTTTTTTTTCTTCCTGCTTCATCTAAAAAAAAAAAAAAAAGAAAGTCTATTAAAAAGAAAACAAGCTCTCAAAGTCACATTTCGTTCCAGCTTCCCTAAAGTACACCGCAGTCATTCTTACTGATATATTTATGTTACTGAAATAACCTGCCAAAACTGTGTGTCATGGAACTAGGCTGGACACCTGGATGAGCCCTGCGTGCTTGGCGGAGAACTTGGGTCCATTCTGCGGGTTCCATTTGCCCAAGCTGAAGTGTGTTTATTGATGAAATCGCAGACCTCGCTGCCATTAGCCAGAAAAGTGTGTTTTCTTTTGATGTTGTTTGGGTGTCTGAGGCCGGCAAGCTTGCAGCTCTGAATATCTAAATAAGCCTGTGCGCTCATTAGGCTGAACGCTGAGCGAAAAACACCTTTTTTTTTTCACGTCACCTCAGTAAACAGCTTAACGCGAACCTCTTTCATCTGCCATCTCCTCCCCAGTCTCAAGCGTGGCTTTGATCCACGTATGAGTGCAGCTCCACACCGAGGCCTTGTCTCAATGTTAGTTTAGATTGCCGATAAGCTGGCCGCCACGGAAGACTCACTCTCTACAACAACCCTGTTCATCTGAGAGTTGAGTTCACTCCTGTAAATAAGGTACAGCAGCGCGGTGGCGTGGGGTGACGGTGACCAGAGGGCATTGGGGCCAAATGTTTGTGGACGTGGATAGTAGAGAGCAAAAAATATATAAAATACAAATAAATAATAATATAATAAATACGGGCAGATCCTTGATACCTTAGCTTTTAGTGGCGTCTCCCCACCAAAGTTTCCTTTTTTTGTGAGAAGAAACCCACAGAGTGGTGATAAAAATTCATCAACCCAACCAAATGACGAAGCCCAACACAACCTGCAGAGGGCAGATTTTACTCAGAAATAAAAAGTTAAAGTGACGCTAGAGGAAGAAGAAGAAGCTCGATTTTGCTTTGTAGCTGCACAAGTGCCAGAACATTTGAATGTCTGGTCCGGAGTTTTCTAAGACTTCCGGGTTCAACAGAGTGTTCGGTCCATCCTGCTGTTGAGCAACAACATCTGCTCTTAACATCCTCCCGTTTGGTGTTTTAGCCTACAACTTCCACACTGTTTTAGGTCACCTATTGAATAATTCTCAGGTATTTAGTTGTCAACGAAAACTCCAATTAGACAGTCTCAGCTTTCCAGAAAACAAATCATTCAACCTTCCGTTTGACAACATCCTGCAAAAAAAAAAAAAAAAAAAAATCTTGACGTCTGAGACATCAAAGACTGCGTCTGATCGAGTTTCAGAAGATCACGATCAGCCGTTTAAAAACACTGGTAAGGTTTAAGAGTGTTTTGTGTGATTATACTTTGGTTTACAACAAGTTAGAAATGTGTCAGTTGAATCAATGTAAGCGTGCATTTATAATTTGTAACGCCAATGAGCTAACACAGGAAATGTATTGATTTATTTATTTTCTCTCCTTACAAGTTTATTATTATTTTTTTTAATCTATAAATCCTTAGCAAATTCCTGCATTTAGTTTCACTTGGCCTTTTGAAGTATTACAGTCTAGTTTTTACAGAATCTGTGAACGTGTGACACAACAGTCCTGCTTTAAATTGTCTACCGCTGCTGTAGTGCTGGTACCAGGATTCAGGTATGATGATTGATTGAGCATCATTCCTCATCTGTTCCTTCTAAAGCCCAAACTAAAAACCCTTTTTTTGTCTAACAAAATCAGAAAGCATGTTATAGTATTTCTTCTTCTTCTTCTTCTTCTTCTTCTTCTTCTTCTTCTTCTTCTTCTTCTTCTTCTCCTCCAAATAAACTGCTCACTAAGACGGGCAGCAGGACGCTAAGTAAGTGCTCTGCTGCGGCGGTGCTGATGTCTCGTTAGAAGCCCTGAAGCGAGGCAGCGGCATCAACTGCGCTGCTGGTCAGTTCCTGCCTGAGTGATTCCACGTGACCTCGGCGTGCCACAGCTTTGCCCTCCGTGTTCAAACTATCCGTGTTGCTTGTTGACAGCAGCTCCCTTCTGGGGCGGCCGGGCATCGGCGCGATGTTGACCTCCTGCCAGCCTGCCGGAGACGAGGAGGAGGGGGATGAGGAGGAGGAGGGAGTGAAGAGGCTTCAGAGGAGGAGAAGGAGGAGGAGGAGGAGGAGGATTTCCTGACAGCTCCTTGACTGACCTAATATGCAAGTCCACACACACACACACACACAAACACACATGAGAGAAATTACCCAGCTCTCACGCAACCTCCCCGCGTATTTCCGCCATGTGTGAGTCAAAGGTCAAAGCATTAATTTACGAAATTGCTACTTTCTTTTTTACTTCCCACACCTTTCTTTGCACTCTGTTATGAGTCGTCGGGCGGATAACGACGCCGGTGTTCAGTCGGTTGTCGCTCAACCCGCAGCCTGATATAATGCAGCGTGAGCGCCACCTCATGTCCTGCGGCTTGTTGTTGACAGCGAGAACTGGCATTACACTACATGGTGGCCAGTGGTGTCGGGGATAATTTGACTAAAGGCTTCCACACTACAGCAACTCAAGTCATGTCTTGATTTGGTATTGATCGACGTAAAGCATCTCCTTTAAATGATGTATTAATATATCCACGTATTTAATATGTAAAATGTATTTCTGACTTGATGATTGGCCTGGATCTTTTTCTTGGTGGAAACAAGACTCTCAAAGATAGAATAGTACTCTCACCCTAACCTTGATCTTAGTACGGTAGGAACAAGCTGATATTGGTTTATTATTAATGTTAACATTGGTGAAGATTTGCTGTCTTCTAATTAATAGGAATGGTGACAGGTCGTTATAAGGTCACCCTGAAAACATTGAATAAATACAAAGAACTGCAGTAGCAATTAGAAAAATAAAAACAGTAATTTCAGGTCTCTACTTATTGCCACTCCTACGTGAGTCATGATCTCACCTTCTGACCCCTCCCAGTGGAAAAAAATGTCTGGCTCCGCCACAGAGTAAAACAATAGTTTCACCTTGAGGCCCATAAAAAGTCCCGCATTCGACGTCGGAGCTGCTCGAAGTAGATCGAAGCAGATACAAGAAGTTTTTGCAACGCATAACCAAACAGGGACGGCGGAGAAAATCGATTAATGATTAATGCGCCGTCTGTCGGTGGGCGCTTTGAATATCAACACCCCTCCACCCACCCCTACTGTTTCCCCCCCTCAGCGGGATGTTTAACCACCTGACACCGTTGTGTTGGAACACAACAACAGAGCATTTCGGAAGTGGCGCCGATGTTTTTGATCCTCCTCCGTGCCGCTCATGAGATATTCAGGGCCCGTGTGCAGATTTCTGCTCTGCGTCTGGAGAAGCGGGGCTCGTCCCGGGGCTGCAGCAGCAGCCGCAGCAGCAGCCGCAGCAGCAGCCGCAGCAGCAGCAGCAGCAGCAGCAGCCGAGGACGTCGCGGACGCGGCCTTGACAGCGAAGCTGATGCAGAGGGGGGGAAAAAAAAACAATGCTGAAAACAAAACAAAACAAAAAAAGTCCCTCTGGAAGGAGAAGGACGAGGAAACAGTTGGCTCTTGATCGACTGAGGCCTGGTGGGACTTTCCCACAATGCCTCGGGACGGTGCTCTCGCTCAGCCGCCCCGGTCTGCGGTCGGGTGGGGAGCGGCAGGGGAGGAGAATTTGTGGTGTGGGGGGGTGTGCGGGGGGGGGGGCTACTGTAGAAGTTGGAAAGGGGGGAGAAAAAGAAAACTTTTCAGAGGGGATTCATCGGCCCTTAACTGGGAGAACAGCATCAATTATTTGCACTGGCAGATGTTCACAGAGGCCAAAATATGCATGAATTTGTCGGGGTTGGCAGACTTCCCTCAGCCAAGCCCCCCTCACCCCCTCACCCCCGCACTCGTTTTTCACCATGCGTGCAGGAGCAGTTGTTGTCCTGGCCGCGATTTACAGAGAGCATTAATCTGAGCTGTCAGCGCCGCCAAACCGCCGTGGTGGAAATTATTTCGCTCCCTTAATAAGGGAACTCCGCTCGTGTTACGCTCAGCGGTCGGCGCGGCATTCTTGGTGGGTCTGTCATCGTGTAGCTGCCGCTGCAGCTCCCCCGACCTGCTGCGGAGTGGCGGTGGGTGGGTGGGTGGGTGGGGGCGGGCTCCGCACTCTCGGCCCCTCTGAACTCCCCAAGATGAAAAGAATACACTAACTAGCGTTTAAGCGAAACCGCTGCCTCTCGCATCCTGCCCCGAAACCAAACGCACCCCCGCCCCACCAGGCGACGACAGCCCCTGCCAGGAAGCTGGGGTCGGAGGGAGCGAGGGTGGGGGGGTCTAATCTCATGGTGTCACGTCCTTTCATTTTGGTTATTTCGCCAACAGGTGATTACCATCGTCTCACAAAACCAGGTCATGTTGCGGCTGAGGGCCCGTCAAAAAGTCCAGCCACAAGGAAATAACATGCACATCTGAATCAGAGGTGGCAACAGTAGTCACATTGTCTACTTAATTAAAGTACAAATACTTAGTATATACATATACTATTTTTTTCGCCAATAATGAAACGATACATGCAAAAATAGTAGCATTAATGTAAGGAGTAAAATTAAAGTCGTCAGATACCAGAAAAATTAAGTCCAATAACATAAGTATTTGTACTTAGTTACTTCCCATGTCTGCATGTGACAGTGCTGCAGCTGCTGGTGGTGAACACACCTGGATTTTGCTTGGCAGCCGCAGAGACGGTGGTTTGTTTTGTCCTGTCGCCATGGAGAGACACTCTGTTTATCACGTGTAATAGGATAACCCTGAGGGTTAGGGTTATGCTTGAGGGTCAAAGGTCAACTTTGTCCAAGAGACATTGGGCCACTTGCTTTTTCATCAGGAGCCCCCAAGAAGCGCCCGCGCCAAATTTGGGACTTCGAGTACTTGAGGAACCCCGAAACCCTAACCGTAATATCAGGGTTACGGTCAGCTAACCCTAACCGTAACCCTAGTAACCCAAGTTTCAGGCTTAACCCTAATTCAATGCAAGTCTATGGGGTGAAATTTCAACTTTGTCCTACAGACATGGGGCCACTTGCTTTTTCATCAGGAGCCCCCAAGAAGCGTACATGCCAAACTTGGGGCTTCTAGCCCATGAGAACCCTGAAACCCTAAAGCTAATTTCAGTTGTAACCCTAACCCTAACCCTAATTTCAGCCTTATCGCTAACCCTAATTCAATTCAAGTCTATGAGTGTCAAAGGTCAACTTTGTCCTAGGGACATGGGTCCACTTGCTCCTTCATCAGCAGCCCCCAAGACACACCCACGCCAAATTTGGGGCTTCTAGCCCATGAGGAACCCTGAAACCCTAACCCTAATTCCAGTCTTAATGGATGCCTGTCTTGTCCTGTGCTGTTAAAGCACATTGCAGCTATCACCAGTTTAGGCTCCTGTGCACAGATTGGAGCCATTCAAAAAAAATCAAGCACTCTTAAATTTTACAGTGTCAAATATTTGCAGATCTCGTTTAGTGTGTGGCGACATCCAACAGATACAAACAGATGCAAATTCCGCCCTCCTCCATAAATTAGTCATTCTCATTGTAATATATCTTTATCGGGTGTCCAAATACTTTTGTCCACCTCCGTGGTGCACAGCCAGCCATTTTCACTCCTCCCAAAGCTTCTTTCGGAAAACAAACTGCGAAACAGTGCGTCACAGCTCACAACATTGAGCGCTGTTTGAAACGAGGCCTCTGTCGGCGCTCTGATGCGTCGGCTGCTAACAATGATAAAGAGTACATTGAGACAACCGTTAAGTGTCGCGCCGCGCGTTGGTTCCGAGAACTGCTCGGGGACCCAGCGACTTCAGAGCTCCGTCCTGCACGAGGACTTTTGGCAGGCTGCCACTTAGCGCGCGCTGAGGGGGCCCGCGCTCGCGAATCAGAGGAAAATGGGGGAATTACGCGTAATAAAGAGGCTAAACGTCAGTAATCAAGGCGGTGGCGATGATGCTTCAGGAGCCATCAGAGCCCGACGGCCGCCGCTGCCGCCGCTGATGCTTTTTATAGAGCCACTCGTTTCAAGCAGCTACTTTTGTTTAGCGGCTGGAGCGAGTGAAATGACACGCTGCTGGAAGGCATCCACCCAGGAGATTTACCGTCCGCGCACACCTGTGTTTACATCCAAGCCGTTTCATATATACGTCTATATATATATATATATATATATATATATATATATATATATATATATATATATATATATATATATATATATGTATATATATATATATATATATATATATATATATATACATATACATATATATATATATATATATATATATGTATATGTATGTGCATATATATATATATATATATATATATATACATATATATATATATATATATATATATGTGTGTATGTATATATATATATATATACGTATATACACTCTACCAGTCAAAAGTTTGAACACACCTTCTAGTGCAATTTGTTTTTGAAATCTTTCCACACTGCAGATACATACTGAAGACATCAAATATATGAGCAAGATATATTTAATTATGCAGCAAAGAAAAACATGTTAAATAACTCTCAATATGCTTATTATGAAAGGTGGCCATTTTGAAGAATTTAAATATAAAACGTGTTTGTTACATTTTTATTGTTTCCTACATAATTCCATGTGTGTTCATACGAAGTTTTGATGCCTTCAGTCAGAAACTGCAATGTCAATAGTAATGAGAATGACTGAAAAGACAATAGTTCCTCCACACACACACACACACACACACACACACACACACACACACATACACACACACACACATGCAGGCGCTTTGTGCTTCTGTGACACCGCCGTCCGCAACCATTATCGTCTTTATCGTCTCCTTTGTCCTTTGATATTTCAAGCATGTTTGTCCCGCATCGACTGCCTTTCCCAGTCCTTGACAGAGACGGAGGCTCAGTAGATTGGACACGGAGATGTTTGTTTGTGTCTTTGTTTGTTTGTGTGTCTGTTTGTCTGTCTGGTCAGCAGAGGTCACGCCGCCGGCGTGTTTGTTTGCCGGGTCAATCGAGTCCGCTAACAGAGGGCGTCGGCTCGCCGCGGAGGAAGCGGCGCTTGATAGTGGCCTTTCCTCTATACGTGCGCGTGCGTGCGTGCGTGCATGTGCGTGTGTGGTCTCCTTCACTGGGCGAGGACCACCAGGCCCTACGCAAGCCGACTTCCCAGATAAGACGTCTGGAGTCGCTCGGCGCAACTTAGCGGCGTTGCTACTTTGACAGAAAACAACCCTGGAGGGGAAAAAAGCTCAGGGCAACCATAAATATTTAGGCACCAAAGAGCTTTATGGAGTTTGTTGTAAAAGGATTTACAGCAGCCTGGGAGGCGATGCGTCAGTGTCGGAGGGCTCGAGGCAGCCAGTGTTTACAGCATCACAAGTGAGTCCGCCCACAACCTCCAGCCAAACTTGGAGAACAGAACTAAATAAGCACTTGGGGCTGGAGGAATGCAAACAGCACACGTTTCAGAAAAATCAGGTGCGAGCTCCGCCGGGTTCAAAGTTAGCCTTCGCCTGCAGAAATGATTCACAAACAAGATAAGTTGGCCGCCTTATATGGACACGGGCAGGAATAACACGTTGATGTTTCGCCGCAAGTTTTCATCTGAGACGTCCGAGTTTGATGGACTGGATGCTTTGATATTTATCTGATATCAAACCTCCGGACGGCTCGTGTTAACAGGCTCGTTGCTCACAGCGCCAGTTCGGCCAGCTGGTCGAGAGCGGTGAGAACAGGTCGACGCCTTCTTCAGCCGCTGTCGCATCTTTGAACAGAATTAACTTTTAAAAAGAAAAAAAATTGCTGTCATTACATTTTTTGAGGCAGAACGATTACAGCATCTTGAGTAATAGGCTTTTTTTTTTTTGTTGATACTTCCTTTTTATTGCTTTTTCATTAGCAACACATAAGCATTAACAAAAAAGCAATACAAAAAACAAATCCAATGATCAAGATAATAACACGCTGGGTTGCCATGATGTCTGCACAGTTTGTTCTATATTAGCATCAGTGTAAAAGTGCTTGTCCTGTCGTTGACGATGAACAGTCAGTTTCTCCCATTTTCCTCGATACTGCTCCTCTTTCGTCCTATTCTTATGAGTCAGTTGCTCCATAGCGTATATATTTCAGTCAAATTTTTCAGCCAGTCATCTTGCTTTGGTGGATCTGGTTTCCTTTAGATAGACGTGTCCAAATTACATGGAGCTAGGTCGCTATATTCTCTAACAGGCATCTCTGAGAACAAAACGGAAAGACAGTGACTTGCATTGGCCCCTAGTGTGCATTAGTTAACGTGTCTGTAAATGTCACACTCGCTGCTCTGCCCAGCAAGAAGCCCCCAACAAATATGGCTTATTAAATATTAAAACTCTGACAACAGCCTGACGCCTGAGGCCTCTCTGACAACAGGAAACATGGCATTAAGGTTGTTTTCTTGCCAGGTTGGACTGCTAGCTCCTCGGGGCTAGTTTCTAATGAAGCTGCTCATATTAACAGCGTGGCGAGCTGAGAGATGAAGTCCCTTCCGGTGTCGGAATACATTTCAGACAGATATTATGATGATTTTACAGCGACCGCAGGGAGAACCCGATTCACTCTGGCTTTTGTGTCTCCAGCCTCGCTCCTCGTGGCTACAGTCACAGTCACAATCAAGCCGACCCGAACACAAAATGACTCAAAGCCTGGCCATTGTGGATAAAAGCACCTACGGAGAGCCAACAAACCCTCTTTTCATCAAACTGAAAACGCTAACATGCAAGGACTCGGTTGACCTCCAAACCATTCAAATCATCCACAAAGCAAACCAGCATCAGTTACCACATGGCATCCAGAAGTTGTTTCAGACGAGGGAAAATAAACACGATCTCCGCGGAATATTTTTGTTAAAAAAAAACAAAAAAAAAAACAGCATGTACATGCAAACACAAAATCACAGTGCACATCAGTAAAGGAGTTCTGTGGAATCTGTGGAACAGCTGTAGGGAAGATATAAAAATATGTAAATCACTAAGTGACTTCAAATAAATGAACACAAACGACAATCTGGATGGATGCACGATGGACATGGACAGGAATTTGGGAGGGATAAACAGTGTGTCTTTTTTTTGGTGGCTGTGCTCCTTTTCTTATGTTTTTGTCTTCTGCAAGCTTTAATTGACTACAACTAATACAAGTAATAGTACTGAATCATTTTAAAATTCACTATACTAACGCTAACTATTTTTTTTAAAAAAAGGAAAAAACTACTTAAGCAGGACGAGACAAGTTTTTATTCACTTCATTCTAACACCCTTTCAAACATGGAATGGGCGTTTGCCCTCGCATTTTTACACATTTCATATTCATTTTTTTGTTCCTTGTTTTAAGCCGTTCCAATGAATGACATAAAATGAAAAGCAACATTGTTCCTCAAAGCAAATCGGAGTTTGCCGTCAAACGAGACTACGTCCAAAGCCGAGCCGATTCTCTTCCAAACCGCTTATATGAACAAATGCCTCCGTCAGGTGGGCTTAGCGCTTCCCTTTCGGATCCGCGCCATCGCATCGCCCCCTGAACACATCACACGCAGGCTCGACCGGAGCGCTCCTTCACCGTCAGCCCCCTCATCAATGTTTCATGAGGTTCATGTTATCTGGATCTCTCTCATCTCTGCCGTTCACCCCAGGTTTTACATGCTTCGCCTCTTTCATCTCGCTCCTCAGGGGTGGTGGGGGCCAGCCGGACATCCACGCAACCGCTAGCCTCGGTCGTCCTCGTTTGCCCCCCCCCCCCCCCCAATCCCCTTATTCGTTTTCTGCGGCCTGCCCTACTTCTTCCCAGCGGGGTCACTGGCTGTCCCAGATTGCACCGAGATCAAGATCCCTCGTCATCCTGCTAACTGTACATTTATCTGACAAGACAGAGGAGAGAGAGAGAGAGAGAGCGAGCGAGAGAGAGACCCCCGGCATCATTAAGCTTTAATGGACAGCCCAGAAATGAGGGAGACGCCATAAAAGCTCGGGAGCCGAACCAGAGTCTCCCTTTAATGTCTCTGATCACCCTGACAGGATTATTAATCAGGAACTAAAGGAATTTAAAACCTTTGCTCTCGGCTTCCTCACTTAGAGTCTTTAGCTTGCGCCATTACATAGCAACCCGGGGGTCAGGAGGTCTGCAGCTAATTGGTTCTACAGGGTTTTGAATAACAATGAGCCGAGCCCAATTACTGAACTACAGAGAGGCGGAGATGAGAGGGAAGGGGGCGGCGGCGGTGGTGGTAGGACCCAGTGGAGCAGGCGCAGGGAGGATGGAGGAGGAGGAGGAGGAGGAGGAGGAGGAGGTGAGGTGGAGGGGGAGGAGATGAGGGAGGAGACGGGGGAGGCTGTTTCACGGTTTCTGTCTCTCTCCTCCTCAGAGTGGGGATATTAATGAGATCAGTAAATGAGTGCTGGCAGCAGAGACGAGGCTGCGTGGAAAAAGAACAGCCGCTCTGCCCCCTGCAGGATGGCGGCAGCGGCGGCGGCGGTGGCGGTGGCGGCTCCTCATTCGCTATTCCTTTTCACTCCCCGCTTCACATGAATGTCAATGTGCGCCTCGTTCTCTCATTTTTTGTCCCAGATTCTCTCCCTCTCTCTCTCCTCCTCTCTTTCTTCTCTTTGTATCTCATTTTCATTTATTAGTGATGTTTTTTTTTCCACCACTCCCCCCCCACACCACCACCACCACCCCGCCGACACATGGGACCCGTCTCTGTGCTCCTTTGATAGCTACACTGTATCCCAGCCCGTCCTGGCGAGCCTTTAATGCCGTCTCCGGGGGGCGCTGCTCGTCCTGCAGCACGACTAACACGGCCTAGTTAATCCCAGCCGCTTTAGCCGCGCAACTCACCGCGAGGCTGCGGGATTGTTTTCACATTGGTCCCCCCCCCCCCTCCCTCGACACCCTTCCCTCGACCTCCCGCATTCTGTACTCAGTAAAAAGTACGGATACGGTACTGATTCATCTCCTTTAATCAAGTAAAACTAAGAAAGCGCAGGTTCTGAAATGTACTTAAGAAAAAAGTAAAAACAGCCTTTGTTTGGACATTAATGAAACAATGCATTCGTTGATAATTTTGCGAAAATGTGAAAGTTGTGACAGAAATAATCTGGCCTGAATTGACCAGATAATTTTTTAACAGATTTGGTACTCTCAGTACTGTACTTTTTTCTCTCTTTTTTTAACTGCAGCACAGCCAAATTATAACTTTGAATTTGAATTTGAATGTTATTTTCTACATTTTTATTTTTCTCTGGACTGAAAACATACTGAACAGTGAGCCCAAAGCTGAGTTACTCTAAAATAATCTCTTTCTAAAATATGATTCACTTTTATATTGAACTACACAACAGCAAGAGTTCCAATTTGGGGCCCATTTTAGGGATTAAAATTTAAAAGTTGTCAAAAAAGAAATACTCAAGTAAAGTATGGACACTTAATAAATCAATTTAAGTACAGTAACAAAGTATATGTACTTCATTACCTCCATGCTGCGCCGAGGAACACAACGAGACCCCCCCCCCCCCCAAACCTCCGGCCCACTGCCCCCACCGTTGCTGATGGAAACAGTTTTGGATGGAATCATTATCAGATTGAAGAGCTAATTTGGTTCAGCGGTTCTAAAAGCTTTTCGGGCCTTCTAAAGGGATCTCTTCTTTTCCCACTTGGCCGTGTCAGTAGTTTTTTTTTTTTTTTTTGATTTCACGCCCTTGAAATATTGCATCAGCGTTGAGTTATAGGACGTCCAAATTGATCTCGCTTAAATAATCTCTCTCAAATTCATATATTCACACTGAGGAACCCTCTCTTCCGAGCGTTCATCACTTTCAATGAAGCCCAGAGGAGCTGTCATTGTGTCTCACCCTCCTCCTCCTCCTCCTCCTCCTCCTCCTCGTCCTCCCCCTCCTCCTCGTCCTCCTCGAAACAGAAAAAAAAACTGCTGTTCAATGGGCTGCAAATTGTAAATGTGATTTAAATATTGCTTGAACTGATCGCTCATATTCACCCACGACATCCCCGCCACCCTTTGCTGGACTGGCACTCTGTGTTGATTGTATATGAAGATGGAAGGAGTCACATTGACGTCGCTTGTTGGTTTGACCCGTTCTGAGTCTCAGCGATCGGGTTCAAGGTCATCGCCGTCTTCAGCTTCCGGTTTGTTTTGAATCTTCCGGAAGGTTCAAAACGATATGTGATATGTGATATGTGGGCGGTACCAAGCATGAGCAACCCCAACACCTGCCCAACCGCTGGCAAGCCAACTCCACTTGGCTGCCACAGGCCAGATTAAGAAGGTTAGCGGGCCGTTTATGGCCCCCGAGCCATAGTTTGCCCATCTCTGCCCTATCTGCTCATTTTTTAACAACTACTTGCACCTGGTAAAAATTTTAACCAGTTTGCATCTGTATGAATTTCGTGCTCCTTTCCGAATCGACAGCCAGTCAGTGCCAGTCTTTCTGCAACCATCTTTGGCGACCCCTGCTGGCTGAACGACAGAATACAGGGTTCTTCCGCGTCAACCGGAAGCTCCGTCCATCTTTTCCACACGAGTCCGACACCAGGTCGGATGCATTAATTACCGGAAGGGCGACGTTCGGCCTTGACCTTTCCAGATCACGAGGCAAACAAGAAATTCTCGGCCTTCCTGCCTGCCAGACGGCACGTCTCGTCTTGGCCGCTTTGCTCTCCGCGGCTGGATGTCTCTGCGATGAGGAGGAGGAGGATTCTCCCTGCTTACACTTTTAATCGGCTGCGGCGCGGCGAAGCACTCCAGCTGGAATGAGAGGGAGATAAATGCCTCGACTCCAGACTGCAAATGAACCACAAATCCTTGAGCCGGATCGCCTTCCTTCCTCAATGGCGTAAGCCGCCCTCCCCCCAACACACACACACACACACACACACACACACACACACACCCACCCAGTGGTGTCAGTGCAGTGCGCATATGCAAATATATTCCCAACACATAAAATGTATCGTCCTTCGTTGTTTTTTTGTTATAAACGCAAGCATCGATAAGAGCGCTTGTGGAATTTGCCCAGCTGGGTGAGGGGTGTGGGGCGTCATGGTGGAGGGTGAGGGCAGGGGGGTGGGGGGCGGGGGTGATGTGCGGGTCTAAGCAGTACAAACAACGACTGTGCGACAGATTCTCCCCTGATGATCCTCCCGAGGACGTGTGAATATTCATGGGACGAGGCCGCTGATTGATCGTCGGGCCGTCTCTCAAATACACTTTTTGAAATTCCTCCTCATCAGCGTTGCTTGGATGTGGATTATGTGTTAAGTCTCATCATTTCCAGGGGAAAAAAATGAAGAAAAAAACAAAAAAAAACCCAGCGCCTTTCACTCCAAACAATCCTCGCTCGTCGCGCTAATGTA